>NC_091286.1:507494242-507823602 GCF_032444005.1 Ranitomeya imitator
AATACTGCTTGGCTGGCCCCCTGTTTCCAAGCCAAGAGATTCAGAGAACAGAAGTAGAGACGGCTCCTGTCCTGGGCTCTCTGACTGCCTGGCCAATTTGGCAGGTGGTGAAGAGACAGATGGCTGCTCTCTAGTGGTCTGTGCCTGAGAGGATGTGGCACTAATTGAAGTCGATGCGTTAGCTGCCATCCATCCGACAACGGCTTCAATTTGATCTTCACGCAGCAGCGGTGCACGGCGCTCTCCGACAAAGCTGCGCATGAAGGACTGTTCCCTGCTGAAACTGGGTGATGGTGAGTCACCGGTGCCCGCAGCAGGCACCGAATCACCACGTCCTCTCCCTGCTCTTCTCCCTGCTCCACGCCCACGACCCTTACTCCCTGCCCTCTTCATCTTGGTTGACAGATAAAGATAAGCAGAAAAGTACTAAGGCCTTAGTGTGCTTATTCCTGAAATGCTCCTCTTAACAGGTGTAAGAAACACTAATGTTGTAAAGTGTGAACTAGACTTTATTATTGATAAAATGTGGCCTACACAAGTGTTAAGTGGTGTTTGGTGAACTTTACTTTTTTTGGGGCAGATCGGGCTACAGAGCGAGTTTAACTCACACGGAGACCGTGCAGACAGCCGTAAACGGCGCTGCAAGGCCCAAAAACCCTCCTCTAGGTTATCCTATCTAGTGTTTTTCCACTATTTTGCTGGAGATGGGTGGAAAGACACTAATAGGAATTTTTTAAATAATTTTTAAACAGGCTGCACTAGTTGAAAAAAAGGACAAGTTATTTAACGGTATGAGGCAGTGACAAACCCTGAGCTGAATACAACGGGCTGTGGCTGCACACAGACTACAGGGCGAGCTGCGCTCACACGGAGACCGTGCAGAAAGCCGTAAACGGCGCTGCAAGGCCAAAAAACCCTCCTCTAGGTTATCCTATCTAGTGTTTTTCCACTATTTGGCTGGAGACGGGTGGAAAGACACTAATAGGAATTTTTTAAATAATTTTTAAACAGGCTGCACTAGTTGAAAAAAAGGACAAGTTATTTAACGGTATGAGGCAGTGACAAACCCTGAGCTGAATACAACGGGCTGTGGCTGCACACAGACTACAGGGCGAGCTGCGCTCACACGGAGACCGTGCAGACAGCCGTAAACGGCGCTGCAAGGCCCAAAAACCCTCCTCTAGGTTATCCTATCTAGTGTTTTTCCACTATTTTGCTGGAGACGGGTGGAAAGACATTAATAGGAATTTTTTAAATAATTTTTAAACAGGCTGCACTAGTTGAAAAAAAGGAAAAGTTTTTTAACGGTATGAGGCAGTGACAAACCCTGAGCTGAATACAACGGACTGTGGCTGCACACAGACTACAGGGCGAGCTGCGCTCACACGGAGACCGTGCAGAAAGCCGTAAACGGCGCTGCAAGGCCAAAAAACCCTCCTCTAGGTTATCCTATCTAGTGTTTTTCCACTATTTGGCTGGAGACGGGTGGAAAGACACTAATAGGAATTTTTTAAATAATTTTTAAACAGGCTGCACTAGTTGAAAAAAAGGACAAGTTATTTAACGGTATGAGGCAGTGACAAACCCTGAGCTGAATACAACGGGCTGTGGCTGCACACAGACTACAGGGCGAGCTGCGCTCACACGGAGACCGTGCAGACAGCCGTAAACGGCGCTGCAAGGCCCAAAAACCCTCCTCTAGGTTATCCTATCTAGTGTTTTTCCACTATTTTGCTGGAGACGGGTGGAAAGACACTAATAGGAAATTTTAAAAAAAAATTTCAACAGGCTGCACTATTTGAAAAAAGGACAAGTTATTTTACAGTATGAGGCAGTGACAAACCCTGAGCTGAATACAACCGGCTGTGGCTGCACACAGACTACAGGGCGAGCTGCGCTCACGCGGAGACCGTGCAGACAGCCGTAAACGGCGCTGCAAGGCCCAAAAACCCCCCTCTAGGTTATCCTATCTAGTGTTTTTCCACTATTTGGCTGGAGACGGGTGGAAAGACACTAATAGGAAATTTTAGAAAAAATGTGCAGCAGGCTGCACTATGAGCAAAAAAGGACAATGGATAGAACTGTGTGAGGCAGTGTGAACCCCCCCTGAGCTAAATACAACCTGGTATATGGCTGCACACAGACTACAGAGTGAGCTGCACACACACACACACACTGAGACCTTGCAGAACGCTGTTAAAACAGCGCTGCAAGGCAAGAGCAAGGTGAACTGAACAGTGAACACAGTGTTTGCTAAATTAGCCTTGGAAAAGCAAAATAAAGCAATTAGCTATCTCAACTGGCTCTCAGTTAGAACACAGCGTCCTGTCCCTAACTGAAATCACAGCAGAGTGAGCGCAAAATGGCGGCAGCGTTTTTTATAGTGCAGAGTGACATCATTTCAGCAGCCAATCACAGCCTTGCCAGTACTTACATGCCCACCATGCTAAACAGGATGTGCCCACACTTCCATTCATTCCTCATTGGCTGCTGCGTTCAGTTTGAATTCTGGGAACTTCCGATTCCGGTATCTGATACGCGGGAAGTATCGGAATTCGGTATCGGAATTCCGATACCGCAAGTATCGGCCGATACCCGATACTTGCGGTATCGGAATGCTCAACACTACACATCACATAATAGAACACAGAAATCACATAGCACATTACAAAATATAGCACAGCCTATCGTAGCCTGTATAAAAGTCAAGGCAGGGAATGCAGTGCAGCAATGATTTGGGGCTAAATTTGTTTGCTGTGTGGAATGGATGTCACAGCTTGCAGTTTAGCATTACAAAAAGGGGAGAAAAACCTAAAAAGAAAACTCAGAATACAATGTACAGATAATGTGAGACAAAACAGCAATGAGGAAAAGGTTACAATTAAGGTACCTTCACACTGAGCGACGCTGCAGCGATACCGACAACGATGTTGATCGCTGCAGTGTCGCTGTTTGGTCGCTGGAGAGCTGTCACACAGACAGCTCTCCAGCGACCAACAATGCCGGTAACCAGGGTAAACATTGGGTTACTAAGTGCAGGGCCACGCTTAGTAACCCGATGTTTACCCGGGTTACCAGCGTAAAAGTAAAAAAAAACAAACACTTCATACTTACCTTCCGCTGTCAGTCCCCCGGCGTTCTGCTTCTCTGCCCTGTGTAAGCACAGCGGCCGGAAAGCAGAGCGGTGACGTCACCGCTGTGCTTTCCGGCTGGCCGGCGCTCATAGCCAGTGCAGGAAAGCACAGCGCCGGGGACAGACACGGAAGGTAAGTATGTAGTGTTTGTTTTTTTTAACTTTTACGCTGGTAACCAGGGTAAACATCGGGTTACTAAGCGCGGCCCTGCGCTTAATAACCCGATGTTTACCCTGGTTACCAGTGAACACATCGCTGGATTGGCGTCACACACGCCGATTCAGCGATGTCTGCAGGGAGTCTAGCGATGAAACAAAGTTCTGGACTTTCTGCAGCGACCAACGACATCACAGCAGGATCCTGATCGCTGCTGCCTGTGAAACTGAACGATATCGCTAGCCAGGACGCTGCAACGTCACGGATCGCTAGCGATATCGTTCAGTGTGAAGGTACCTTTAGTTTAACCAAAGCCATCTATTTTATGTGGAGGTAATTCCGGTAATAATAAAGCTTTGCTTAGTTTAAAAAGCTTGAAAGGTGTAAAGGGATTGTGTACAGTCCTAGAAGACCTCAGAGTATCATACACAACATTTCTGGGCAATTAGAGTACCTGCAATTCATGGCAAATGTTTTAGTTTCAAATGATTAGATTAACTCTTCTATAAGATTGTTGGAAAAAAGGGTGTGATAAGAAGAAACACCAGTTATATAATGTATAAATATCAACAAATAGTGCCGCTTCAATGAAATCAATGAACACTTTTATTATCTTTTATAAATAAGATCAGGAAATGTTGGCAAATTGGTCCTATTAGTCTGTCCCATATACAGCATATTATATAGCTGTCGTCCAAACAAGAATTTGGCAAATTATTACCGTGTGTCCATGAAAATAAGCCCTACCCTTAACCCCTTTACCCCCAAGGGTGGTTTGCATGTTAATGATAAGGCCAATTTTTACAATTCTGACAACTGTCTCTTTATGAGGTAATAACTCTGGAAAGCTTCCATGGATCCCAGTGATTCTGACATTGTTTCTCGTGACATATCGTACTTCATAATAGTGGTAAAATGTCTTTGATATAACTTTCGTTTATTTGTGAAAAAAAAGGAAATTTTTCAACTTTGAATTTTCATGCCCTTAAATCACAGAGATATGTCACACAAACTACTTAATAAGTAAGATTTCCCACATGTCTAGTTTACATAAACACAATTTTGTAACCAAAATTTTTTAGTTAGGAAGTTATAAGGGTTAAAAGTTGACTTGCAATTTCTCATTTTTTTCAACGCCATTTTGTTTAGGGACCACATCACATTTGAAGTCATTTTGAGGGGTCAATATGATAAAAAAAACCCTAGGGTGACACCATTCTAAAAACTGCACCCCTCAAGGTACTCAAAACCACATTCAAGTAGTTTATTAACCCTTCAGGTGCTTCACAGGAATTTTTGGAATGTTTTTAAAAAATGAACATTTAACTTTTTTTCACAAAAAATTTATTTCAGATCCAATTTGTTTTATTTTACCAAGGGTAACAGGAGAAATTGGACCACAAAAGTTGTTGCACAATTTGTCCTGAGTACGCCGATACTCCATACGTGGGGGTAAACCACTGTTTGGGTGCATGGCAGAACTCGGAAGGTAAGCAAAGCCGTTTGACTTTTCATTGCAAAATTGGCTGTAATTGAGATTGGACGCCATGTCGCGTTCGGAGAGCCCCTGATGTGCCTAAACAGTGGAAACCCAGCACAAGTGACACCATTTTGGAAAGAAGACCCCTAAGGAACTTATCTGGATGTGTGGTGAGTACTTTGAACCCACAATTGTTTCACTAAAGTTTATAATATAGGGCCGTGAAAATAAAAAAATCATTTTTTTTCAACAAAAATGACTTTTTACCCCCAAATTTTTATTTTTACAAGGGTATCAGGAGAAATTGTACCCCAAACTTTGTTGTGCAATTTGTCCTAAGTATGTAGATACCCCATATGTGGGGGAGAACCTTCGTTTGGGCACATGGCAGAGCTTAGAAGGGAAGGAGCACCATTTTACTTTTTCAGAATTAGCTACACCATGTAGCATTTGGAGAGCCCCTGATGTGCCTAAACAGTGGAAACCCCTATTTCTAACTCCAATCCTAACCCCAACACACCCCTAATCCCAACCCTAACCATAGCTATAACCACACCCCTAACCCAAACACACGCTTAACCCTAATCCCAACCCTAACCACAACCCTAATCCCAACACACCCCTAACCCTAATCCGACCATAACCCTAACCACACTCCTAACCCTTACACACTCCTAACCCTAATCCCAACCCTATCCCTAATCCCAACCGTAAACGTAATCCAAACCCTAACCCCAACTCTAGCCCCAACCCTAACCCTAACTTTTCCCCCAATCCTAAACCTAACTTTAGCCCCAACCCTAACCCTAGCCCTAATGAAAAAATGGAAATAAATACATTTTTTTAATTTTATTATTTTTCCCTAACTAAGGAGGTGATAAAGAGGGGTTTGGTTTACTATTTATATGTATTTTATTTTATGGTGGGTTTTTATGTTTGGCAGCTGTCACAAGCTAAAAGACGCTTTTTATTGCAAAAAATAGTTTTGGCATCACCACATTTTGAGAGCTATAATTTTTCCATATTTTAGTCTAAAGAGTCATGTGAGGTCTTGTTTTTTGCGAGACGAGTTGACGTTTTTATTGGCACCATTTTCAGGCACATGACTTTTTTTGATCGCTTTTTATTCCGATTTTTGGGAGGCAGAATGAACAAAAAACAGCAATTCATGAATTTCTTTTGCAGGGGGTGTTTATATCGTTCCGCTGTGGTAAAATTGATAAAGCAGTTTTATTCTTCAGGTCAGTACAATGACAGTAATACTTCATTTATATTTTTATGTTTTGGCGATTTTATACAATAAAAACTATTTTCTATAAAAAATTTTGCATTGCTTTATTCTGAGAGGTATAACTTTTTCATTTTTCTGGTGATGGAGCTATATGATGGCTTCTTTTTTGCAGGACAAGATGCCATTTTTAGCGGTACCACGTTTATTTTAATTCTTATTTGATTGTGTGTTATTCCACTTTTTGTTCGGCAGTATGATGAAAAAGCATTGTTTTTTTGCCTTGTTTTTTTTTTAATGGTGTTCACTAAAGGGGTTCACTAGTGGGACAGTTTTATAGGTTGGGTCGTTACAGACGTGGCATTACTAAATATGTGTACTTTTATTGTTTATATTTTTTTAATTCAAATATTTAATTATCGATGGAATAACTAATGATTTTTTTATTATTATTTTTTGAAATATTTTTACAATTATTAATTATATTTTTAAAATTAATTCTTACTTTTACACTTTGTCCCACTATGGGACACTCATTTTGTGCAGGCTGATCGCTTCTGTAGCATGCAGATCTACATGCTATTGAAGCAGTCAGGGCAGCAGCTTCTATTACACTGACCTGAGAGATTTCCTGGTCATCACTTTGCATGACAGGAAGTCTCTCAGGTCTGGAGACCCGGATGTAATGACGACATCGGGTCTCCATGGCAGCGATCTGGACTCCGTGACATGCCACAGGGTCTCCGACCCAAAGGCAGAGGGGCTGTCAGCCCCTCTGCCAGCTCCGGAACGCTGTGCTCATGTTTGATCGCAGTATTCCAGGGGTTAAAGTGCCGGGTGTCAGCTGTGAGAATCAGCTGACTCCCGGCCGTGATCAGCCTCGCTCCCCCTGTGATTGCAGCTGATTGCCTAGGACGTACTATTCTGTCCAAGGGAATTAAGTCCTAGGTCACACGGACGGAATATTATGTCCAATGCCAGAAAGGTGTTAAAATAAGCCCTAGCAGGAATTTTTGCCCATTTTGGAGAAAGCTTGAAAAATAAGCCCTACTCCAAAACTAAGCTCAAGTTGCGATGTCATGCAGCTAAAAATGTTAAAGAATACAGCATAATAATGATTAAAGAAAGTAGACACCCCTAAAAGAAAGCAGACACCCCCAAAACATCGCACTCACCAGACCCTATACAATTACAGCTGGCAAATGCTAACGATGAATAGGCTCAGAGATCTGTGTTGCTGTCAGGTCCCTCTTCTTCCAGACAACAGGGGGATGCAACCAGTGTGGAATGCCGGGAGAGCTGGCAGTGACACAGATTTGTATGTGAGAGTCTAGTCACTTGCCAACTCTATTGTTTAGGATCTGGTTAGTGCGATTATTTTGGGGGGTGTCTACTTTTTTGTGGAGGCAGAATAATCAGGAAATGGAAGGGGGATTAGTTATGTAAATTAAATATAACTTTTATTTCTATATGTGTAATAATCAATAGGATAAAATAATTCCATATATCCATTATTGTACTGGGGATACATTGGATCACTGCTGCATAACAGTTAGTGTAAGCGTCATACAGCTGTGAGCCACTAGTGTCCAGGATTGCAGCTACAGGATGTTATGAATAACCATAAATTATTAGGTGAAATAGAGCCCTGGTCAGTGTCCCTCATATAATTAAATTATCCAGGACTAAAGAATCTCTACTGATTACTCGAGTTTAATGGGTCAGTGTAAAAGATTCAAAGCTCATTGATCAAACAAGGTTGGTATAAATTAGAATGTGGCAAATTGTTATAATATGAATGCCATTTCTATTTAAACGTGAGCGCAGGATAAGTGCTCAGAACTTCGACCTACAGAAAGAGTGGAGTATTCATCAAATGATGTATAGCCATGAATAAATTATAAAAGGATGTCTTTATTACTTGTATTAAATATCCTACAAGGTTAAAAATAAAAAGAGTGCTTTGTAATTTATTCATGACTATACCTAATTTTTGAATAACGTAGATCTATTTAACTTTTTTACATGTACCATATATCTGTATGGTAAGTGCCTGGATACTTTTTTACTGATTCTGCATTTCTTGGTGTATAGACATCCACCATTTACTGTGGTACCAAATCATATGTACGGGTAAACAGAGGAAGAAGACATATATTGTATATCGTACTGGCATTTTCACCTACAGACAATATAAGTTCAAAAACAAGCAGCTATTCCATGGAGTACAAAAAAGGAAAGGTGGAGGACTTCCTGGGCAAAAATCTTACTGCTTTTTGCAAAGAGAAGATGTTACATGTTCGAATGGTCCAAAAATGGTGAGAAGAGAGAGATAAATTCAATCAACAGGTGTTAGATGTTCGAATGGTCCAAAAATGGCAAGCAGAGATAGATAAATTCAATCAACAGGTGTGCAAGGGAAATGCTAAGAAGTGCAAGTGTGTGTCACGATGTAACATGACCCAATGGGGGTTCGTCAGCGGACGGCACAATACACTAACAACGGAATGGAAATGGGGAGAGGAAGGCCCTACTGAGAGGGAAAAGGGGGGTGGTCAACACCTGAACTCAAGCCTGAGCCTGTGTCTGCACTCCCCTAATGCCTTATGTGGGTCCTGCCCCCAATCGCCAACAGGAACCTCATCCCTTGCTGGCACCTAATACTGCCCTGGCTAATGCACTGACCGGCAAGGGGAGCTGGCCTCACCACTGCAGATAATACCACACAGGCAAAGGTGACAAATACGAAAGGGAAGGGGTAAAAACAGAACTTAGCTTCAACTTCCTCTGCTGTAGTGCACCGCACAGCAGAATAAAGGCACCAGGATAGCGAGCTCACGAAACCAGCTGATATACCACAGCATCCAGTGAGCTCCTTCCTCCAGGCTTGGTCACTGTAGATCGCCCTATCACGGACAGTCAGCTGATGCATCAGGTGACCATTTAAAGGATGGTGGAAGTGGTCACCACCCACATCAGCTGACCTAGCCACATTGCAGTTACAGCTCATTGTCAGAGAGGGTAAACTGATACTAACCCCCGCTGGTCCTGAACGAAAAAAGCTATATTTAAAACAGAGTGAAGCCAGAGCTGCCACAAATCCAAACAGGGATCGTGACAGTGTGAATCAGGTTGCATCCATTATTTCCTGAGACATGGTCTGCGAATGGGTTGCTGACAGGAGAGCAAAGACTTTGGTTGTGCACAGGGCTGATATTCAAGAATTTGCCCTTACAATGGCGCCATAATTAGAAATATCCCCAGAAGAGTTCAAAGCAGCACTGGCTGGATGGCTTCCTTCAGCAATGTGAACTGTCTCTAAAAAGATCCATAACTATGTTTAAGCTGGAAGATGCTGAAGTTATTAACCAATGCACTTGCATTCAAGTCTTTTGTTGGTGGCATCAAGTTTTCTCAATACAAACTTTCCAACAGTCTATGTTCGCTAAACTGGTTATGAAAGTGTATGTGTTACCTGTATTTGGCCAATTTGTCTGGATAAAACTAAAGCCCACCCTCAAATCATTAGTAAATGCAAGAAGGAAAAGATTAAACATGCTTCAGGCATTTATTTTCTTGAAACGGAAAAGGCCTGGTGCACACAAGCAGTTATTATTATTATTATTATTATTATTATTATACATTTTTATAGCGCCATTTATTCCATGGCGCTTTACATGTGAATACGGGGCAAATATAGACAAATACATTAAACATGAGCAGATAACAAGGCACACGAGTACATAAGGAGGGAGGACCCTGCCCGCGAGGGCTCACAGTCTGCAGGGGGTGGGTGAGGATACACTAGGAGAGGGAAGAGCTGGCTGTGCGGCTGTTCAGTAGGTTGAGGATCACTGCAGGCTGTAGGCTTGTCGGAAGAGATGAGTCTTCAGGTTCTTTTAATAAGGAAATGGGTAGTTATAAGGAAATGGGTGGATATAATGCTGTGGCTTATTTGTGAGGTGTCCAAAGATGCCTGCTAGTCTGGGATTCAGCCATTACACACAACGATAAAGACATGAAGAACTTTCTTCATGAGAGACAAATAGATCAAATAATTATTCCCGCAGAAATGACCGCCTATCTCCAGACTCTTGATATTGCAATGGACAAGCCATTCAAAGACCATTTACGCATGGAAATCATTCACTACATTGAAAATGGAATGGAGGGAAATCAGTGAGCAACATTGTGAAGCTTAGACTGCAAGGGGTTGAGACTTGGGAGAAGAATTCATTGGAGAAAATCACTAGCAGTTGTATTGACAATACGTTACAAGCAGGATACATGAACATGAGGTGCTCATTTAGAGTTTTCCCACAAGCAAAAGTTCATTTCAATCAATTAATTTTGGAATAATAATAATTTCCACAATTGGTTTTGTGTAACTAAAATGTTCCTGTGCTAAGATAAAGGTACCGTCACACTTAGCGACGCTGCAGCGATACCGACAACGATCAGGATCGCTGCAGCGTCGCTGTTTGGTCGCTGGAGAGCTGTCACACAGACAGCTCTCCAGCGACCAACGATCCCGAGGTCCCCGGTAACCAGGGTAAACATCGGGTTACTAAGCGCAGGGCCGCGCTTAGTAACCCGATGTTTACCCTGGTTACCAGCGTAAAAAAACAAACAGTACATACTTACATTCAGCTGTCTGTCCCTTTCCGTCTGCTTCCGCACTGACTGCCGGCCGTAAAGTGAAAGCAGAGCACAGCCACAGCGGTGAGTCACCGCTGTGTGACTCACCGCTGTGCTGTGCTTTCACTTTCACTTTGCGGCCAGCAGTCAGTGCAGGAACCAGACGGCAAGGGACAGACAGCTGAATGTAAGTATGTACTGTTTGTTTTTTTACGCTGGTAACCAGGGTAAACATCGGGTTAATAAGCGCGGCCCTGCGCTTAGTTACCCGATGTTTACCCTGGTTACCAGTGAAGACATCGCTGAATCGGTGTCACACACGCCGATTCAGCGATGTCTGAGGGGAGTCCAGCGACCAAATAAAGTTCTGGACTTTCTTCCCCGACCAGCGACAGCACAGCAGGGGCCTGATCGCTGCTGCCTGTCACACTGGACGATATCGCTAGCGAGGACGCTGCAACATCACGGATCGCTAGCGATATCGTCTAGTGTGACGGTACCTTAAGATATAAATGTGCCCATGCTGTATACTGTGTAATTGCTGTGTCTGATCGTACAAGGACATGATCTGATCATATCACATCTCCAGGAGAGGAAGCAAAAGATTATACAGGCAGGACAGTATAGGGTCACAGCTGACTATTTTTGTCAGGTAAAACATTTCCCTGAGTATTGTTAAACAATGTTTTACTTCAAAGAATTGTTTGCAATACCATGCTGTAATGTCCGTACACTTTTTTCTCCCTCACTTGCCCTGGAGCTGTGGTATGATCTTATCATGTCCCTGCACAGTGAGACACTGCCATTACACAGTACATAGCAGGGGCACATTTATAAGCTTATCTCAGCAAAGGAACATTTAATTTAAACACATCCAATGATGGAAATTATTATTATTCCAAGATCTATTGATTAAAATGAACTTTTGTTGGTGGGAAACCCCCTTTAACACCTTTACCCCCAAAGGTGGTTTGCATGTTAATGGTAAGGCCAATTTTTACAATTCTGACCACTGTCCCTTTATAAGGTTACAACTCTGGAACACTTGCATGGATCCCGGTGATACTTGCATGGATCCCGGTGATTCTGACATGGTTTTCTCATGATATATTGTACTTCATGGTAGTGTTAAAAATTCCTCTACATTACTTGCGTTTATTTCTGAAAAAAATTGAATTTTGCGAAAATTTTGAAAAATGTTGCAATTTTCCAAATTTGAATTTACATGCCCTTAAATCACAGAGATATGTCACACAAAATACTTAATAAGTAACATTTCCCACATGTCTACCTTACATGAGCACAATTTTGGAACCCAATTTTTTTTTGTTAGGGAGTTATAAGGGTTAAAAGTTGACCAGCAATTTCTCATTTTTACCATTTTTTTGAGGGACCACATCACATTTGAAGTCACTTTGAGGGGTCTATATGATAAAAAATACCCAAGTGTGACACCATTCTAAAAACTGCACCCCTTAAGGTGCTCAAAACCATATATAAGAAATTTATTAACCCTTCAGGTGTTTCACAGGAAATTTTGGAATGGTTAAAAAAAATGAACATTTAACTTTTTTCCACAAAAAAATTAGTTGAGATCCAATTTGTTTTATTTTACCAAGGGTAACAGGAGAAATTGGACCCCAAAAGTTGTTGTACAATTTGTTCTGAGTACGCGGAAACCCCATATGTGGGGGGTGGGGGGGAACCACTGTTTGGGCGCATGGCAGAGCTCAGAAGGGAAGGAGCGCCGTTTGACTTTCTATTGCAAAATTGGCTGGAATTGAAATAGGATGCCATGTCGCGTTTGGAGAGCCCCTAATGTGCCTAAACGATGGAAACCCCCCAACAAGTGACACCATTTTGGAAAGTAGACCCCCTAAGGAACTTATCTAGATGTGTGGTGAGCACTTTCACCCACTAAGTGCTTCACAGAAGTTTATAATGTAGAGCCGTAAAAATAAAAAATATTTTTTCACAAAAATGATTTTTCACCCCAAATTTTTTATTTTCCCAAGGGTAACAAATAAATTGAACCCCAAAAGTTGTTGTGCAATTTGTCCTGTGTACACTATTACCCAATACATGGGGGTAAACCACTGTTTGGGCGCATGGCAGAGCTCGGAAGGGAAGGATCACCGTTTGACTTTTCATTGCAAAATTGACTAGAATTGAGATTGGACGCCATGTCGCGTTTGGAGAGCCCCTGATGTGCCTAAACAGTAGAAACCACCCACAAGTGACACCATTTTCAAAAGTAGATCCCCTAAGGAACCTATCGAGATGTGTTGTGAGAACTTTGAACCCCCAAGTGTTTCACTACAGTTTATAACGCAGAGCCGTGAAAATAAATAAAATCTTTTTTTTTAAACAAAAATGATATTTTAGCCTCCATTTTGTATTTTCCCAAGGGTAACAGGAGAAATTGGACCCCAAAAGTTGTTGTCCAATTTGTCCTGAGTATGCTTATACCCAATATGTGGGGAGAAACCACCGTTTGGGCTTATCGCAGAGCTCGGAAGGGAAGGAGCGTCGTTTAGAATGCAGACTTACATGGAATGGTCTGCGGGCATCACGTTGCGTTTGCAGAGTCCCTGATGTACCTAAAAAGTAGAAATCCCCCACAAGTGACCCCATATTGGAAACTAAACCCCCAAGGAACTTATCTAGATGTGTTGTGAGAACTTTAAACCCCCAAGTATTTCACTACAGTTTATAACGCAGAGCCGTGAAAATAAAAGAATCTTTTTTTCCCCACAAAAATGACTTTTATCCCCCAAATTTTTCTTTTCCCAAGGGCAGGAAGAGAAATTGGACTGCAAAGTTTGTTTTTCATTTTGCTGTGAGTACACTGATACCCTATATGTTGTAGTAAACCCCTGTATGGGTGTATGGGAGAGCTTGGAAGGGAAGGAGCACTGTTTTACTTTTTCAATGCAGAATTGGCTGGAATTGAGATGGGACACCTTGTTGCGTTTGGAGAGCCCCTGATGTGCCTAAACAGTGGAAACCCCCCAATTCTAACTCCAACCCTAACCCGAACACACCCCTAACCCTAATCCCAACCCTAACCATAACCCTAACGACACCCCTAGAATGAACATGCCCCTAACCTTAATACCAACCCTAACCACACCCCTAACCCCACCACACCCTTAGCCCCAACACATCCCTATCCTGAATCCCAACCCTAACCACACCCCTAACTCCAACACACCCCTAAATCTAATCCCAACCATAATCCTAACCACACCCCTGACACACCCATAACCCTAATGCCAACCGTAAATGCAATCCAAACCCTAACTGTTGTGAATTCTGTGGCAGAGTTCACTCCTGTGGTCACAAGTGGTACTTCAGCTGATTCTCTCTGGGATCTTCCGTTTGTGGAGGAAAGTGGTACTGCAGCTTCTGAGTTTCCTCCGTCAGGTGATCTGGTGAGCTCGTTAGCTTCTTCTCTACTTAACTCCACCTGATGCTTTGATCTATGCTTCCTGTCAATGTTTCAGTGTGGGACTTGTTTTTTCCCTGGATCATTCCTGTGGCCTGCTGCTCTGCAAAGCTAAGTTTTGCTTATGTTATTTTGTTGCTATTTTTCTGTCCAGCTTGCTTTATTGGTTTTTCTCGCCTGCTGGAAGCTCTGAGACGCAGAGGGACCACCTCCATACCGTTAGTCGGTGCAGAGGGTCTTTTTGTCCCCTCTGCGTGGTTTTTTATAGGTTTTTGTGCTGACCGCAAAGTTATCTTCCCTATCCTCGTTCTGTTCAGCTAGTCGGGCCTCACTTTGCTAAATCTGTTTCATCTCTATGTTTGTGTTTTCATCTTACTCACAGTCATTATATGTGGGGGGCTGCCTTTTCCTTTGGGGAATTTCTCTGAGGCAAGGTAGGCTTATTTTTCTATCTTCAGGATTAGCTAGTTTCTCAGGCTGTGACGAGGCGCCTAGGTTCTGGTCAGGAGCGCTCCACGGCTACCTTTAGTGTGGTTTGATAGGCTTAGGGATTGCGGTCTGCAGAGTTCCCACGTCTCAGAGCTCGTTCTATTATTTTGGGTTATTGTCAGTTCACTGTATGTGCTCTGACCTCCATGTCCATTGTGATTCTGAATTGCCTTTCATAACACCTAACGCTAACTTTAGCCCCAACCCTAATGGGAAAATAAAAATAAATAAATTTTTGAAACTTTATTATTTTTCCCTAACTAAGGCGGTGATAAAAGGGGGTTTGATTTACTGTTTATAGCGGATTTTCACAGTGGGTTTTTATATTTGGCAGCTGTCACAAACTAAAGGATGCTTTTTATTGCAAAAAAATAGCTTTTTCATCACCACATTTTTAGAGCTATAATTTTTCCCACAGCGGGTGGGAGGGGGGTGGGGACAGGGATCTTTATTTTAAACACGAACAAAAAAAAAAAGGATTTTTCATATCTTCTCTACAACAAATGCTGCTGCAGAGAAGATATGAATGGCGGCTTCAGCACCACGTGGGGGGGACAGCGCTTACTGTAGCGCTGTCTCCTGCATGGCACATGGACTGCACACGGACAACCTCCGTGTGCGGTACGTGTTTTACACGGACCCATTGACTTTAATGGGTCCGTGTAATCTGTGCGCTCCCACGAACACTGACAAGTCTCCGTGTTTGGCACTCGGAGACACGGTCCGCAAAAAATCAATGACATCTGCACAGATGCATTGATTTCAATGTGTCTACATGTGTCAGTGGCTCCGGTACGTGAGGAAACTGTCACCTCACGTACCGGAGCCACTGACGTGTGAAATCGGCCTTAGGCCAGTCTCACACATCCAGACAATTCCGGCACCGGAAAAATCGGTAGCGGAATTATCCGTGTCCGTGTGCCGGTGCGTTTCTGTGGTACATCAGTGTGGCACATGTGCGGCACACGTGTGCCGCCCGTGTGCCCACTGGGTAACACACGCACCATGCCGGAGACAGCGCTAAAGTTTAGCGCTGTCCCCGGCATTGTGCTGAAGCCACGATTCATATGTTCCCTGCAGCAGCGTTTGCTGCAGGGAAGATATGAATAATAGTGTTTAAAATGCAGATCCATCTGAAAAGATGCATTGATTTTTATGTGTCTACGTGTGTCAGTGGCTCCGGTACGTGAGGAAACTGTCACCTCACGTACCGGAGACACTGACGTGTGAAACCGGCCTTAGAGAGATTGTTAAAGGGATGGTTTCATTATGCTCAATGGATAAAATCAAAAAGTAATTGAAAAAGTTTAGCAATTTACTCCTTATTAAAAATTCTCTTTGTTCTAATTAAAGGAGGGAGTTTGATTGTTTACTGCTTATTGCCTGAGGCTATGTGCACGCGTTGCGGATTAGGCTTAGGAATTTCTGGTGCGGATTCTGCCTCTCCTGGCAGAAAACGCACCTGCGGATTTGTCGTGTTGTTTGTCCGTTTTTGCTGCAGCTTTCTTGCGGATTTGCTGCGTTTTTTACCCCTGCGGTTGTCTATAATGGAATGGGTACAAAAACGCTGCAGATTCACAAAAAAGAAGTGACATGCTACTTCTTTTAAACCGCAGCGTTTCCGCAGCGGATTTTCCGCAACTTGTGCACAGCTTTTTTTTTCTCATTGATTTACATTGTACTGTAAATCAATTGCGGATCTGCAGCATTTCTGCACCTCAAAAACCGCTGCGGATCCGCACAGAATCCGCAACGTGCGCACGTAGCCTAAGATATTGAGCACCTCTACAGTCTTTCAGGTAAGAAGCACAGCACATACAAGCTCTCGCCAGTATAGCGTGGAAGTGTTGCTCTGAGTCTATCCAGCTTAAGTGCCACAGCACTTCTCCAATTCTGCAGAGGCAAAGCTGCCTCTGCTTACAGCATGAAAGAGCGCAAAGTTTGGGACATCAGTTACCAGCATTGTTTATTGTGAGCAGCTTGCTTGGCCCAAACATGCTACCATGACCTGCAGTATCTCTAGACTTGTCTCCCAGCGAGCACGTCAGGGACGTCATTGATGTGCAATTGAAAAAGGAGCTACCAACAGCTTATCTCGATAATATGCATGCTAAAGTTCCTTCAGCTTTGCAGAAAACCATTACTAACCTCATTGATAGTATTCCAAGGCAGGTAAGTGTATTCTTACACTTCACAGTTATACTCAGTATTAAATAAATGAAATTTTTTTATAAAATGTAGCTTCCGTTTTTCATTTGCATATCATTAACAAATCTATTGATCCTGTGATTTCCAAAGATCCACAATTTTCTATTTTTTGTCTTGCAATCTCAATATTTAGTAGGTGCTTGTATATTTATTCACTAATATCAAATTTTTTTTCGTGACTTCAGTAATAAAATATGAATAACAAAACCCCAAAAACTATTGTACTTTTTTGCAATTTTGCTGCAGTTGGAATTATTTTCCTGCTTTCCATTACTTCAAATGATAAACTCATAAAATGAATCGTGTCATTCAAAACTACAACTCGTCCTGCAAAAAAGAAGCCCTTATTAGACTATGTTGATGGAAAAATAAAAAGATTATGGAAGAAATAGAGGAAAAAATGGAAACCCAAAAATGGAAAATAGCCATCTTGGGAAGAAGAAAGACATACAAATAGAGAAAAGTTTTCAGAACCCACCATAGTTTTGGCCAACTATTTTATGTGCATGAGGGCCTCCCAACTTATGATGTGAGGGAGGACTGAACATGTTGAAATTCTTCCTGGAGTAAGATGCCTGGTAGTTGGTGTGCAGGAGGCCTCATATTCAACTCCTTTAATAGCGATACGTTTAGATGAGGTTATTATTGCATCTTCTGAAGGTACAACCAGTTACTAAGTGAGCAACTTTATTAAGTTATTAAGTGTCATTACTTTTTATCATTGATATATAGCATTGGGTAATTTTTGTTTCATAAATGAATGCAGTAATAGAGGAGAACTATGTTATGTGTTTACTGCGTTCTTTTTCTCTAACATGACAAGAACAAATCCCATTTTGTGTGACAGAGAGACTGCTGCTTCTTGCAGCTCAGTAAAAGAGGCTCTGAACCCCTATAAATGTCCTTGTTTCTTGAATATTGTTGTATTTTGTCACTGTCATTTTCTAGAGTAGACCGAAACAAAAGTACATTTTTTGTCTGGGATCTAATTTCAATCATTATTTAACTTCACTTATCCTTATGATCAGTCTGGAAGTATCTGAGAACAATAGCAAGGAAAGGTGAAGTAATGAGTCACCGCCACCGTACCAGACAAGAGTGAAACTACCAGGCGACCTTCTGTCACTCTTGTAATAAACATCATCCAGTTTCTCCACTATGACACGACGTGAACTTTTGCCAAATATTTTAACTTTGAAACTGATATTTCCTGTTATAAGTTTATACTCTAGTAAAGAACTTGCAAATAATGGCATGGGTTTTGTTTTATTCTAAAGACCCCCAGAAATAACAGATTAAAGTAGACCAATTATGCCAGTTTTTTCAAGACTGGCTAACCATCTGATGTGTGTGAGGACCCCATGATAATGGTATATTTTTTCCTTCTTCAATTATTTTTAAAGCGTTTTAGTGGCAAAAAGTATCAAACAGTTATGACTTACATAAATTCATTACGGGGTAGAGGCAGAATCGAATACATTTTCAACAAAACCTTAAAATCCGACCACAATGGAGAAGTAAAACAAAAAAGGAGGCGAGGATATATAAAAAAGACTTAAAAGGACTAAATGAAAGGGTGAATTTTTTGCACAGAAAAAAAGACACAAACTCTAAAAACTCAACAAAAAACAGGTCCAAATGTGATAATGAATTATGCCCATAATGACTCAAATATGTATAACCTGTTCAAAGGTACTAGTAAGTCCATGTACGCTTCATGGTCCATCGCCGATGAATCCCTGTATACACCAAAACAGGAACACATGCAAAGAAACTATAGGAAAAATTGAAAGGATAACGGCACACCACTGATGAAAAAATGAAAAAAAAAAACTTTATTCAGGCATAGCAAGCCATATTACAAATAGGTAAAGCATTAAGAGTTTCAGATGCATGCAGCACCCTTAGTTATATGACATACAATTAAAATCACAGCCAGAATTAATATCAATGAACAACCAAACATAGATGACAAATAATTAATTACATATGCACAAGGTGTGGATGCAAAGAAAGCAGCAAACAAACAAACAAAAAATACATATCAATAAATATAAAATAGATTGTTTCTTGAGTTCATGCCCATCGGATATCTCGTGTCCAACTCTAGAATCCAGAATGCCTCCCTTGAAGTCAATAGTTTCTGTTTGTTTTCACCCCGAATGGGATTAAAAATCTTTTCAAATGCATAAAAAGCAAAATGTCTGATGTCTCTTTGGTGAATGTTCACAAAGTGTTTTGAGGCACTGGAGTAAGCCATATTTTTATTTTGAATATTGGCTAAATGTTCAGCTATGCGTTTCGTGTGGTGCAACCAACATATTGCATTTTGCACGACAAACAACAGATGCAGTAAATTACGTATTGTGTATCACAATTTATGAAAGAGGTAATCTTCTGTGTAAAACCTGAAAAAGAACTAATAGATTTAATTTTATCCAGTACGTAAATGCACACATTACAACAATTACCAGCACATTTGTAAAAACCAGTGGTAGACAACCAGGATTTAGGAGTAGAATGTTGTTTGAGAACACTAGGAGAAAGCACATTACCTAAACTAAAACCTTTTCTTGCTACATATCTGCAGCTATTCCTGGTAATTTGTCATCATGATTAACTACAGGTACATATTAGATACTAGAAATAGGCCCGATGCTATCACATCAAGAGTGCGGTGAAATTAACATCTGTATATGCTTAGTGGTGCTGACAGGAGCAGCGGACATGTCTCACACCGTTTGCTCTTTCCAACATATCACACATGCATGGGTAGAGGGGGTAGAGCGTGTAGTTGTGGCTGTTACTGCGCATGCGTAGGAACAACGCGGTTGTTTCGGCACCTGCGTGGGAATAGTGGAGACGTGTATGTCACTTGCACAGGCACAGTTCATGGCATTGCAGCCACGAACTGCACCTGTGCAAGTGACACTGCTGTGGTGCCTTATGGGATTCGGGGACAGCAGCCGGAAGTCCCAACTGGCGATTATTATATAGGATTAATATATAAAGTTTTTTTCATTTTTTCATCAGTGGTGTGCCGCTATCCTCTCAATTTTTCCTATTTGGCTGTTGTTACGGAACTGCAACACAGAACTAGGATAGAAGGGGAAAACTAACCCTGCACTGAGCCTAGGCTGATACCCTACGATGGAGTGGGCGACCCATTCCTTGCAAATAGACCCACCAATGATCCTAAGTTAATCTCAAGTGAAGACCTATAGATAGGGGGAAGGAGGTCCCTGAAAGATCTAAGAACTGGGTATAAAAAAAGGTCTCCTCCTGATAGAAAACACAGAGACGGCTGCAGAAACCAACTGAAAACAGAAACTAAGGATAGCAGAACTAGAGATCCCAGAACTGTACAATATCAAACAAAGAAAGCTATCAAAGCACCTAGCCAGAATTCTATCGGATTAACACTGTTGTCCAACAAGGACTGGGAGGCAGGTCCGGGGTAATAAAGGGTGATACAATCACCTGACCTAAGACAAACAAGCACCAAGGTAAAAAACCAGCAGCCAGAAAACCACAACAAGATGGCGGATGGTCAAAAACAAAACAGATTCTAACAGTACCTCACCTTTTACGAGGGGCCGAGCCTTATTGGGAAATCTCATGTGAAAAGCCTTAATCAGCCTTGAGGCCGAGATGTCCTCAGCTTTCAACCAGGAATTATCCTCGGACTGAAACCCCTCCAGGACACGATATACTTCTACTGTGCCACCTGGAATCCAAAATACGTGAAATCTCAAACTTGCTGTCCTCATCAACTGAAGGAACAGTCGGCATCGCCTCCTTATCTGGTGTGTCAACTTTCTTCAGTAAAGCTACATGATAAAGTGAATTAATTCTCCAGGACAAGGGGATGTCTAATCTCACCACTTCTGAGTTGACAACCTGAACCACTTTGAAGTGTCCTACAAACTTAGGCCCGTTTTTTAGAAGGGATCTTCAAACGCAGATTCCTAGAGGACAACCAGACCATGTCCCCAACTGCAAACAACGCCTCCCTTCTTTTCTTGTCAAAATATTTCTTTGACCTCCTATTTGCCTCTTTCAGATTATGGTGTACATTGGTCGAAACCCTGTCCAAATTTCCAGAAAAACTCTACTCTTCAGGCACCGCTGCCCCAATCTTAGAAAATGGACCGAAAGGTGGATGACTCCCTGTACAGTATAAAAAAGAACACCCAGCTGAGGAAGACATATGATTATTAAGAGCAAACTCCGCTAGTGGTAGATATTCCAACCACATCTCCTGATTGTCTGCTACAAAGCATCTCAAAAACTGCTCGACGTCTTGATTCTTCCTTTCGGTCTGACCATTGGACTCCGGATGATAACCTGATGAAAATGACAAATGAACCTTTAATCTGTCACAAAAAGCATGCCAAAAGCGAGCCACAAACTGTGGTCCTCTATCAGGAACAATGTCCGTGGGAACCCCATGGAGCCTGACAATCTCTTTCACAAATGCCTTAGCTAGAGTCTTGGGTGAATAGACTTGGCACTCAGAATGCGATGAACAAGGCTTCTAATTTTATTGATGCATCCAGACACATGAACAATGCTAAACGTTTTCGGTCCACACCGGACCTTCGTCAGAGCGTATTTTTTGGCAATGACTATAAATATAAACGGAAAAATAGTGTCACATGATACACAGATACATGTCAAAAATGCATATAGGAGTAAAATAGAACAAATACAGTGTACGTGATGTTCAAAACAACAAGGGGAACAAGTGTAGCAATGGCTAAGATATATCCAGACAACAGGTGCTCCGTGCGTGATGGAGATGTGGTCCGTAATGAGAGGCTAGAACAAAGGGAAAAAGGCACTGATGATAGAATTGGCCGAGCACAAAAGCTCAAAAAGAGCCAGTAGATAACAGTAGCCAGATATAACACGAAGGGAAAACAAAAATATATAGCAAAAGTGGGATCCTAGTCCAGTCAGAGGTGAAGGACAACAGGCGAGTACGGTGACAATCTAGATTGATGCTAGAAGTGGATCTACCGTGGTGACCTAGAATGACAAACAGCACGTGAACAAAGTACAAAGTACAAAAATATAAATAATAAGGAAACATACGATAACAGGAGAGGCACCACACAAAATATAGAGGAAGAGTATGGAGGACAAAGGAAGAAGGAGACTAGCCTGAATAGCGCCAGAACAATACAGGTGGGAGAGAGAGAAGCGACACATAAAAAAACGACACATAAAAAAACATATGTCACCAAAGGCTACCTGGAACTAGAAGCAAGCAGGAGGCACAAAGGAGCGTCCAAGAGAAGAAACGCTGCGGCGGGTGCACTGAAGGCTGTAAAAACACAGAGCGTCAGGAGGGAGAGTAACAAGGAGACCTACGGAGCAGCGGCGCATAGTAAGGGAAGAGACACTATACCTGGAGGAGCGGGACCCACAACACACGAGAAAAGCGCCAAGGCTAGGAGCAGAGCCTAGAGGGAGAAGCAGCGCTAAAGAGAAAAGAAGCCAGGTAAGGAACCAAACCAAGGGAGCGGTATGAAGAGCTGGCAGAAGGCAACAGCGTACCTACGGGTCCGGAGCAGGAGAGAGCACTATGCCCGGCAGCAGAGAGCGACGCTGAGAACAGGGAGATACTTCCGGGTATAAATCCTGGAGAGCGGTGACGTCAGAAGTGGTCACATGACCGGAGAAGGCTAACGCATGCGCAAAGAATGCTACGGGGAGAGCGAAGGGAAACAGGGACGCACAGCCAAAGTGACACAGGCGCAGTAGCGAAAAAAGATGCATTAAAAGCCCAGGGGCGCTGGATGAACAGGCTAGAAAGGAGAAAAGGGGAAAAGAGGAAAAATAAGGGGGAAAAAAACAGAAAGGGACAAAGAAAAAAGGGAAAGGCCAAATAACTGGCTATATAGCACAGGATAGAAGACAACACATACTAGAAGAGAGGATACAGGTGGACAAATCCTACCCAACAGACAAGGGATGGTGCCCAGTGTGGTGATAATAGTGCATACTAGCGATTCTAGAAAGAGAAAAACAAAACAGATTAATATACAATCAGCAAATATACATCAATATACAAAAATATATACAAAAAATATATACAAGGCAGATCCATATACAAAACGGAAACATAGTAGGCAAGATCCCACTACTCTTATAGGAAGGCTGATACCTCATATTCCCTGTTGAGCCCTTTTGGCTCAAGGGTCTGGAGAGTGAAAATCCAGAAGGCCTCCCTTATCTTAAGGATTTTACTCCTATTGAGACCTC
This sequence comes from Ranitomeya imitator, assembly GCF_032444005.1. Taxonomy (NCBI): domain Eukaryota; kingdom Metazoa; phylum Chordata; class Amphibia; order Anura; family Dendrobatidae; genus Ranitomeya; species Ranitomeya imitator. Next base: position 507,517,294 of record NC_091286.1, read on the forward strand.
TCCTACTCGGTTCAATTTGTTCCAGAACCTGGAACCGTAATTGTGAAATATTGTGATTCTTTTGATGGAAGTGGAATGGAAGGGGCAGATGATTCCTATTGCAGCGAATAGTCGACTTATGCTGTGAGATCCTGTCTTTAATGGGCTGGGTGGTTTCCCCAACATAGGCCAAACCGCAAGGGCACTTGATGAGATATATGACATAAGAGGAATCGCATGTGAAATAACCCTTAATAGGGATGCCCTGTCCCGTCTGGGGATGGAATACTTTGGAGCCTTTTTGGACATTATTGCATTGAAGGCAGTTAAGACAGGGAAAAGTGCCCTGTTTTTGTGTATGTAGAAAAGTTTGTCTGGACATAATAGACCTAGAACCCACATCTGCCTTTACCAGTTTATCACGTAGATTTCTAGCCCTCCGAAAACAAGATAAGAATGGCAATTTAAATTCAGGAATGGATGGGTAGCTTTTTTGTAATAGACCCCAATGGCGTCTAATAGTAGATTGCCTCCGTGTCCCCTTGCAACCCACCTTCTTTCGGGACGACAAGGAATATTGCACTAAGTTCGAACATATTCTTAACAAATGTTCTGCTGATCTGATGACTCTAACCTTGTCTTATTTGCAGCAGAATCTGGATACCGTTAATTCACAGATATGTGCCATCGAAAACCAACTTACAAGTACCATGTCCCAGGAGGCTTTTCAAGAACTCAAAGCGCAAAATCTGGAGACCCTTCGCACACACAGGCTCGACTTGGAGAAAAAGAAAAGATCAAAATTCCTGAGGGACACCGAAGATTACCTACAGAACAGGGTATACCAGTGGCGGGAACCCCACCGGTCCTCCAGACGGCGGACCTCCCTCAGCTCCTCAGGTTCGGCCGACAGCAGATCTGGCACCTCGTATACCTTCACATCTGGCAATTTTTTAGGGAACAGCCGAGGGCGCCCAAAAGGAAAACAAGGCGGGGGGGCCAATGCCGCAGGGGACTCCAGAAGCCACATGGCGACCAGATCACAGGTACGCAACCCCCACTGGTGATCAACATTTCATCTAAATCATTGGACACATCACAACTGGCTTTACTACAGAAAGGTCTGTCTTTTTGCCCCACGTATAAGTTCAATGCCTTCGAGCTTGATATGGACCTACAGAGGTTTTTTCGGAACCTCCGTTTACGTGTCCATTTCTCCACTCAGCTACCACCAGGGGACCCCCCCTCACGGGTGGGTCAGTCGCTCCTTGATCTGCACGATTTGGGTCTTCGCTCCCCAAGTTCATTTATGCCTCCTAAAAACAGCCCACCCATTGAGACTTTTATCTCTCTGGTGGAAATGGACATTTGCTGTTTTCATCGAAATTTACATCAGGGTAAATTTCATTTTCATTCTAATTTGTCACCTGCAGAGAAATTGGCCCTAGAACAGCTCTCTGCTGACAAAACACTTATGGTCAAACCAGCCGATAAAGGTGGGGCCATAGTGATTAAGGATAGGACAGATTACCTAGAAGAGGCCTACAGACAACTTAATGACCCTGAGGTCTACAAAATAATTTCACATAATCCCCTTAACAGTATTGCCCAGAAAATCAGGACCCTTCTTGAGTTTCATGAACAGGAGGGCACTATAGATAGTAGATTGAGGACCTTCTTGGTGAAAACTGATCCCATAACTCCAATTTTCTACCTGTTGCCCAAAGTTCATAAACAGCTCTTTAAACCACCAGGGCGTCCTATAGTGGCCCTGACTGACTCCATTCTTTCCCCCCCCAGCGATTGTACTGGAGAAAATTCTTACACCTTTAGTCAAAGCCACCAGTTCTTTCATTCTAGATACCAACGATTTTCTTGAACTCATCAGGTCTCTGGGCATTATCCCTTCCTCTTCATTTTTAGTGACCTGGGACGTGAGCAGCCTATACACGTCCATCACTCATGAAAAAGGCATACTGGCTGTGGATAGACTCCTCAGTGAAGCAGGCACTCATATTAAGGTACGCCGCTTCTGTACGGACCTTTTAAATTTGGTCCTTAGAGAAAACTATTTTATGTTTGAGGATACCTTCTACATCCAACAACAGGGCACCGCGATGGGCTCGCATGTAGCGCCTCCGTATGCCATAGCCTATATGTCATCTTTTGAGAAAGACTTTGTCTATACCCATTCTCTATTCCAAGCCCATTCGCGCATATGGCGCCGGTACATAGATGACATTTTTTGTATTTGGGATGGCCCTATTGACTCACTTATTGCATTCGACAAACACCTTAACAATGTTTGGCCTGAATTAAAATTCTCCTTACAATACAATTTGGCCCGTATTAGTTTTCTGGACACCCTGGTCTCTAAAAAGGATGAAGGTGGGTTATCTATTGACCTTTTTTCAAAACCCACCGATAGAAACAGTCTCCTGCACTACAACAGCTGCCACCCTCCTTCCATCAAAAATGCTATCCCTAAATCACAATTTCAACGGGTGAACAGGATAGTCTCGGACGAAACTACTAAAAACATCAGACTTGATGAGATGCAACAAAAATTTTCCAACAGGGGTTACCCACAGAATACTCTCACCAAAGCTAGACAAACTAGTACATCCACCAGAACTAACGACAACAAGAAACGTATTCCCTTTGTTAGCACCTTTCACCCTTTTTCCAACATAGTACAATCTACTATTAGACGCCATTGGGGTCTATTACAAAAAAGCTACCCATCCATTCCTGAATTTAAATTGCCATTCTTATCTTGTTTTCGGAGGGCTAGAAATCTACGTGATAAACTGGTAAAGGCAGATGTGGGTTCTAGGTCTATTATGTCCAGACAAACTTTTCTACATACACAAAAACAGGGCACTTTTCCCTGTCTTAACTGCCTTCAATGCAATAATGTCCAAAAAGGCTCCAAAGTATTCCATCCCCAGACGGGACAGGGCATCCCTATTAAGGGTTATTTCACATGCAATTCCTCTTATGTCATATATCTCATCAAGTGCCCTTGCGGTTTGGCCTATGTTGGAGAAACCACCCAGCCCATTAAAGACAGGATCTCACAGCATAAGTCGACTATTCGCTGCAATAGGAATCATCTGCCCCTTCCATTCCACTTCCATCAAAAGAATCACAATATTTCACAATTACGGTTCCAGGTTCTGGAACAAATTGAACCGAGTAGGAGAGGTCTCAATAGGAGTAAAATCCTTAAGATAAGGGAGGCCTTCTGGATTTTCACTCTCCAGACCCTTGAGCCAAAAGGGCTCAACAGGGAATATGAGGTATCAGCCTTCCTATAAGAGTAGTGGGATCTTGCCTACTATGTTTCCGTTTTGTATATGGATCTACCTTGTATATATTTTTTGTATATATTTTTGTATATTGATGTATATTTGCTGATTGTATATTAATCTGTTTTGTTTTTCTCTTTCTAGAATCGCTAGTATGCACTATTATCACCACACTGGGCACCATCCCTTGTCTGTTGGGTAGGATTTGTCCACCTGTATCCTCTCTTCTAGTATGTGTTGTCTTCTATCCTGTGCTATATAGCCAGTTATTTGGCCTTTCCCTTTTTTCTTTGTCCCTTTCTGTTTTTTTCCCCCTTATTTTTCCTCTTTTCCCCTTTTCTCCTTTCTAGCCTGTTCATCCAGCGCCCCTGGGCTTTTAATGCATCTTTTTTCGCTACTGCGCCTGTGTCACTTTGGCTGTGCGTCCCTGTTTCCCTTCGCTCTCCCCGTAGCATTCTTTGCGCATGCGTTAGCCTTCTCCGGTCATGTGACCACTTCTGACGTCACCGCTCTCCAGGATTTATACCCGGAAGTATCTCCCTGTTCTCAGCGTCGCTCTCTGCTGCCGGGCATAGTGCTCTCTCCTGCTCCGGACCCGTAGGTACGCTGTTGCCTTCTACCAGCTCTTCATACCGCTCCCTTGGTTTGGTTCCTTACCTGGCTTCTTTTCTCTTTAGCGCTGCTTCTCCCTCTAGGCTCTGCTCCTAGCCTTGGCGCTTTTCTCGTGTGTTGTGGGTCCCGCTCCTCCAGGTATAGTGTCTCTTCCCTTACTATGCGCCGCTGCTCCGTAGGTCTCCTTGTTACCCTCCCTCCTGACGCTCTGTGTTTTTACAGCCTTCAGTGCACCCGCCGCAGCGTTTCTTCTCTTGGATGCTCCTTTGTGCCTCCTGTTTGCTTCTAGTTCCAGTTAGCCTTTGGTGACATATGTTTTTTTATGTGTCGTTTTTTTATGTGTCGCTTCTCTCTCTCCCACCTGTATTGTTCTGGCGCTATTCAGGCTAGTCTCCTTCTTCCTTTGTCCTCCATACTCTTCCTCTATATTTTGTGTGGTGCCTCTCCTGTTATCGTATGTTTCCTTATTATTTATATTTTTGTACTTTGTACTTTGTTCACGTGCTGTTTGTCATTCTAGGTCACCACGGTAGATCCACTTCTAGCATCAATCTAGATTGTCACCGTACTCGCCTGTTGTCCTTCACCTCTGACTGGACTAGGATCCCACTTTTGCTATATATTTTTGTTTTCCCTTCGTGTTATATCTGGCTACTGTTATCTACTGGCTCTTTTTGAGCTTTTGTGCTCGGCCAATTCTATCATCAGTGCCTTTTTCCCTTTGTTCTAGCCTCTCATTACGGACCACATCTCCATCACGCACGGAGCACCTGTTGTCTGGATATATCTTAGCCATTGCTACACTTGTTCCCCTTGTTGTTTTGAACATCACGTACACTGTATTTGTTCTATTTTACTCCTATATGCATTTTTGACATGTATCTGTGTATCATGTGACACTATTTTTCCGTTTATATTTATAGTCATTGCCAAAAAATACGCTCTGACGAAGGTCCGGTGTGGACCGAAAACGTTTAGCATTGTTCATGTGTCTGGATGCATCAATAAAATTAGAAGCCTTGTTCATCGCATTCTGAGTGCCAAGTCTATTCATCTATATTCTACGGGGTGGACACCCTACTTGAGCACCACCATTCCTCATACCTATTGAGTGCCGTGTTTTCTACCATTAGCTAGAGTCTTGACGCAGGGTAATTTATTGAACAGGACCAGATGACACATCTTACTAAACTGGTCCACAACACCCCAGATGACAGAAAACCATCAGAGATTGGCAAATCGGTAGCAAGACGTGACTATGGCGAACTAGGCAACCTCCAAAGGGCACAGCAACCCTGCAGCCGGGGCATGTGACGTCTTCGACCTGGCGCACACAGTACACTGACGCACCCACTTGATGATTTCTCTTTGCCACCCTGGCCACCAGAAACTTTGACCAATAAACTTTGTAGTTTCCGAAATCCCTGGATGACCCACCAACTGAGACTCAGGACATTCAGCAAACAATGCTCTACGCAAGGCTCTACGCACAAATAATTGACCATACGGAGTGTTAGTTGGTGCAGCATTCTGGGCCTCTAGGATGCTACTCTCCAACTCAGAACCCAATGCGGCCACCACCACCCCTCTCTGCAAAATACATTCCTCCTTTTCAGTATTAACTGCTGGAGAAAAACTACGAGACAAAGCATCCGCTTTAATATTCTTCGTCCCAGGGATATATGTTACGGAGAAATGAAACCGGGCAAAAAACAATGCCCACCTAGCTTGACGGCGAATTCAAATGTTTAGCAACATCCAGATATATCAGATTTTTATGATCAGTAAAAACCTGTATCGGATGTCTAGCCCCCTCCAAAAAATGTTACCAATGCTCAAACGTGAGCCAGCAACTCTCTTTTGCCAACATCATAGTTGAGCTCCGCCTCTGAAAATTTTTTAGAAAAGAAAGCTCAGGAATGCACCCCTTCCTCTCCCTCTTGGGACAGAACTGCCCCCACCCCTACTGAAGAGGCATCAACCTCTACCAGAAATGGCTTGGTCTTATCTGTCTGGATCAAACCAGGAGCAGAGCTAAACCTTTCCTTGAGATGCTCAAAAGCCTTAATAGCCTCAGAGGACCATTGGACATTATTGAAACCCTTCTTGTTGAGATCAGTTATAGGTTTAGCGATCACAGAAAAATTCTTTATGAGTTTTCTGTAATAATTAGCAAACCCTAAAAATCTCTGAACCGACTGGGTATAAAAACAGGTCACCTCCTGATAGAAAACACAGAGACGGCTACAGAAACCAACTGAAAACAGAAACTAAGGATAGCAATACCAGAGATCCCAGAACTGCACAATATCAAACACAGAAAGCTATCAAAGCAACTAGCCAGAACTCTAGCGGATTAACACTGTTGTCCAGCAAGGACTGGGAGGCAAGTTTGGGGTAATAAAGGGTGATACAATCACCTGACCTAAGACAACCCAGCACCAGGGGAAAAGACCAGCAGCCTGAAAACCACAACAAGAAGGAGGATGGTCAAACACAAAACAGATTCTAATAGCTGTGCTGATTAGCCTTGCGAGCACCCACCTGCCTTCTGATTTGGCTCTACCCATTTGGTGTTGAATGCAGACCCCGTTGAAGCTCCCAGACCTCCTTCTCTGACAAAGAAACTATAATTTGTGTTGTGACTAGCACTTACTTCCAGTGCTCCTAATATCCTTAGGTGGTACAATGAAACAATGAATTCTATAATAATAATAATAACAAAATGCATAAAACAGGTGTAGCCTGCTAGCACAAGTGAATGATGTGTTCCAGCATGCAGAGAAGTAATTGACCCATAAGAAAATTGCAAGAAATAATATGCGCTTCATGCTGTACTGAATGAGGTTAAGGAAGGGACTGACACTTCACACTGAGGAGGTGCACCTTCATGGAGCGTACACTATACAAAACAATCCAATGCATGAAGGGAAAAGGGAAAATTCACTATATCTACCTGAGGATCAAAGGACTATAGAGACCATCTACTTTTTCATTTGAAGTAATATGAAGGGTGAAGAGATGAATCTTCAAAAATGGTATAATACACTGCTCAAAAAATAGAAGGAACACTAAAATCCCATATCCTAGATATCACTGAATGAAATATTCCAGTTGTAAATCTTTATCCATTACATAGTGGAATGTGTTGAGAACAATAAAACCTAAAAATGGTCAATGTAAATCACAACTAATATCCCACGGAGGTCTGGAGTTAGAATGATGTTCAAAATCAAAGTGGAAAATGAAGTTACAGGCTGATCCAACTTCAGTGGAAGTGCCTCAAGACAAGGAAATGATGCTCAGTAGTGTGTGTCCTCCACTTGCCTGTATGACATCCCTACAATGCCTGGGCATGATCCTGGTGAGGCGGCAGATGGTCTCCTGAGAGATCTCCTTCCAGACCTGGACTAAAGCATCCGCCAACTCCTGAACAGTCTGTGGTGCAACTTGATGTTGGTGGATGGTGCGAGACATGATGTCCCAGATTTGTTCAATCGGATTCAGGTCTGGGGAATGGGTGGACCTTCTTGCAGGAACTGTTGACACACTGCAGCCTCATGAGGTCTGGCATTGTCCTGCATTAGGAGGAACCCTAGGCCAACCGCACCAGCATATGGTCTCACAAGGGGTCTGAGGATCTCATCATGGTACATAATGGCAGTCAGGCCACCTCTCGCGAGCACATGGAGAGCTGTGTGGCCCTTCAAAGAAATGCCACCCTACACCATTACTGACCTACTGCCAAACTGGTCATGCTGAAGGATGTTGCAGGCAGCAGATCACTCTCCACGGCATCTTCAGACTCTGTTATATCTGTCACATGTGCTCAGTGTGAACTTGCTTTCATCTGTGAAGAGCACAGGGCACCAGTGGCAAATTTGCCCATCCTGGTGTTCTGTGGCAAATGCAAAGCGTCCTGCACATCTGTGGACGTCGGGCACTCAGACCATCCTCATGGAGTCAGTTTCTAACCGTTTATGCAGACACATGCACATTTGTGGTCTGCTGGAGGTCATATTGCAGGGCTCTGGCAGTGCTCCTCCTGTTCCTCCTTGCACAAAGGCTGAGGTAGTGTTCTTGCTTCTGGGTTGTTGCCCTCCTACGGCCCCCTCCACATCTCCTGGTGTACTGGTGTATCTTCTGGTAGTGCTTCCAGCCTCTGGATACTATGCTGACAGACACAGGAAACCTTCTTGCCACAGCTCACATTGATGTGCCATCCTGGATAAGCTGCACTACCTGAGCCACTTGTGTGGGTTGTAGAGTCCGTCTCATGCTACCACGAATGTGAAAGCACAACCAACATTCAAAAGTAACCAAAACATCAGCCAGAAAGCATTGGTACTGAGATGGGGTCTGTGGTCCCCACCTGGAGAACCACTCCTTTATTGAGTGTGTCTTGATAATTGCCAATAAATTTCATCTGTTGTCTATTCCATTTGCACAACAGCATGTGAAATTGATTGTCAAACAGTGCTGCTTCCTAAGTGGACAGTTTGATTTCACAGAAGTTTGATTTACTTGGAGTTATATTCTGTTGTTTAAGTGTTCCCTTTATTTTTTTGAGCAGTGTAGATAATGCACAAAGTAATTATTGATATTTTAATGATGGTTGGTTAAATGCTTACCAGGGATGAGCGAATGTAATCGGTTATCACTTAATTATTTGGGTGTTCGGTGCTCGGTGAGCATAAGCTGATGTTCAAACTTTAATCCCTGCCCCGCATGTTTGCACTTGTTACCCAGCCAATAAGTATGCAGGGACTGTGTTATGAACTGGTGGTTTAGGAGCAACATGGGACGAGCTCTGAAGGAGGTGGTACCTGTACTGATCGCAGTCCCTAAGCTCAACACAACACTAGAAGTAGCCGTGGGATGCTCCTGTCACTCCCTAGGCACCTCGTCGCAGCCTGAGAATTAACTACCTCTAAAGATAGAAACAGGAAAACTATCTTGCCTCAGAGAAAATCCCCAAAGGATAGATAGCCCCCCACAAGTAATGACTTTGAGTGGAGAGGGAAAAGACATGCACAGAATGAAACCAGGATGTAGCACAGGAGGCCAGTCTTGCTAGATAGACAGGACAGGATAGAATACTGTGCGGTCAGTATTAAAAACTACAAAAATCCACACAGAGTTTACAAAAATCTCCACACCTGACTAAAGGTGTGGAGGGTAAATCTGCTTCCCAGAGCTTCCAGCTTAACTGAATTAATCCATACTGACAAGCTGGACAAAACATAGAATGCACAGAACGAATAAGTCCACAACATGTGGACAGAAAAGAGCAAAGCAAGGACTTATCTTTGCTGAACTGGTCAGGATATCAGGGAAATCCAAGAGAGATGAGAATCCAACCAGGAACCACTGACAAGTGGCACTGGCTAAAGGGAAGAGCCAGACATAAATAGCCGAGCAGAAAGACAATCAGTGGAAGCAGCTGCAGACTGCTAAATCCAAGGAGCAGCCATTCCACTTAAAACCACCGGAGGGAGCACAAGAGCAGAACTCACAAAAGTGCCACTTACAACCACCGGAGGGAGCCCAAGAGCGGAATTCACAACAGGACTGCCTCTGAGTCACTCTAGTGCTGTAGCTACCTTGGGAGTGGCATTAGCGTGATTGGCTGGCTATTGTGGTCTGGAAGTGGATGCCTTCCTGGAATCAGAAATGTCCAAACCTAGGTCCTGATCCAGGCCACAGCTTTCACCGCTGGGGTTCTTGCGTACTGTAGATGGGAGACCCAGATTCCAGGAACTAGGTAGCAGACTGCGGGGCTAGTCTTAAAAGACAAGAAGGCAAGGCAGGAGCAGAGCTGGAGAAATGCTAGTGTGTCCACTAGCCACAAGGTACCAACAGTTTGCATCTTGGGGGGAGGTCGTTATGTAGAGAAGTGGGTCCTTTGAACAGTGCGGGACACGTCATCACATCTTGTTCAACCAGTGAGCAGTAGAGATGGAACACTTGCCTCGAAGGCTGCAAGAGTTGATGGATATAATCGGTGTCTCGTTCCTCAAATTGGAGTGTCAACATCGCTGGTATGCGGTGGGTGTGATATGAGAAGGAAGGCAGCAGGATAAACTCTTCTTAACAAATGAACGGGCCTTGGTGAGACTCCTTGAGGCTGCTCGAGAGGGGGATACAACTCACAAGATATCAGATTGTCTTTGAGGTTCCTCACCTCCTATGTGGGAGCAGGCAATGGTGCAGGTGACACTAAGGGGGCTGTCACACATTTCTATATGTTGGGGCACTGCCTGAAACCTCACTGCCATGTGCTGCTTACAAGCATAAAGCAGCTGATGGCACCGGAGCAGGACGCTGCGAGGGCACGCAGGGAAAGTAAGAATTTTTTTTGCTGGGGCCATGCATACCAGGATGGAGAAGGGTGCCAATCATGCAAGGACAAGGATAGGGCCATGCATACCAGGACAGAGATGGCACCCTGCATACCATGATAGGGATTGGGGTCAATTATACCAGGTTAAGGATGGGGCCATGCATACCAGGATAAAGCTGGGGCCAATCATAGCAGGATAAGAATGGGGCCATGCATAACAGGATAAGGATTGGGCCATGCATACCAGGATAAGGATAGTACCATGCATAACAGGATAAGGATAGAGCCATGCATACCAAGATAATGATGGGGCCATGCATACCTGGATGGAGATGGAGTCCCTGCATACTAGGATAGGGATTGGGACCAATCATACCAGGATAAGGATGGGGCCATGCATACCAGGACGGAGATGGGGGCCCTGCATACCACGACAGAGATGGGGGCCCTTCATACCACAATAGGGATTGGGGCCAATCATACCAGGATAAGGATGGGGCCATGCATACCAGGATAAGGATGGTGACATGAATAACTGGATAAAGATGGGACCATGCTTAACAGGATAAGGATGGGGCCATGCAAAACAGGATAAGGATGGGCCATGCATAACAGGATAAGGGTGGGGCCATGCATAACAGGATAAGGATGGGGCCATGGATACTAGGGTAAGGATGGGGCCATGCATACCAGGCTAAGGATGGAGCCATGCATACCAGGAAATGATGGGGCCATGCATACCAGGATGGAGATAGAGTCATTTCATACTAGGACAGGGATTGGGGAAAATCATACCAGGATAAGGATGGGACCATGCATACCAGGATGGAGATGGGGTCTGAACATATCAGGATAGGGATTGGGACCAATCATACCAGGATAAGGATGGGTCCCTGCATACCAGGATGTGGATGGAGGCAATCAAACTAGGATAAGGATGGGGCCATGAATGCCAAGACAGAGATGGGGGCCCTGCATACAAGGATGGGGATGAGCGGGCCATGCATACCAGGACAGACATGGGGGCCCTGCATACCAGGATAGAGATAAGGAAGCCATGCATATCAGGATGGGAGGTATTAAGTATAGAATTGACCATATTTTTTGCTTCAATTTTTTTCTAATATCCCCTTCTAAAACCTAGGTGCATCTTATGGTCCGGTGCGTCTTACAGTCCAAAAAAACGGTAACACTCCAAAAACGTGTTGAAAATATTTCCTAGATTGAATTTGTTATCTATATAATTTTACATGCTTTGTGTTACTTTATGGTGGTATTACATTTCATAAAAATGCTTTGACTGCTGCAGGTGACCATTTTTTTTAAATTAAAAATAAACTTGGTTTCAAGACACCTAGCAAATAGAAAATGCATAAGGAGTGCAGTAAGGAATGGGGAAGTAAAATTACATACATAGTAACATAGTTAGTAAGGCCGAAAAAAGACATTTGTCCATCCAGTTCAGCCTATAATTGCTGATGATGGCGCATGCAGATACCAAGGATGAGGGGCAGGTGCCACTACACTGGTTGCTGAATCACAAGAAGTGCGCACAATCCAAGACACATCGGTTCCTGTTCCACTTTGTAGAGAGGCAAGGTACTGAAACCAGAACAGTGTGAACAGGTGGTCTGTTGATAGGAGATAATGCTTCCAGCATGCTTGACAGCACCAACCAGTCTGCCACATGTTCCAATCTCACCAGCCAACAGGCTGGATCACTTAATCCTCTCCCAGATCCTCCTTCCTCCCAACATGTTGAGTCCCAGGAGACTATTGACCTGGGTCTACAATTGGTGCCAGCGGGTGACGCCACTGCCTCTTCCCCTGTGCTAGGTGCTTCCCAATACCCTGTCCATGACACTGGCTCAGATGCATCCCGCCCTGCACCTGTCCTTTCACATTCTGAAGCACCATCATCAGGCATTTCCACATACTTGTTTTTGCCTAGCGTTCAGAAGTCCCTACATCGGAAAAAAAGAAAACGTTTCTAGCCATCCGCCCACAGGCCCAAACCCTAAACGTATATATTTACACGTTGCTTACCATGGAAATATTGCTGTTTAGGTTTGTTGGCAAAGAGGATTTCCAATGACTTATGATTGCAGCTATCCCTCGGTACTTGGTCCTCAGCCACCACTTTTCCTCTCGGTGTGGTGTCCCCACCTTGTCTCAGCAAGTTTTCAGGAACATCACCCATGCCCTAATGAAGTTACTTAGATTGTCCACTAAATGACTGAAGTGGACAAGTGCTTGTGGTCAGGGATGCTACATTTCCCTGATGGCACAATGGGTAAACATTGTGGGTGCTGGAGCTGAGTCCCACCCTGGCATGGCACAAGTGCTACCGACACTGAGGATTGTTAGATTAACTTCTACCAGGGTTTCCTCCACCTCCTACCTCAGTTCCTGCACCCAGTCCTGCTCCTCCTCATCCTCTATCTCCGATGTGAAATCTCAAGTCAAAACACATCGTCCACATCAGCCAGAAGCTGGAAGCTCTGCAGCACTGCCTTAGAGATGCAACAAGAGGCTCTGCTGAAGCTAATTTTTCTAAAAGACAAACCGCACACTGCAACAGAGTTACGTAAAGGAACAATAGATGAGGAAGATCTGTGGCTCTCGCCACTGAACCTACAACCAGACATGCTCGTGTGTGATAATGGCCATAACCTGGTGGTGGTTATGAAGCTTGGCAAGCTCACACACATACCATGCTTGGCCCATGTGCTAAATTTGGTAGTTTAGCGATTTCTGAAAACTTACCTAGATTAACCAGAGCTTCAGGTCAAGGAACACCTCATCAGCGTCTATTTCTGCAATTCAGATACAGCTGCCACTGCTCTGGCAGTGTTACACCCGCGCATGCAAGTGCTAGCTCACCGACTGGTGTGCGACGTGCTCACGAGCTGGAACTCCATACTGCACATGCTGGTAAGGCTTTGTGAGCAGCAGAGGCCAATGGTTGAGTACCAACCCCAACACGCCCATTGGTATTTTGGTCAGCCCCTGCACATAACAACTGAGAGGGGGCATGGATGTCCAACATATGTGCAGTTCTTCAAGTCTTTGAAAAGTCCATAAAGATGGTGAGCGGCAATGACAAAATCAACAGTACCTACTTAAACAGACACTGCTGACAATGAAACATGAAGCTTTGCATGCGGACCAGGGGAAGACAGAGAATGACAAGAGAATGACAAGAGACAGGAAGATACTACCCAGTCCAGCCTCATGTCATATGCTCAGTTGGTGGAAAAGGGACTGGCTGTAACAGAGAGAACCTAATACTCTATGGATGACTGATTGAATACAGACAAATTTTTCAAAGCTTTTTTGGAGTGTTATATGTCACTGAAATGTCTCAGAAAGTACCTAATTCTCTATGGATGAATACGTGAATACAGTAAAATTTTAAAAGTACTTTTGATGTTATATACCACTTAAATTTAATAGAAAGCAACTAATACTGTATGGACAACTAAGTGAATCCAGACAAATTTTCACCGCTTTTTTGGAGTGTTATATACCACTGAAATTTAACACAAAGCACGTATACTGTATGGATAAGTAATTGAATCCAAACTTTTCAGCACCCTAATGCCACAGACAGAACCTAATACTTATGGATGACTAATTGAATACAGATACATTTTTCAATGCTTTTTTGGAGTAATATATCAACGAAATTTCACAGAAAGCACCTAATACTGTATGGATGAATTGGTTTGGTTTGGATTGGCGAACTTCCCGATGTTCGTCGAACAGTTCGTTAAACATAACTGAACACCATTGAATTAAATAAGAGGTAAAACCATGTGCATATAAAACACCTTCAGGGAGGCCCAAAAGCTGACGAAACAAATCAAATTAGGGGAGAATACAACAGGAAAAGTGGCATCAATTGACCCGCAGTAGAAATTTTATAATGGCACAGCAGCATTCAGGCATATGCCATGTATGAGACAGAGTCTGGGCCAGCATGTACAGCTTTGATTAAAGTTCAAATTAAGAGGTGAGTGAGGGACTGGTGTAGGACTGCTGAGCTGGGAGCCTTGAAACCTCATGCAACAGCTCAAACTATTTTTCTGCTCAGCCACACTCAGGTGGCACAAATATCACCTTTGTAGGCTACTATTGTTAAATGCTTCCAATGATAGAAACACAGGTAGTTGACTGAAAGTAAGTGCAGGCCTGCCGGTCTGGGAGCCCTACTGCAACAAGCAACTCACATGAAAGAGGCCCAACTGGAAGTTCTAACATTTCCAAGGGGAAAACACCAGAAAAAGTGGCATCAATTTCCCCAAAGCAGAAATAGTATAATGGGGATCTGACATCCCTTAGAGGCAACCCACCAGAAAGAGATTCAACTTGAAGTCTCCACATTTCAAAAAATTGTTAGGAACATCAGCAACAGTAGCAACGACGTAGGTGTCACAGACTGCAATAATGTGAGATCAACGTAACACACTAGAAACTACACCATCGCCTAATCTATATTGCACAAGAGAACGGAGTACAAAAATCCCAAACATCATGTTCATAAAAAGATATAAATTTTATTTTGACCAATACTAGCAAGTTATATAACAATACAATAAAGGCACATAGCCCAAATGAGGTGTAGAGGAAACCTATTGTATGCTTAAGGAATGAAAGGGAAAGGAAATGTTACATCCCAGGTTCTGCCTATGGTGTGACAACAATACTAAAGACTTGTGGAATCAATTCCATGGTTCTATATAACTCTATAACAATATAAAGTGCCACAGTGCAAATGAACATAATCACTAACAGTCATCAGGCAGCTTACCCATGCGTATGGATGATTCCCCCAGTTCCACAAGCGGCCCCCTGACACACGTTTCGCGGTCGGCTTTCTCAAAAGGGGTTTGCCTATTGATCGCTCTCATATGTTTAAATAGGGTACATACTGGAAATATAATTAGCTACATCGGCGCACGCGTCTCCGGGATCCAGCTCACATCTCCCGGGTGGCTGTCATAGCAGCGTGCGCATAGGGCAGAAGTCCGCCAATTGACATCACATAATATGCGCGCGCAGCTGTGCTTGATAGCCCCACAGGAGAATGGAGGTAAAGATCCGAGATGCGCGTGCGCACAGCCAGCGGCCATCTTGCCGAAGACCATGAAGGTCGCCATTTTGCCAGGGATATTTAAGGAAACTACATGATATAGCACCGAAGTGCCAGCGTGAGTATAACTACAAGTCCAAAAGTATACAAAAGGTAAAAATAACACATAACAATGATAAATACATAATAATCAGGTGAGACAGAGCAATACATTACGTAATTGCCCGTAAAGTGCACTAGTGCAATAAGTGCATTACTCAGGAGATTTCTTTACAGAGAACCCATACAATACAAAGCGAGTGATGACGCGATAGAAGACAGGATCCCCTTCATACATAGAGGATAAATAACTGTAAGCCTAAGCAATCTGGCAGGCTGGTAACACGGCAATGGGCCGAAACCCGGTGTTGTGACCCCATACAGTAGTAATAACTAAAACAAAGAACAACAAATATTAAAAACAATTAAAAACAAAAACATAGAGGAGCGACAAAGGGGAGAGGATAAACAAAAATAGAAAAATCATTAGCAGGGATATAGATCAATAAACATGGCAACCCCTGCCGAAGTCGCATAAAGTCGCACAAAGTCGCACAAAGGAGGACGAGGAAGCAGCGGAACCAGACAATCAAAAATCCCGTGTCCTAACTTTCAGTTCCCTAGAAGTAAGACCAACGTAAATGAGGGAGCAGGGACAGGTGGCATAATATACCACATAAGTGGTGTTACAGGAAATATATTCACGAATCTTGTATTCCCTGCTCCCATCAGATGACTTGAAGGTCTTACATCTAAGGATGTTAGGACACGCGACACAAGAGCCACAGGGAAAACAACCTAATCTAAGGCTGGCCTTAGCAAGAAAAGTATTATGCTTGGCCACATAGTGGCTCGCAACCAAGCTATGTCGTAAGCTGTTATTAAAGAAGTTATATAGCCAGAAGTAGGGTTGAGTGACCTTGACCTTTTTAGAGTCGAGCCGTGTTTCGCGAAACCCGACTATCTTAGAAGTCGAGTCGAGTGGAATCGGCCGATTATCGCGAAAAGTCGGGTATCGCCCGAAACACGAAACCCAATGCAAGTCAATGGGGGAGCATAGTCGGCAGTGAGTGGAGGCCAGGAAAACACCTACACTGCCCATTTTAATGGCAAAAACATCCATTCTTGTTAAAGAAGCTTGTCAATCGTAATTTACCTTATAATAATTGGAAGGCATTTGAAATTGGGGGTCATTTGGCTAAAGTTGTGGGGGGTAGGGCTGGTTCAAGTAATTAGTGGGCCCAGTAAATCTGGACCACGTCACGGCAGTGGAGCAGGGAGAGGTAAGTATTTAAACTTTGCAAGTGCTGTGATCCTGAGCAAGCAGGGGGGGCCCACTCGTTGGCATTGGCACTGGCACAGGGCCCCTCAAAGTACAGCGGTGTGTTTGCACGACGGGGGCGCCTCCCACCGGCAGCAACACTTTTGCGTACTATGAGAGGCCCTGTGCCAGTGACGTCGCCAACTAGTATTCCTCCCCCCACCTGATGAAGGAACCTGCACTTTCATCTGCACCTTCCTCTTTGTCCCCATGTAAGGTGGTATGGTATGCGGGAAGAGGAACCTGACTTTCAGCAGGGTCACAATCTTGCTGTGTAGCGTGCACGGGGAATTTTGCGTTATGGGTCAATGTACCAGCAGACTCATCTATCACTGGCTGGGCAATGGGCAGGATGAGGAGGAAACACAGATATAGGCCCAAAGAATAAAGTGGGCTAAATGCAGTTCAAAATTGGTAACACAGGACTAACCAGGGGGCATTGCAGTGGAGGACAACTGGAATGAGAGGCTGACACAGAGAGTAGGCCCAAATCAGTAAGTCGTCGACATGCAGTTCAAAATTGGCAACCGTAGTAAACAGGCGGCCCAGCTTTGTTCAGTTGAGGAGAACAGCAAGGAGTGGCAGACACCGATAGTAGGCCCCAACCCAACTAGTAGGCCAAATGCAGTCTAACATTAACAACTACTTAACAAGAGCCTGAAAATGGAATTTCAGGACAGGAAACCAGGAGAACAGCAAGGAGTGGCAGACACCGATAGTAGGCCCCAAACCAACTAGTACGCCAAATGCAGTTGTTCCATTTAACTACAATTTAATGAGAGCCTGAAGATAGAAGTTCAGGAAAGGCAACCTGGGGAACACCTTGGAGTGGAACACACCATCTCTCTACACCCCATACCCAATTTGTAGGCCTACTGCAGTGTAGTTTTCAACAACTACTAAACGAGTGTCGGAAGATCGAAGCAATGTGGACGAAACCTGGGGAACACCTTGGAGTGGAACACACCATCTCTCTACACCCCATACCCAATTTGTAGGCCTAATGCAGCGTAGTTTCCAACAACTACTAAACGAGAGCATGAAGATTGAAGCTCAGGAAAGGCAACCTGGAGAACACCTTGGAGTGGAACACACCATCTCTCTACACCCCATACCCAATTTGTAGGCCTAATGCAGCGTAGTTTCCAACAACTACTAAACGAGAGCATGAAGATAGAAGCAATGGAGAGGAAACCTGGGGAACACCTTGGAGTGGAACACACCATCTCTCTACACCCCATACCCAATTTGTAGGCCTAATGCAGCGTAGTTTCCAACAACTACTAAACGAGAGCATGAAGATCGAAGCAATGGCGATGAAACCTGGGGAACACCTTGGAGTGGAACACACCATCTCTCTACACCCCATACCCAATTTGTAGGCCTAATGCAGCGTAGTTTCCAACAACTACTAAACGAGAGCATGAAGATTGAAGCTCAGGAAAGGCAACCTGGAGAACACCTTGGAGTGGAACACACCATCTCTCTACACCCCATACCCAATTTGTAGGCCTAATGCAGCGTAGTTTCCAACAACTACTAAACGAGAGCATGAAGATTGAAGCAATGGAGAGGAAACCTGGGGAACACCTTGGGGAGGCAGACACCGTTAGTAGGCCCTACCAAAGTTGTACACCCAATGCAGTTTTAAAATTCCTAGAGGCTGAAAACAAGACTATTGACGCTCAGCTTTTTTCAAAGGAACACAGCTGAATTGAGTGGCGCAGACAGACACAGGTAGTAGGACTCAAACCAAAAATGTGGCTCACTGCAGCAGAAAAAAGTTACAGGGGTACACAAGCTGCAGTGCTCTGGGCAGTGGAGGACAATTTCAATAGTGAACCGCAGACAGACTTTGTACGCCTACTATTAAAAAAAGGATGCTCTATGCAATTATAAATAGGTTCCAGGGGTACACGGGCAGCAGTGGTGTGGTCAGTGGAGGCCTAGTGGAAGGAGTGACCGCAGACAGGCATCGAAGGCCTAAAATAATAACACATGGCTGTAGGCAATTTTAAATTGGTTCCAGGGGTACACGGGCAGCAGTGGCCTGGTCAGTGTAGTAGTAGTAGAAAGAACGGACCGCAGACAGGCATCGAAGGCCTAAAATAAAAAAATTGGGCTGGCTGTAGGCAATTTTAAATTGGTTCCAGGGGTACACGGGCAGCAGTGGTGTGGTCAGTGGAGGCATATTGTAAGGAGTGACCGCAGACAGGCATCGAAGGCCTAAAATAATAACACATGGCTGTAGGCAATTTTAAATTGGTTCCAGGGGTACACGGGCAGCAGTGGTGTGGTCAGTGGAGGCCTAGTGGAAGGTGTGACCGCAGACAGGCATCGAAGGCCTAAAATAAAAAAATTGGGCTGGCTGTAGGCAATTTTAAATTGGTTCCAGGGGTACACGGGCAGCAGTGGTGTGGTCAGTGGAGGCCTAGTGGAAGGAGTGACCGCAGACAGGCATCGAAGGCCTAAAATAATAACACATGGCTGTAGGCAATTTTAAATTGGTTCCAGGGGTACACGGGCAGCAGTGGCCTGGTCAGTGTAGTAGTAGTAGAAATAACGGACCGCAGACAGGCATCGAAGGCCTAAAATAAAAAAATTGGGCTGGCTGTAGGCAATTTTAAATTGGTTCCAGGGGTACACGGGCAGCAGTGGTGTGGTCAGTGGAGGCATATTGTAAGGAGTGACCGCAGACAGGCATCGAAGGCCTAAAATAATAACACATGGCTGTAGGCAATTTTAAATTGGTTCCAGGGGTACACGGGCAGCAGTGGTGTGGTCAGTGGAGGCCTAGTGGAAGGAGTGACCGCAGACAGGCATCGAAGGCCTAAAATAAAAAAATTGGGCTGGCTGTAGGCAATTTTAAATTGGTTCCAGGGGTACACGGGCAGCAGTGGTGTGGTCAGTGGAGGCATATTGTAAGGAGTGACCGCAGACAGGCATCGAAGGCCTAAAATAATAACACATGGCTGTAGGCAATTTTAAATTGGTTCCAGGGGTACACGGGCAGCAGTGGTGTGGTCAGTGGAGGCCTAGTGGAAGGAGTGACCGCAGACAGGCATCGAAGGCCTAAAATAAAAAAATTGGGCTGGCTGTAGGCAATTTTAAATTGGTTCCAGGGGTACACGGGCAGCAGTGGTGTGGTAAGTGGAGGCCTAGTGGAAGGAGTGACCGCAGACAGGCATCGAAGGCCTAAAATAATAACACATGGCTGTAGGCAATTTTAAATTGGTTCCAGGGGTACACGGGCAGCAGTGGCCTGGTCAGTGTAGTAGTAGTAGAAAGAACGGACCGCAGACAGGCATCGAAGGCCTAAAATAAAAAAATTGGGCTGGCTGTAGGCAATTTTAAATTGGTTCCAGGGGTACACGGGCAGCAGTGGTGTGGTCAGTGGAGGCATATTGTAAGGAGTGACCGCAGACAGGCATCGAAGGCCTAAAATAATAACACATGGCTGTAGGCAATTTTAAATTGGTTCCAGGGGTACATGGGCAGCAGTGGTGTGGTCAGTGGAGGCATAGTGGAAGGAGTGACCGCAGACAGGCTTCGAAGGCCTAACATAACAAAAATGTCAATACAATGGTATTGTCAGTGGCAGGCATTGAAGGATGTCAGCGCATAGACTAAACATTGGTGGAGCTGTGAGATAATTTTGCAAGTGGTAGAGCACTGTTTGAGCTGGGGGGGGGGGAACTGTCTTGTGGCCGGCGGTACAGGCCCAGGGCCCCTCATATTACAACGGTGTGTCTGACGTTGGGTGCGCACCACCACCGCCAGAGACACTTTATTGTACTAGGAGGGACCCAGTGGCAGTGCCATCGACCAAAAGCGGGCACACCCACCTCTTCAGACAAACAGCACTCTCACGGGTGCTGTCGCCAAGTGTCGATACCACGGCCCCGTGTGGGGAGTTTGTCAATTTAGTGAGGTGTAAACATGTCGTATGCTGGACAATCAGGTGCAGAAAATTACGAGATTGGAAAAGGCATTCAGAATAGTCCACAGGCAAGACCTTTTCATAGGAAAGCTAGGTGTCACCCGGGCAAGGTGGGGCAAAAGATTTCGAAATCCAGTTGTGGTTCATTTTAATGAAGGTTAGATCATCTACATTTTGGGTAGCCAGACGAGTCCTTTTTTCTGTTAGTATTGAACCTGCAGCACTGAATACTCTTTCTGATAGGACACTAGCTGCCGGGCAAGCAAGCTCCTGCAATGCATATTCTGCCAATTCTGGCCAGGTGTCTAATTTTGATGCCCAGTAATCAAATGGGAATGACGGTTGAGGGAGAACATCGATAAGGGATGAAAAATAGTTTGTAACCATACTGGACAAATGTTGTCTCCTGTCACTTTGAATTGATGCTGCAGTACCTGTCCTGTCTGCGGTCATAGCAAAATCACTCCACAACCTGGTCAGAAAACCCCTCTGGCCAACGCCACTTCTGATTTCTGCCCCTCTAACTCCTCTGGTCTGCTGGCCCCTGCAGCTCGTGTGAGAACGATCACGGGCGCTGTGTGCAGGGAATGCCAGAAGCAAACGGTCAACAAGAGTTGATTGTTTGGTTGCTAATATTAGTTCCAAGTTAGTTCCAAGCTTCAGGAGGCTAATTTGCATATTCCAGGTGCCTTCTGAGAGAAGCGAAGTCTCCCTAAGCTAGAAGATCGTTGGGTACAGCCGGGACCAGCTGCTTCGAAAGCATCACCAAACCAGGGATTCAAGCTTCAGGAGGCTAATTTGCATATTCCAGGTGCCTTCTGGGAGAAGCGAAGTCTCCCTAAGCTAGAAGATCGTTGGGTACAGCCGGGACCAGCTGCTTCGAAAGCATCACCAAACCAGGGATTCAAGCTTCAGGAGGCTAATTTGCATATTCCAGGTGCCTTCTGGGAGAAGCGAAGTCTCCCTAAGCTAGAAGATCGTTGGGTACAGCCGGGACCAGCTGCTTCGAAAGCATCACCAAACCAGGGATTCAAGCTTCAGGAGGCTTATTTGCATATTCCAGGTGCCTTCTGGGAGAAGCAAAGTCTCCCTAAGCTAGAAGATCGTTGGGTACAGCCGGGACCAGCTGCTTCGAAAGCATCACCAAACCAGGGATTCAAGCTTCAGGAGGCTAATTTGCATATTCCAGGTGCCTTCTGGGAGAAGCGAAGTCTCCCTAAGCTAGAAGATCGTTGGGTACAGCCGGGACCAGCTGCTTCGAAAGCATCACCAAACCAGGGATTCAAGCTTCAGGAGGCTAATTTGCATATTCCAGGTGCCTTCTGGGAGAAGCGAAGTCTCCCTAAGCTAGAAGATCGTTGGGTACAGCCGGGACCAGCTGCTTCGAAAGCATCACCAAACCAGGGATTCAAGCTTCAGGAGGCTAATTTGCATATTCCAGGTGCCTTCTGGGAGAAGCGAAGTCTCCCTAAGCTAGAAGATCGTTGGGTACAGCCGGGACCAGCTGCTTCGAAAGCATCACCAAACCAGGGATTCAAGCTTCAGGAGGCTAATTTGCATATTCCAGGTGCCTTCTGGGAGCAGCGAAGTCTCCCTAAGCTAGAAGATCGTTGGGTACAGCCGGGACCAGCTGCTTCGAAAGCATCACCAAACTTTTTTTGCCTGTAGGACATTATTGCAAGAGAGCTTGGCTGAGTAGATTACACAAGAAGGAAAACACACAGCAAGTCAGCAGGATCTAGGAGCAACATGGCAGATGTGACAACCTACATGGTGAGCTGCAGCATGTGCTACATGTTCACAGATCGACCAGAAGAAGAATCCAATTTCACCTGTCAGAAGTGTAGACTAGTGGCCCTTTTAGAAGAAAAGGTGCGGGGTCTGGAAGAAAGAATAGCAACTTTGAAACTCATCAAAGAGAATGAAGACTTTCTAGACAGAACAGAAGCATCTCTACTGGTCACAGAAGGTGCAAAAAGTGTCAGAGAACCTCCAAAAGCAGATGAGTGGAAGCATGTGACCAAAAGAAGCAAGAAGACCATGGAGAAATCACCAACCACACAACTGAAGAACCGATATCAAATCTTTGTAGAGGATGAAGATGGCACACCTAAGAATGAAGCAATACCAGCAAGCAAAAAAGAAAAGGGCACACAGCAACAAGTGACAGCAAAAAGTACAGCCAAGAAGCAACGAAGAGTGGTGGTGGTGGGAGACTCACTACTGAGAGGCACCGAAGCAGCCATCTGCAGACCGGACATAACTGCAAGAGAAGTATGCTGCCTTCCAGGTGCGATGATCAAGGATGTGACCGATAGGATACCAAAGCTCTTCAGCTCCAAGGACGTCCACCCATTTCTTCTGATACATGTTGGCACCAATGACACGGCAAGGAAGGACCTACTGACAATCTGCAAGGACTTTGAAGAGTTGGGGAAGAAAGTAAAGGAACTGGATGCACAGGTAGTTTTTTCTTCTATCCTTCCAGTAGACGGGCATGGCACCAGGAGATGGAACAGGATCCTTGATGCAAACAACTGGCTAAGACGATGGTGCAGACAACAAGGATTTGGATTCCTGGACCACGGTGTGAATTACTGGTATGATGGACTCCTCGCCAGAGACGGACTACACCTCAACAAACCTGGGAAACACACATTCGCCAGAAGACTCGCTACACTCATCAGGAGGGCGTTAAACTAGAAGAAGAGGGGACGGGAAGAAAAACATTAGACTCGAACAAGGACGACCCAGGAAAACATACTCAGAAGGGAGGTAAGAACATTTCTAAAACAATCCACAGTGAGGAGATTGGAACAAAACAAAATCCTCTAAACTGCATGCTCGCAAACGCCAGAAGCCTGACAAACAAGATGGAAGAACTAGAAGCAGAAATATCTACAGGTAACTTTGACATGGTGGGAATAACCGAGACATGGTTAGATGAAAGCTATGACTGGGCAGTTAACTTACAGGGTTACAGTCTGTTTAGAAAGGATCGTAAAAATCGGAGAGGAGGAGGGGTTTGTCTCTATGTAAAGTCTTGTCTAAAGTCCACTTTAAGGGAGGATATTAGCGAAGGGAATGAGGATGTCGAGTCCATATGGGTTGAAATTCATGGAGGGAAAAATGGTAACAAAATTCTCATTGGGGTCTGTTACAAACCCCAAAAATATAACAGAAAGCATGGAAAGTCTACTTCTAAAGCAGATAGATGAAGCTGCAACCCATAATGAGGTCCTGGTTATGGGGGACTTTAACTACCCGGATATTAACTGGGAAACAGAAACCTGTGAAACCCATAAAGGCAACAGGTTTCTACTAATAACCAAGAAAAATTATCTTTCACAATTGGTGCAGAATCCAACCAGAGGAGCAGCACTTTTAGACCTAATACTATCTAATAGACCTGACAGAATAAGAAATCTGCAGGTGGTTGGGCATTTAGGAAATAGCGACCACAATATTGTGCAGTTTCACCTGTCTTTCACTAGGGGGACTTGTCAGGGAGTCACAAAAACATTGAACTTTAGGAAGGCAAAGTTTGAACAGCTTAGAGATGCCCTTAATCTGGTAGACTGGGACAATATCCTCAGAAATGAGAATACAGATAATAAATGGGAAATGTTTAAGAACATCCTAAATAGGCAGTGTAAGCGGTTTATACCTTGTGGGAATAAAAGGACTAGAAATAGGAAAAACCCAATGTGGCTAAACAAAGAAGTAAGACAGGCAATTAACAGTAAAAAGAAAGCATTTGCACTACTAAAGCAGGATGGCACCATTGAAGCTCTAAAAAACTATAGGGAGAAAAATACTTTATCTAAAAAACTAATTAAAGCTGCCAAAAAGGAAACAGAGAAGCACATTGCTAAGGAGAGTAAAACTAATCCCAAACTGTTCTTCAACTATATCAATAGTAAAAGAATAAAAACTGAAAATGTAGGCCCCTTAAAAAATAGTGAGGAAAGAATGGTTGTAGATGACGAGGAAAAAGCTAACATATTAAACACCTTCTTCTCCACGGTATTCACGGCGGAAAATGAAATGCTAGGTGAAATCCCAAGAAACAATGAAAACCCGATATTAAGGGTCACCAATCTAACCCAAGAAGAGGTGCGAAACCGGCTAAATAAGATTAAAATAGATAAATCTCCGGGTCCGGATGGCATACACCCACGAGTACTAAGAGAACTAAGTAATGTAATAGATAAACCATTATTTCTTATTTTTAGTGACTCTATAGCGACAGGGTCTGTTCCGCAGGACTGGCGCATAGCAAATGTGGTGCCAATATTCAAAAAGGGCTCTAAAAGTGAACCTGGAAATTATAGGCCAGTAAGTCTAACCTCTATTGTTGGTAAAGTATTTGAAGGGTTTCTGAGGGATGTTATTCTGGATTATCTCAATGAGAATAACTGTTTAACTCCATATCAGCATGGGTTTATGAGAAATCGCTCCTGTCAAACCAATCTAATCAGTTTTTATGAAGAGGTAAGCTATAGACTGGACCACGGTGAGTCATTGGACGTGGTATATCTCGATTTTTCCAAAGCGTTTGATACCGTGCCGCACAAGAGGTTGGTACACAAAATGAGAATGCTTGGTCTGGGGGAAAATGTGTGTAAATGGGTTAGTAAATGGCTTAGTGATAGAAAGCAGAGGGTGGTTATAAATGGTATAGTCTCTAACTGGGTCGCTGTGACCAGTGGGGTACCGCAGGGGTCAGTATTGGGACCTGTTCTCTTCAACATATTCATTAATGATCTGGTAGAAGGTTTACACAGTAAAATATCGATATTTGCAGATGATACAAAACTATGTAAAGCAGTTAATACAAGAGAAGATAGTATTCTGCTACAGATGGATCTGGATAAGTTGGAAACTTGGGCTGAAAGGTGGCAGATGAGGTTTAACAATGATAAATGTAAGGTTATACACATGGGAAGAAGGAATCAATGTCACCATTACACACTGAACGGGAAACCACTGGGTAAATCTGACAGGGAGAAGGACTTGGGGATCCTAGTTAATGATAAACTTACCTGGAGCAGCCAGTGCCAGGCAGCAGCTGCCAAGGCAAACAGGATCATGGGGTGCATTAAAAGAGGTCTGGATACACATGATGAGAGCATTATACTGCCTCTGTACAAATCCCTAGTTAGACCGCACATGGAGTACTGTGTCCAGTTTTGGGCACCGGTGCTCAGGAAGGATATAATGGAACTAGAGAGAGTACAAAGGAGGGCAACAAAATTAATAAAGGGAATGGGAGAACTACAATACCCAGATAGATTAGCGAAATTAGGATTATTTAGTCTAGAAAAAAGACGACTGAGGGGCGATCTAATAACCATGTATAAGTATATAAGGGGACAATACAAATATCTCGCTGAGGATCTGTTTATACCAAGGAAGGTGACGGGCACAAGGGGGCATTCTTTGCGTCTGGAGGAGAGAAGGTTTTTCCACCAACATAGAAGAGGATTCTTTACTGTTAGGGCAGTGAGAATCTGGAATTGCTTGCCTGAGGAGGTGGTGATGGCGAACTCAGTCGAGGGGTTCAAGAGAGGCCTGGATGTCTTCCTGGAGCAGAACAATATTGTATCATACAATTATTAGGTTCTGTAGAAGGACGTAGATCTGGGTATTTATTATGATGGAATATAGGCTGAACTGGATGGACAAATGTCTTTTTTCGGCCTTACTAACTATGTTACTATGTTACTATGTGGCATTATATTTTGCAATTTGCCTTTATAGCGAGGATCAAGGAGGCAAGCCAACCAGTAATCGTCATCGTTCATCATTTTAGTTATGCGTGTGTCCCTTTTGAGGATACGTAAGGCATAATCCGCCATGTGGGCCAAAGTTCCAGTTCTCAAATCTGCGGTTGTGCTTGGTTGAGGGGCAGTTTCAGGCAAATCCACGTCACTTGTGTCCCTCAAAAAACCAGAACCAGGCCTTGCCGCGCCACCAATTTCCAGTGGCCCCGGAAAAGCTTCCTCATTAAAAATATAATCATCCCCATCATCCTCCTCGTCCTCCTCCTCCTGTTCGCCCGCTACCTCGTCCTGTACACTGCCCTGGCCAGACAATGGCTGACTGTCATCAAGGCTTTCCTCTTCCTCAGCTGCAGACGCCTGATCCTTTATGTGCGTCAAACTTTGCATCAGCAGACGCATTAGGGGGATGCTCATGCTTATTATGGCGTTGTCTGCACTAACCAGCCGTGTGCATTCCTCAAAACACTGAAGGACTTGACACATGTCTTGAATCTTCGACCACTGCACACCTGACAACTCCATGTCTGCCATCCTACTGCCTGCCCGTGTATGTGTATCCTCCCACAAAAACATAACAGCCCGCCTCTGTTCGCACAGTCTCTGAAGCATGTGCAGTGTTGAGTTCCACCTTGTTGCAACGTCTATGATTAGGCGATGCTGGGGAAGGTTCAAAGAACGCTGATAGGTCTGCATATGGCTGGAGTGTACTGGCGAACGGCGGATATGTGAGCAAAGTCCACGCACTTTGAGGAGCAGGTCGGATAACCCCGGATTACTTTTCAGGAAGCACTGCACCACCAGGTTTAAGGTGTGAGCCAGGCAAGGAATGTGTTTCAGTTGGGAAAGGGAGATGGCAGCCATGAAATTCCTTCCGTTATCACTCACTACCTTGCCTGCCTCAAGATCTACAGTGCCCAGCCACGACTGCGTTTCTTTCTGCAAGAACTCGGACAGAACTTCCGCGGTGTGTCTGTTGTCGCCCAAACACTTCATAGCCAATACAGCCTGCTGACGTTTGCCAGTAGCTGCCCCATAATGGGAGACCTGGTGTGCAACAGTGGCAGCTGCGGATGGAGTGGTTGTGCGACTGCGGTCTGTGGACGAGCTCTCGCTTCTGCAGGAGGACGAAGAGGAGGAGGAGGGGGTGCGAACGGCTACAGCCAACTGTTTCCTAGACCGTGGGCTAGGCAGAACTGTCCCAAACTTGCTGTCCCCTGTGGACCCTGCATCCACAACATTCACCCAGTGTGCCGTGATGGACACGTAACGTCCCTGGCCATGCCTACTGGTCCATGCATCTGTTGTCAGGTGCACCTTTGTGCTCACAGATTACCTGAGTGCATGGACGATGCGCTCTTTAACATGCTGGTGGAGGGCTGGGATGGCTTTTCTGGAAAAAAAGTGTCGACTGGGTAGCTCGTAGCGTGGTACAGCGTAGTCCATCAGGGCTTTGAAAGCTTCGCTTTCAACTAACCGGTAGGGCATCATCTCTAACGAGATTAGTCTAGCTATGTGGGCATTCAAACCCTGTGTACGCGGATGCGAGGCTAAGTACTTCCTTTTTCTAACCATAGTCTCATGTAGGGTGAGCTGGACTGGAGAGCTGGAGATCGTGGAACTAGCGGGGGTGCCGGTGGACATGGCAGACTGAGAGACGGTGGGAGATGGTATTGTTGCCGCCGGTGCCCTAGATGCAGTGTTTCCTACTACGAAACTGGTGATTCCCTGACCCTGACTGCTTTGGCCTGGCAAAGAAACCTGCACAGATACTGCAGGTGGTGCGGAAAATGGTGGCCCTACACTGCCGGAAGGGATGTTGCGTTGCTGACTAGCTTCATTGGCCGAGGGTGCTACAACCTTAAGGGACGTTTGGTAGTTAGTCCAGGCTTGCAAATGCATGGTGGTTAAATGTCTATGCATGCAACTTGTATTGAGACTTTTCAGATTCTGTCCTCTGCTTAAGGTAGTTGAACATTTTTGACAGATGACTTTGCGCTGATCAATTGGATGTTGTTTAAAAAAATGCCAGACTGCACTCTTTCTAGCATCGGATACCTTTTCAGGCATTGCAGACTGAGCTTTAACCGGATGGCCACGCTGTCCTCCAACAGGTTTTGGCTTTGCCACGCGTTTTGTGCATGATACGGGCCCAGCAGATGGAACCTGTTGCGATGTTGATGCCTGCTGCGGCCCCTCCTCCTCCGCTTCAGAACTGCTGCCGCCTGCACCCTGTTCCCCCAATGGCTGCCAATCGGGGTCAAGAACTGGGTCATCTATTACCTCTTCTTGTAGCTCGTGTGCAACTTCGTCTGTGTCACCGTGTCGGTCGGTGGTATAGCGTTCGTGATGGGGCAACATAGTCTCATCAGGGTCTGATTCTTGATCATTACCCTGCGAGGGCAATGTTGTGGTCTGAGTCAAAGGACCAGCATAGTAGTCTGGCTGTGGCTGTGCATCAGTGCACTCCATGTCAGATTCAACTTGTAATGGGCATGGACTGTTAACTGCTTCACTTTCTAAGCCAGGGACGGTATGTGTAAAGAGCTCCATGGAGTAACCCGTTGTGTCGCCTGCTGCATTCTTCTCTGTTGTTGTTTTTGCTGAAGAGGACAAGGAAGCGACTTGTCCCTGACCGTGAACATCCACTAGCGACGCGCTGCTTTGACATTTACCAGTTTCACGAGAGGAGGCAAAAGAGCTAGAGGCTGAGTCAGCAAGATAAGCCAAAACTTGCTCTTGCTGCTCCGGCTTTAAAAGCGGTTTTCCTACTCCCAGAAAAGGGAGCGTTCGAGGCCTTGTGTAGCCAGACGACGAACCTGGCTCCACAGCTCCAGACTTAGGTGCAATATTTTTTTTCCCACGACCAGCTGATGCTCCACCACTACCACTACCCTCATTACCAGCTGACAATGAACGCCCCCGGCCACGACCTCTTCCACCAGACTTCCTCATTGTTTTAAAAACGTAAACAAACTAACGGTATTTGTTGCTGTCACACAACTTAAACAGTGAGCTATAACTTCAGTATGATTTAGCTACCCCTTTACAGGTGAGTGAGACCACAACGAAAATCAGGCACAATGTTACACACTCTGTTGTTGGTGGCAACAAATGAGAGAGATGCCACACACGCAGGACTGTCACTGAAGCACAAATGTAAATATTAATCTCCCACTGATTTGATTTTTTTTTTTTTTCAGGGAGACTTTAGGAAAAAAAAAAATAGAATAAAATGATTTTTTCAGGAAGAATTTAGAAACCAAATAAAATAAAATGATTTTTTTCAGGGAGAATTTAGAAAACAAATAAAACAAACAGGCTTTCTATGGCCCACTGAGTGAGAGATGACGCACACAGGAGTCAGGAGTGGCACACAAGCCCAGAGGCCAATATTTATCTCCCACTGATTGATGTAGTGATTTTTTCAGGTAGATTTTGGAACCCAAATCAAGCTAAAAAAATAATAGGCTTTCTATGGCCCACAATTGGAGAGAGAGAGAGAGATGGCACACCCAGGAGTCAAGACTGGCACACAAGCAGAAAGGGCAATATTAATCTCCCACTGATTTGATTTTTTTTTTTTTTTTCAGGGAGACTTTAGGAAAAAAAAATAATAGAATAAAATGATTTTTTCAGGAAGAATTTAGAAACCAAATAAAATAAAATGATTTTTTCAGGGAGAATTTAGAAAACAAATAAAACAAAAAAAGGCTTTCTATGGCCCACTGAGTGAGAGATGACGCACACAGGAGTCAGGAGTGGCACACAAGCCCAGAGGCCAATATTTATCTCCCACTGATTGATGTAGTGATTTTTTCAGGTAGATTTTGGAACCCAAATCAAGCTAAAAAAATAATAGGCTTTCTATGGCCCACAATTGGAGAGAGAGAGAGAGATGGCACACTCAGGAGTCAAGACTGGCACACAAGCAGAAAGGGCAATATTAATCTCCCACTGATTTGATTTTTTTTTTTTTTTTCAGGGAGACTTTAGGAAAAAAAAAATAGAATAAAATGATTTTTTCAGGAAGAATTTAGAAACCAAATAAAATAAAATGATTTTTTTCAGGGAGAATTTAGAAAACAAATAAAACAAAAAAAGGCTTTCTATGGCCCACTGAGTGAGAGATGACGCACACAGGAGTCAGGAGTGGCACACAAGCCCAGAGGCCAATATTTATCTCCCACTGATTGATGTAGTGATTTTTTCAGGTAGATTTTGGAAACCAAATCAAGCTAAAAAATAATAGGCTTTCTATGGCCCACAATTGGAGAGAGAGAGAGAGATGGCACACCCAGGAGTCAAGACTGGCACACAAGCAGAAAGGGCAATATTAATCTCCCACTGATTTGATTTTTTTTTTTTTTTCAGGGAGACTTTAGGAAAAAAAAATAATAGAATAAAATGATTTTTTCAGGAAGAATTTAGAAACCAAATAAAATAAAATGATTTTTTCAGGGAGAATTTAGAAAACAAATAAAACAAAAAAAGGCTTTCTATGGCCCACTGAGTGAGAGATGACGCACACAGGAGTCAGGAGTGGCACACAAGCCCAGAGGCCAATATTTATCTCCCACTGATTGATGTAGTGATTTTTTCAGGTAGATTTTGGAACCCAAATCAAGCTAAAAAAATAATAGGCTTTCTATGGCCCATAATTGGAGAGAGAGAGAGAGATGGCACACCCAGGAGTCAAGACTGGCACACAAGCAGAAAGGGCAATATTAATCTCCCACTGATTTGATTTTTTTTTTTTTTTCAGGGAGACTTTAGGAAAAAAAAATAATAGAATAAAATGATTTTTTCATGAAGAATTTAGAAACCAAATAAAATAAAATGATTTTTTCAGGGAGAATTTAGAAAACAAATAAAACAAAAAAAGGCTTTCTATGGCCCACTGAGTGAGAGATGACGCACACAGGAGTCAGGAGTGGCACACAAGCCCAGAGGCCAATATTTATCTCCCACTGATTGATGTAGTGATTTTTTCAGGTAGCTTTTGGAACCCAAATCAAGCTAAAAAATAATAGGCTTTCTATGGCCCACAATTGGAGAGAGAGAGAGAGATGGCACACCCAGGTGTCAAGACTGGCACACAAGCAGAAAGGGCAATATTAATCTCCCACTGATTTGATTTTTTTTTTTTTTCAGGGAGACTTTAGAAAAAAAAAATAAAAAAAAAAATGATTTTTTTCAGGAAGAATTTAGAAACCAAATAAAATAAAAATGATTTTTTTCAGGGAGAATTTATAAAACAAATAAAACAAAAAATAGGCTTTCTATGGCCCACTGAGTGAGAGATGACGCACACAGGAGTCAGGAGTGGCACACAAGCCCAGAGGCCAATATTTATCTCCCACTGATTAATTTATTGATTTTTTCAGGTAGAATTTAGAACCCAAATCAACCAAAAAAATAAATAGGCTTTCTATGGCCCACTATTTGTGAGACAGATGGCACGCTCAGGACTGGCACACAAGCCCAGAGGCCAATATTAATCTCCCACTTTTTATTTTT
This sequence comes from Ranitomeya imitator, assembly GCF_032444005.1. NCBI lineage: Eukaryota > Metazoa > Chordata > Amphibia > Anura > Dendrobatidae > Ranitomeya > Ranitomeya imitator. Next base: position 507,549,237 of record NC_091286.1, read on the forward strand.
TTTCAGGGAAAATTTATAAACCCAATAAAAAAAAATAATAAATAGGCTTTCTATGGCCCACTATCTGAGAGAGAGAGATGGCACACTTAGGACTGGCACACAAGCCCAAAGGCCAATATTAATCTCCCTTTTTTTTTTCAGGGAGAATTTATAAAACCAAAAAAAAAAAAATAAATAGGCTTTCTATGGCCCACTATTTGTGAGAGAGATGGCACGCTCAGGACTGGCACACAAGCCCAGAGGCCAATATTAATCTCCCACTTTTTTTTTTTTGTTCCAGGGAAAATTTATAAACCCAATAAAAAAATAATAAATAGGCTTTCTATGGCCCACTATCTGAGAGAGAGAGATGGCACGCTTAGGACTGGCACACAAGCCCAAAGGCCAATATTAATCTCCCTTTTTTTTTCAGGGAGAATTTATAAAACCAAAAGAAAAAAAAAATAAATAGGCTTTCTATGGCCCACTATTTGTGAGAGAGATGGCACGCTCAGGACTGGCACACAAGCCCAGAGGCCAATATTAATCTCCCACTTTTTTTTTTTTTGTTCCAGGGAAAATTTATAAACCCAATAAAAAAAATAATAAATAGGCTTTCTATGGCCCACTATCTGAGAGAGAGAGATGGCACGCTTAGGACTGGCACACAAGCCCAAAGGCCAATGTTAATCTCCCACTGATTGATTTATTGATTTTTTCAGGTAGAATTTAGAACCCAAATAAAGCAAAAAAAAAAAAATAGGCTTTCTATGGCCCACTGAGTGAGTGATGATGCACACAGGAGTCAGGAGTGGCACACAAGCCCTGAGGCCAATATTTTTCTCCCACTGATTGATGTAGTGATTTTTTCAGGTAGATTTTAGAACCCAAATCAAGCAAAAAAATAAATAGGCTTTCTATGGCCCACTATCTGAGAGAGAGAGATGGCACGCTTAGGACTGGCACACAAGCCCAAGGGCCAATATTAATCTCCCTTTTTTTCAGGGAGAATTTATAAAACAAATAAAACAAAAAATAGGCTTTCTATGGCCCACTGAGTGAGAGATGACGCACACAGGAGTCAGGAGTGGCACACAAGCCCAGAGGCCAATATTTATCTCCCACTGATTGATTTATTGATTTTTTCAGGTAGAATTTAGAACCCAAATCAACCAAAAAAATAAATAGGCTTTCTATGGCCCACTATTTGTGAGAGAGATGGCACGCTCAGGACTGGCACACAAGCCCAGAGGCCAATATTAATCTCCCACCTTTTTTTTTTTTTCAGGGAAAATTTATAAACCCAATAAAAAAAATAATAAATAGGCTTTCTATGGCCCACTATCTGAGAGAGAGAGATGGCACGCTTAGGACTGGCACACAAGCCCAAGGGCCAATATTAATCTCCCTTTTTTTCAGGGAGAATTTATAAAACAAATAAAACAAAAAATAGGCTTTCTATGGCCCACTGAGTGAGAGATGACGCACACAGGAGTCAGGAGTGGCACACAAGCCCAGAGGCCAATATTTATCTCCCACTGATTGATTTATTGATTTTTTCAGGTAGAATTTAGAACCCAAATCAACCAAAAAAATAAATAGGCTTTCTATGGCCCACTATTTGTGAGAGAGATGGCACGCTCAGGACTGGCACACAAGCCCAGAGGCCAATATTAATCTCCCACTTTTTTTTTTTGTTCCAGGGAAAATTTATAAACCCAATAAAAAAAATAATAAATAGGTTTTCTATGGCCCACTATCTGAGAGAGAGAGATGGCACGCTTAGGACTGGCACACAAGCCCAAGGGCCAATATTAATCTCCCTTTTTTTCAGGGAGAATTTATAAAACAAATAAAACAAAAAATAGGCTTTCTATGGCCCACTGAGTGAGAGATGACGCACACAGGAGTCAGGAGTGGCACACAAGCCCAGAGGCCAATATTTATCTCCCACTGATTGATTTATTGATTTTTTCAGGTAGAATTTAGAACCCAAATCAACCAAAAAAATAAATAGGCTTTCTATGGCCCACTATTTGTGAGAGAGATGGCACGCTCAGGACTGGCACACAAGCCCAGAGGCCAATATTAATCTCCCACTTTTTTTTTTTGTTCCAGGGAAAATTTATAAACCCAATAAAAAAAATAATAAATAGGTTTTCTATGGCCCACTATCTGAGAGAGAGAGATGGCACGCTTAGGACTGGCACACAAGCCCAAAGGCCAATATTAATCTCCCACTGATTGATTTATTGATTTTTTCAGGTAGAATTTAGAACCCAAATAAAGTAAAAAAAAAAAATAGGCTTTCTATGGCCCACTGAGTGAGTGATGATGCACACAGGAGTCAGGAGTGGCACACAAGCCCTGAGGCCAATATTTTTCTCCCACTGATTGATGTAGTGATTTTTTCAGGTAGATTTTAGAACCCAAATCAAGCAAAAAAATAAATAGGCTTTCTATTGCCCACTGACTGAGAGATGGCACACACAGGAGTCAAGAGTGGCACACAAGCCCTGAGGCCAATATTTTTCTCCCACTGATTGATGTAGTGATTTTTTCAGGTAGATTTTATAACCCAAATCAAGCAAAAAAATAAATAGGCTTTCTATGGCCCACTGAGTGAAAGATGGCACACACAGGGATGGCACTCTAGCAGAAATGTCAATCTTAATCTCCCACAAAAAAAAAACAAAAAACAAAAAAAAAAAACAGGGAGTGTCCAACAATTACTATCTCCCTGCAGTAATCTCAGCCAGGTATGGCAGGCAGCAATAAGGAGTGGACTGATGCACAAATTAAATAAAAAGTGTGGACAAACAAAAAAGATAGCTGTGCAGAAAGGAAGGAACAAGAGGATTTGTGCTTTGAAAAAAGCAGTTGGTTTGCACAGCGGAGTACACACAGCAATGCAGCCATCAGGGAGCCTTCTAAGGCAGCCCAATGAGCTACAGCGCTGAGGGGAAAAAAAAAAAAATGTAGCTTCCACTGTCCCTGCACACCGAAGGTGGTGTTGGGCAGTGGAAATCGCTACAGCACAAGCGGTTTGGTGGTTAATGGACCCTGCCTAACGCTATCCCTGCTTCTGACGAAGCGGCAGCAACCTCTCCCTAAGCTCAGATCAGCAGCAGTAACATGGCGGTCAGCGGGAACGCCCCTTTATAGCCCCTGTGACGCCGCAGACAGCAAGCCAATCACTGCAATGCCCTTCTCTAAGATGGTGGGGACCAGGACCTGTGTCATCACGCTGCCCACACTCTGCGTTTACCTTCATTGGCTGAGAAATGGCGCTTTTCGCGTCATTGAAACGCGACTTTGGCGCGAAAGTCGCGTACCGCATGGCCGACCCCGCACAGGGGTCGGATCGGGTTTCATGAAACCCGACTTTGCCAAAAGTCGGCGACTTTTGAAAATGAACGACCAGTTTCGCTCAACCCTAGCCAGAAGGAGTCAAATCAAAGTCCATCCACGGATGTGGAGCGTGAAGTCTTACAAGTATTGGAAGATCTATTGAGGGAACAACAACCCGAACCTTTAGGTGATTTTCCCTCCTCGGTTGTGCCAAGATCTCTCACATTCCCTACCTTGTCCCTTTGTCCTCAGGTGGAGATCTTTTGTAGACTTGTTACGGAGGATCTCAAGAAAATACCAAAATTTATATGTAATGACAATCTTACAGGTATACAGAGAAAGGCCCTGAGGGAATTACAATCACTGGACTCAGTGGTTTTTAACCACCAGAAAATGCTGGTTGCCGGGCATGACAAAGCCTCCATGGATAGACAGACGAGCTCAGGCCATCTTCCATTTTTGAAGACCAAAATGCAAAAGGGTCCAGTTTCATACCCTCCCCCAATGTCATTGAAATTGATCTCTAGATACTCTGAACAAGGCTCTCCAATTGGTCACTATGTGTCAGACTTGCACTCTGGTCTGCTGGTTAGTGTTGAGCATTCCGATACTGCAAATATCGGGTATCGGCCGATATTCGCTGTATCGGAATTCCGATACCGAGTTCCGATATTTTTGCAATATCGGAAATCGGAATTGGAAGTGTTCGGTGCGTATGGTTCCCAGGGTTTGGGGTAGAGGAGACTCTCCTTCAGGCCCTGGGATCCGTATTCATGTAAAAAATAAAGAATACAAATAAAAAATATGGATATACTCACCCTCCGACGGCCCCTGGCTCTCATCGGTGCAACCGGCAGCCTCCGTTCCTAAGAATGCAGTGAGTGTAGGACCTGCAATGATGTCGCGGTCTTGGGACTGGTCGCGTGACCGCGACATCATCGCAGGTCCTACACTCACTGCATTCTTAGGAACGGAGGCTGCCGGCTGCACCGCTGAGAGCCAGGAGCCGTCGATGGGTGAGTATATCCATATTTTTTATTTTTATTCTTTATTTTTTACATGAATATGGATCCCAGGGCCTGAAGGAGAGTTTCCTCTCCTTCAGACCCTGGGAACCATCCAGGATCGCTCCCTATTACCTTCCGATATTTGTGTCCCATTGACTTGTATTGGTATTGGGTATCGGTATCGGCGATATCCGATATTTTTTGGATATCGGCCGATCCAATCCAATACCGATACTTATGAATATCGGAAGGTATCGCTCAACACTACTGCTGGTGCAAGGGATGATCTAAAAAATTTGTGAAACAACTCCCAGAATTGGAAGTTTATAATTGCAGTGCACACTGTGCGCCTCACTGCTGTCTTGGGGAAAACCACTCTTAAAATTATCTACAAGTGTGTTTTGATAATCCAGCTTGCGTGTGTTCCTTGGCCATCTAAGTAAAGGGCAACTCCAGACACACAATAGCAGCCTCTAATGGTAAGGCATGAAAATTCAGCACAACTTAACAAAGTGAATAATAGCAGCCACTAGTGGTCAATTTGAAGAAGGACAACAGAATCCTGACACTCTCCCTTTCAATAGTGGCTTTTAGACGATGACTAACTTGGTGACAGGCCTCTTTAGAGCTCATGCAGACTTCCGTATATCACTAACAGCAAGGCATAGACTGACTGCTAGTCTGTTGAGCAGAGCATAACAACTTCATATATTTCTATGAGGCTGTCATGCTTCAATCGGGAGACCCACGGCCAGTTTGTGCATTGTGGTCCAAGCTCGAACCAAGATTCACAGACGTCTGAATAAGGTCTAAAGCTTTTTTTTTTTTTTTTATCAGATTTCACAATACAAATAATATACTGTACATTGCTATTAACCAGTTTCTGAACAGGCACACTTTCTGTTTTTTTTTTTTTTGTAAATGCGGTTATATATAATGCGGTATTATTATTATTATTATTTATTGTTATAGCGCCATTTATTCCATGGCGCTTTACATGTGAGGAGGGGTATACAAAATAAAAACAAGTACAATAATCTTAAACAATACAAGTCACAACTGGTACAGGAGGAGAGACGACCCTGCCCGCGAAGGCTCACAATCTACAAGGGATGGGTGAGAATAGAGTAGGTGAGGATAGAGCTGGTCATGCAGTGGTTTGGTCGATCGGTGGTTAGTGCAGGTTGTAGGCTTGTCGGAAGAGGTGGGTCTTCAGGATCTTTTTGAAGGTTTCAATGGTAGGCGAGAGTCTGATGTGTTGTGGTAGAGGGTTCCAGAGTGGCGGTGATGCGCGAGAGAAATCTTGTATATGATTGTCGGAAGAGGAGATAAGAGGGGAGTAGAGAAGGAGATCTTGTGAGGATCAGAGGTTGCGTGTAGGTAAGTACCGGTAGACGAGGTCACAGATGTATGGAGGAGACAGGTTGTGGATGGCTTTGTACGTCATGGTTAGGGTTTTGTACTGGAGTCTCTGGGCAATGAGGAGCCAGTGAAGGGATTGACAGAGGGGAGAGGCCGGGGAATAGCGGGGGGGACATGTGGATTAGTCAGACAGCAGAGTTTAGAATAGATTGGAGGGGTGCGAGAGTGTTAGAGGGGAGGCCACAGAGCAGGAGGTTGCAGTAGTCAAGGCGAGAGATGATGAGGGCATGGACTAGGGTTTTTGCAGATTCTTGGTTGAGGAATGAACGGATTCGTGAAATATTTTTGAGTTGAAGTCGGCAGGAAGTGGAAAGGGCTTGGATATGTGGTTTGAAGGAGAGATCAGCATCAAGGATTACCCCGAGGCAGCGAGCTTGTGGAACTGGGGAGAGTGGGCAGCCATTTACTGTAATGGATAGGTTCATTGGGGGGGTCGCGTGAGATGGGGGAAAGATGATGAATTCTGTTTTGTCCATGTTAAGTTTCAGAAATCTAGCGAAGAAGAAGGATGAAATAGTGGACAGACATTGAGGGATTCTGGTTAGTAGGGACATGATGTCTGGTTCAGAGATGTAGATCTGTGTGTCATCAGCATAGAGGTGATACTGAAAGCCATGAGATTCTATGAGCTGTCCCAGGCCAAAGGTGTAAATGGAGAAGAGCAGGGGCCCAAGGACTGAACCTTGTGGGACTCCGACAGATAGGGGGCGAGGTGAGGAGGTGGTGTGTGAGTGGGAGACGCTGAATGTACGGTCTGTTAGGTATGATGAGATCCAGGATAGGGCCAAGTCTGTGATGCCAAGGGATGAGAGGGTCTGTAATAATAGGGAATGGTCCACTGTGTCAAAGGCAGTCGACAGGTCGAGGAGGAGGAGGACAGAGCAGTGCCGCTTGCTCTTGGCGGTTAAGAGGTCATTGGTGACCTTGGATAGGGCAGTTTCAGTGGAATGGTGTGACCGGAAGCCAGATTGTAAGCGATCAAAGAGGGAGCAAGAAGAGAGATGGGAGGACAGTTCAAGGTAAACTTGTTGTTCCAGTAGTTTGGAGGCATAAGGAAGAAGTGATATAGGGCGATAGCTAGATACAGAGGATGGATCAAGAGAGGGCTTTTTGAGGATAGGTGTGATGGAGGCATGTTTAAAGCTTGAGGGGAAAACACCAGTTGTTAGTGATAGATTGAAGAGATGGGTTAGGATTGGGATGAAGACTGTGGTGAGGTTTGGGATGAGGTGGGATGGGAGCGGGTGAAGTGCATAGGTGGTGAGATGCGATCTTGAGAGTAGAGTGAAGAGTTGATCTTCTGTAATGTTGGATAAGTTGGTTTTGGAGGTGAAGGGCTGGGAAGTCGGGAGGAAGGGCTCTGGGGGTTGTTGACCAAAACTGTCTCTGATGCTATCAATTGTCTGCTTGAAAAATGAGGCAAAGTCTTCAGCGGAGATAAGTGGGGAGGGAGGAGGTGCTGGGGACAGAGTAGAGAATTGAAGGTGTTGAATAACTGTTTAGGGTTGTGAGACAGAGAGGATATGAGAGATGAGAAGTAGGTTTGTTTAGCTGTGGCGAGTGTCGTCTTGAAAGTAGTGAGAGATTGGTTGAATGCGATGAAGTGCTCATTGGAGTGGGATCTTTTCCATCTGCACTCAGCAGCCCTGGAAGCTCGCCTGAGTTCTTTGGTCAGGCTGGTGTGCCAGGGATGTCTGTTGATTGTGCGAGCTTTGGTATGTGTATGTGGGGCAGCAGATTCCAAAGCTACAGCTATTGTGGTGTTATATAGAGCGGCAGCGTCATCCGCATTGTGTATAGAACTTATATCTGTGAGAGGGAGGAGGGATTCAGAGATTGAATGTAGGTCAAGATGTTTAAGATTTCTGCAAGGGTGTGAAAGTTTGTGGGGTGGGGATTGTAGACATGGAATGGAGAGAGATGAAAATATGAGAAGGTTGTGGTCAGAGAGTGGAATAGGTGAGTTAGAGAGGTTAGATAGAGAGCAGAGGCGGGTGTAGATGAGGTCCAGTGTGTGACCATCTTTGTGAGTGGCTGCAGAAGACCATTGAGTGAGGCCAAAGGAGGAAGTGAGAGATGGAAGTTTAGTGGCAGCTGAGAGGGAAGTGTCAATGGGGATGTTAAAGTCGCCCATGATGATAGTGGGGATGTCCGCAGAAAGGAATATATATATATAGATATACAGTATATATATTTTATTTATACGTGGAACACAATTTTTATGTTATTTTCATAATTTGTTCTTTTTTGTCTATGTAGGATCATATCAATGAGAAAAGAAAATATGAATACCGGTTTATTGGTTTTTTTTTATAACCACAAAGGACCTCTTTAAACATTTAATTAGTTTAGGATTTACCTGATTTTCCCTGTAACTTGGGCTGGTAAATTTGCCCCAGTTACACTTAAAGCTCCGACTCCTGTCTGTTTAGCAGAGCTGATGGGTTCACTTTGAATCCAGCAGCTCCTACTTCTTCCCTGCACCCAGCAATGACATGATCCCTGGGTCCAGAGGAGTAAGAGCTGTTAGTGCTTCCGATTATTGAATACATAGTGCTTGTTTAGCACAGTGTATATGTAGGGAGGAGAACCAAGATGATGGTCTCTCCTGCATATCTGGGACGGAACCGTCGGGGCTGTCACCAGTGTTGCAGGGGGAAGAGATTGCTGATCGGAGCAGTACAGGGCACCTGACTGATGGGGGCGGGTCAGACTTAAATAGCAGTTTGAGTGGGAAGACAGGACACTTGGCAGGGACTGAACTTATGAGTAGTAAGACGGTTAACTCCCTCTTCACGGACCCACGCCTGCTAGCTGTGCCTATACCCACAGCTAGCCAGACTGCCGACGCTTCCTATCCTCAGCCCAGAGAGACTTCCTAACCATGTTGTGAGCAGGATAGAGTGCAGACCTTGGCTCCACTCACCACTACGGAGGCACCGATTAGTCCCATCCTTGTGGTGCCTGCTGAGGACCAGCCCGTATTTGTGGCTGTTTCTGCTGGACTGTGTGCTCCTACTGCGGCCTTGCTCACTGAACTCTCTGCTTCTTCTTCTGTGCCGCTGACCATCATCTCTGCCTCACCGGGTGCTTGGATTAGAAGATCGCGTCATCACTAGGGGAAAGTGAATCGCTCTTCTGTGGGACCAGATCGGAGACATCTCACGCCAACTGAGGAGCCACCGTGGGATCTTCCAGCCGCCTTATTCCAGCACACAGAGACTGATAAGTTAACCTGTTACATTCTATTGCATTTGATTTTCCCCTTATCCTCCAATCAGATTCCTTACCCAGAAAAAAAAACACAAAAAATTGAGCTTAAATTGAGTTGGTAGACGTGCAGAGGTTAAACGCATGTTCACATTGGCCACAAAAAAATGAAACCTACAAGAGAAAAAAGCAAACAAAAACCCTGATGTAACTAAGTAAAAAAGCAAAAGTGCATTTAAATAACACAGAGTTTTTAGTAATACTGTTTTTTGATCAAAAATAGCACAAAAGCCATCCCACCTTGTCACGGTAACTCTGAGCGGGACAGTCCTACACTGTCTAATATTAAAACATTACATTGTGTCAATGTTGACCCAGTGTGAACAAGGGCAGACAAAAGGACTTGGCCCAACCAGTGAAACACTAGACTGGGGAAGCCTTATATAGTCTCTAGCTCAGAAACAGGGAGGCCACACCCCGGCTTGCACAGAATGCAACAATACAGAGAAAAAAAACACAAAATTGAGCTTAAATTGAGTTGATACACATGCAGAGGTTAAACGCATGTTCACATTGGCCACAAAAGATTGAAACCTACAAGACAAAAAAGTAAACGAAAACCCTGATGTAACTAAGTAAAAAAGCAAAGGTGTATTTAAATAACACAGAGTTTTTAGTAATACTGTTTTTTGATCAAAAATAGCACAAAAGCCATCCCACCTCGTCACGGTAACTCTGATCGGGACAGTCCTACACTGTCTAATATTAAAACATTACATTGTGTCAATGTTGACCTCAGTGTGAACAAGGGCAGACAAAAGGACTGGACCCAACCAGTGAAACACTAGACTGGGGAAGCCTTATATAGTCTCTAGCTCAGAAACAGGGAGGCCACACCCCGGCTTGCACAGAATGCAACAATACAGAGGAAAAACACAAAATTGAGCTTAAATTAAGTTGGTACACATGCAGAGGTTAAACGCATGTTCACATTGGCCACAAAAAATTGAAGCCTACAAGAGAAAAAAGTAAACGAAAACCCTGATGTAACTAAGTAAAAAAGCAAAAGTGCATTTAAATAACAGAGATTCCTTACCCCCCTGCTTGTACCATTACTGTTCCTATACATAAAGAACCTGCTAACCCTTGTTATGCCTCCTGTGTGTCAATTCATCCTATGCACCTGCTAGCATCCTACAAGTGGCGCAGTCGGCACAATGCAGTCCAATAGCATGCTGGCGGCAGACCATGCAGTTGTGAGTGGCCCCAGGAAAAGCCTTTCCTTGGGGGCCATGCTGAGTAATTTGCCCAAGTTCAAGGGGAGCAACACTATGCTTTGGAGCTAATGAGAGGCATGATGAGAATGCATCCCATGACCCCTGCGCTGGAGGCTGAGGTGGCCATTATGGTCATGGACAGAGAAGCCAGGGATTCAGTAATGTTACAGATCCCACAAGACCGGGATACCTTTAATAAGGTGCTACAGATCTTGGAGGAGACCCATGGGGACCCCACAGATGTAGGTGAACTGAGGACACGACTTTTTAGTAGGATGCAGAAGGAGGGAGAGACCGTGACACAATATATGAATGCATTGCAAAAGCTACACACCTCAATTATTAGGAAAGACGGCAGGGGAGTAGGACCCACAGACAAAACCTCCTAGTGACAGGCTTGAGAGACGTGCTGACAAAGCAAGCTGTTGTGAATTCAGCTTTTGGGCTCCCTCCGATGGTTGTAGAGGGTAATGCAGTTGTGCCTGGACCACAGGAGTGGACAGGTGTATCTACTAATTGCAAAACTGACTGGGGTATATAGCTTTGCTGGATCCTTTAGTCAGTGCCAGTTGGCCATTGTTCTTGAAGGATTCACTTCCCTGCTGGTCTCTCCAGTTTGCTGTGTTTTTCTACAAAGATAAGTCCTGGCTTTGTTTTTGCTGTCCACCTGCAGTGGACCTTATAGTTCTGTACATTTTCATGTTTTTGTCTTGTCCAGCTTGGTTTGTGAAGGATTTTTTGCAGCCTAGCTATTTCTCTGGAGATGTAGATATACCCCCCATGTCTTTAGTCAGATGTGGTGATCCGTATTTTCTGCGGTGGATATTTTCTAGTGTTTTTATACTGACCGCATAGTACTCTGTTCTATTCTTTCTTTTTAGCAAGTATGGCCTCCTATGCTAAAATCTGATTTCATATCTACGTATGTTATTTCCCTCTCCTCTCACAGTCAATGTTTGTGGGGGGCTATCTATCCTTTGGGGATTTTCTCTGAGGCAAGATAGTACTGTTATGATCTGGTGGCCTTGGAGCAGCATGAGACGTACCCTGGAGAAGGTGGTCCCTGTACTGACCGCAAACCCTGAACCTAGCAGCGCAACTAAAAGTAGCCGTGGGGGGTACCTAACGCTCCCTAGACCCCTCGACACAGCCTAAGATCTAACTACCCCTAAAGACAGAACTGTACTGTTATGATCTGGTGGCCTGGGAGCAGCATGAGACAGTGTTGGCCTGCCATCAGAAGCACGGACTAAAGGTGAAGCCCCAGAAGTGTCCTTTGTGCCACACACAGATTGAATACCTTGGTCATGTTGTTTCTGCCGAAGGAGTGGAACCCTCCAGAGAGAAGCTCACCATGATTCAAGACTGGCCCACTCTAGAGACCGTTAAAGATGTGCGGGTGTTCCTGTGACTGACCGGTTATTACAGGCGGTTTGTGAAGAATTTCGCTTGACAGGCAAAGCCCTTACATGAACTGTTGAAAAAGGTACCCCTTGGTGGCAAGAACTGGAAAATCTGTTGGCAAGAGAATCAATAAGGCCCCTTTCAAGATCTCTAAAGGGCACACATCGAAGCTTCCATCCTGGCCTCCACGGATTTGTCTCAACCATTCATTCTCCACACTGACGGGAATCTGCTGAGATTTGTGGTTGTGTTGTCGCAGATGCAGGACGGAAGAGAGAGGGTTACCGCTTACACCAGTCGGTCCCTTCATGATTCCGAATGCAATGCAGACAATTACAGTTCTTTCAAGTTAGAGCTGTTAGCGTTGGTGTGGGCTACGAAAGAGAGATTCGCAGAATATCTGTTCGGCTGTGAAATGCTGGGGCAGACCGATAACAACCCGCTTGCCCACCTGGAGAATGCTAGACTGGGGACCTTCGAACAGTGGTGGTTAGCCAGGATGGCGAAATTCCATTATAAAATTGACTACAGGAGGGGGGCAGAAAATACCCATGCCAATGCCCTGTCCCAGAGGAAGAGTACCAGACCCAAGCGGGACAGAGACGAAGAGCTAGAGGATGAAGAACTCCTTAGATTTTGGAGGACCACCAGGACGGGGACAGATACATACCCCAGCCCAAGACAACATACTGGGATGAACTCGAGATGTTTGGGTTCAGTTTCAACAGAAAGATGGCAAACTGGCTTTACTATGACGATGTGTGGCTTCTCAGAGATTACCGAACTCGTCGGAAAAAGGGGATCTTGTCCCCAGAGGAGTTGCGGATCCTACAACAGTGGGAACAACTACAAATGAAGAATGGCTTACTATATCAAAAATCGCAACTGCGGACCGAGCCAAATATGACCTGGCAAGTCCTTGTTCCAACAACGTCCAATAACAACAACAATAATGCTATATAGCGTCATAGTGGTGTGTAGACAATAGAGAACTGCTGCCCTGTGTGAGGGACCTGAAAGATATGGTCTGGTAAGCGGCCATCCTGCGTCTTTCTGTTAGTGGCAGGGCGTGGGACCGCCGCTTGCCAGACCATATCTTTCAGGTCCCTCACACAGGGCAGCAGTTCTCTATTGTCTACACACCACTACGAAGCTGTATAGCATTATTCATCCCTTTGATAAAGGAGTTGTTATATATTCCCATTGCTTGCATACCAAGCGATATATGAATAAAACTCGGGAGAGCCAAAATGTCATGTCACTACCTTGATCGCTTGTATTACTTGTTCTTTGCTCCCATGTTTAATAAAATTTACCCTGATTTTTGCATACTTAACCATTAGAGTGTGCAGTGTCTTCTAATTTAATTAATTTATGGGATTTGGGGACAGTGGCCTGAAGTCCCAACTGGCGATTATTATATTAGATGAATTATTATATATACTCGAGTATAAGCCGACATGAGTATAAGCGGAGGCACTTACTTTTGCCACGGAAAACTGGGTAAACCTATTGACTCGAGCATAAGCTGGGTATATATTGTCCCCTCATCCCTGTCCTGCTATGTGTGGCTCCCTCGTCTTGTCCTAGTATGTGGCTCCCCCATCCTGTCCTGGTATATGGCTCCCCATCCTGTCCTGGTATGCGTGGCTCCCCGTCCTTTCCTGTTATGTGCCTCCCTCATCCTGTCCTGGTATGTGGCTCCCTCGTCCTGTCCTGGTATGTGGCTCCCCCGTCCTGCTCTGGTATGCGTGGCTCCCCCATCCTGTCCTGGTATGTGTGGCTCCCTGTCCTGTCTTGCTATGCGTGGCTCCCCCATCCTGTCCTGGTATGTTGCTCCCCCTGTCCTGGTATGTATGGCTCCCCCTGTTGTATGCATGGCTCCCCCGGTCTGCATGGCTCGGCTCCCCCGGCTCGCATGGCTCAGCTCCCCCGGTCCTGCATTGCTCATCTCCCTCGGTCCCGCATTGCTTAGCTCCCCTGGTCTGCATGGCTTGGCTCCCCCAGTCCCGCATTGCTCTGCTTTCCCAGTCCCATATTGCTCAGTTCCCCAATCCCAATTGCTCAGCTCCCCCGGTCTGCATAGCTCGGCTCCCCCGATCCCGAATTGCTCAAGTCCCCCGGTCCCGAATTGATCAGCTCCCCGGTCCCGAATTGATCAGCTCCCCCGATCCGCATGGCTCTGCTTCCCCGGTCTTGAATTGCTCAGCACCCCAGGTCCTGCATTACTCAGTTCCCTGTTATGATCCGGTGACCTTGGAGCAGCATGAAAACTTTCACTGGAGTAGGTGGTCACTATACTGACCGCAAATCCTGATCTTAACACCGCAACTAGAAGTAGCCGTGGGGTGTACCTAACAAATCCTAGACACCTCGTCACAGCCGGAGGACTAAATACCCCTAAAGATGGAAATAAGAATACTATCTTGCCTCAGAGCAGAACCCCAAAGGATAGACAGCCCCCCACAAATATTGGCGGTGAGTTGCAGAGGAAAAACATACATAGGCAGAAAAACAGGATTTAGCACAGGAGGCCACTCTAGCTAAAATAGGACAGGATAGGACAGAGTTCTGTGCGGTCAGTATTAAAACCCTTCAAAAATATCCACAGCAGAATATACAAAAACTTCCTCCATCTAACTAAAGACGTAGGAGCGTATATCTGCAACTCCAGCGAATCCTACATTCAGAGCAGGAATACAATCAAAAACAAGCACACAGCCAGTGTGCCACAGAAAAAGAAAGACACTTATCTTTGCTGAAATGGCAGCCAAGTAGGAGAAGCCGGGCAGAGATCCATCATATCCCAAAAACATTGACAACTGGCAAGCCTAAATACCCCAGTCAGAACTGCAATTAGCAGACACACCTGTCCAAGACTGCAGCCCAGGAACAACTGCATTATCATCTACTACCACCAGAGGGAGCTCAAAAGCAGAATTCACAACAGTTCCCCCTGATCCCACATTGCTCAGCTCCCCAGTCCCAAATTGCTCAGCTCCCCCGGTCCCACATTGCTCAGCTCCCCCGATCCCGCATGGCTTGACCACCCCCATCCCCTGGTAGTATGCATAGTTCACATTGCCCCATCATACTCACCCTCTTCATGCCTGCATCTCCGTTGTCTCGGCGGCTCTCCTCTCCTCTGCTCATCGGTCACGTGGTACTACTCATTAAGGTAATGAATATGCACTCCATGCCTATGGGAGTGGAGATGCATCCATATTCATGACCTTAATGAGCAGTACCATGTGACCACTCAGCACAGGAGAGGAGAGCCGCCGGAACAATGGAGATGCAGGCGCGAGGAGGGTGACTATGAAGGGGAGGGGGGCAATGTGAGCCATGCATGTGGAATGCCTGCCAGGGCTGTGGGGTACTCAGTACTGGGTCGGCATTTAAAGGGATGTGTCACCGCAGCGGCGACCAGGTCCATGGCCCTGGGTGCCTATGTAAAAGGGAATGTCTTTAAAGGGGTTTGGTGAATAAAGTTTGTTTGTGATGCCACCTGTGGTCCTTGGTCAGGGATGACCGATGCTGCTTAAAGGGGTCCACTGGGGTGATGTTATGGCAGCTAAGATGGTATGACTTCCCACAGGTGAAGCTGGGTCCCCATGGCTCCCAGTGTATAGATGAAGATGGTGGGTGGTGTAGCAAGAAATAGAAGACACAGGTTTGCATTCTATTTACCTGGTTAACTTATTAATTCAGGCAGCCACAGTCCATGGTACCAGATCACAGTTGTCGATGGTCCATCCGGCTTGGAAGCGAGTTGGTAGTTCTCCTTACCAGGTTGGGTTAGAAGCCTTCCTCCTAGCACTGTGGTGTAGGCCCTTGCTGCATTAAGCCTCTTATAAGGTACTCATGTGTTCTCTCTGTCTTCCAGGTTGGTAGGACACTACCTGTACAACAGGTAGCTTGAGCCTTTTTACAGGGTCTCTATCATGACCCGGTCTCTATGTGCTACTGTGTCCTCAGGTGTAAAGGCAGACAGGTGACATATAATCTGTTATGACCTGGTGGTCAGGACAATAATGGATCTGATGGTAAAGAGCACACGGAATGACCTGATAGTTATTGATAATATAGGACGAGCTCTGGGACGTGGTAACTCTGCTGACTGCAATCCCTAATCCTATCACACACACTAGAAATAGCCGTGGATTGCTCCTAACGCTCCCTATGCAACTCAGCACAGCCTAAGGAACTAGCTAGCCCTGAAGAAAGAAAAATAAAGCCTACCTTGCCTCAGAGAAATTCCCCAAAGGAAAAGGCAGCCCCCCACATATAATGACTGTGAGTAAAGATGAAAATACAAACACAGAGATGAAATAGATTTAGCAAAGTGAGGCCCGACTTACTGAACAGACCGAGGATAGGAAAGGTAGCTTTGCGGTCAGCACAAAAACCTACAAAAAGACCACGCAGAGAGCGCAAAAAGACCCCTCTGCGTCCCAGAACTTCCAGCAAGCAAGACAACAAACAAAATAGCAAGCTGGACAGAAAAATAGCAAACCAGAGAAAAACAAGCAGGCACTTAGCTTCTGCTGGGAAGACAGGTCACAAGAACGATCCAGGAGTGAACAAGACCAATACTGGAACATTGACAGGTGGCATGGAGCAAAGATCTTAAGTGGAGTTAAATAGAGCAGCCAGCTAACGAATTAACCTCGTCACCTGTGGAAGGAAACTCAGAAACACCCACAGCCACCAGAGGAATTCCATGGATAGAACCAGCCGAAGTACTATTCATGACCACAGGAGGGAGCCCGACAACAGAATTCACAACAATAATCCAGCTGTCCTGCCTGTTTCTGCTGTGCCACTTGGAGTACAACACAACCCCGGTCTTCCGGCTACTGGTATCTGCATTCAGTAGGGTGGTAGCTCAGTCACAGCTAATCCCCTAGTTCTTCACTCTCCTGCACTTCTCTTCCCCTCCACGCTCTCTACAGCTTGTCCAGCATTCTGCTTTATCTCTTTCCTTTCAGGAGCTGCAGCACCCTCGTGGCTGCACGCCCCCTCTCTCATACATTCTGCCTCAGACTGACTGACCTCACTTTCCCTCCAAACCAGAATATATATAGGGGAGCCACCGACAAACTGGATCAGAGCTCCCCCTTCTGGCCTGGAGTATGAACATGCATGCTTGTGATACCTAAAAAAATGAATCTTTCCTTGCTTCCAAGCGTGACATCACTCTCCCCGTAAGGAAAGCAATGCCACTGTGACAACCAGGAACCTGGGGTGTCACACATACTACCAGGGAAAGGGGGAGCCGAGCCATGCGGGATCGGGGGAGCCGTGCCTTGCGTCCACGAACTGAGCCTGCGCAAGTAACAGTGCCGAGGTGCCTTATGGGATTTGGGGACAGCGGCCAAAAGTCCCAGCTGGGGATTATTATATTAGATATATTTGCGTACGTTTAATTGTCAATAAAGTTTACTTTTGTTTTTGCCATAAAAGGCCTCTTTGTCTAATTGCCCCACATGATTCCCGGAGTGGCATTAGTGTCCATTTCCACTTGTCGGATTTAATATGGCTAGGATTTATTTTACAACAATATACCTAATGAATCTATTGCTATTCATTATATCAGACCATACTCATCCGGAGCACTGCCACTGGCAGCGCCAGTGGAGAAGACGGGTGTTGCACCTTTCCCTGCCTTTATCTGTACTCCAAATGAGTAGGTTTTGATGTAATTGCAGATGAAGGCAGGCAATTAAACTGGGGAAAACCCGCAGTTTGTAAAACACTTACATGCAATTTTCTTTTGACGAAATGAGGAAAAATCCCCTAAATAAGTGATTTGCAAAGTTTCATAATTTCTATTGTTGGACAAAACTATAAAAATGAACTCTTATTTAAGTCTTTAAATAGATTTCTTAATCCTGATTTGGTTGCTGTATTTACATTGAACATTTATACCAGAATGGCTGTATAATTATTTTTGAAAGTTTAACTCAATCTCTGTTAACCCAGCCTAAGTGACAGCTCATCGGAATTCCTGCTGCTGCTGAGATCTCACAATGCTCAGTGTAAGCTGCAGGTGTCAATCAGGCTGGGTGAGCAGAAACTCCTGAGATATTTCATTCTACAGCTGGATTCATAAAATGCTCATCTTAATATCAGAATTATGCAGTTATCCTGAGATTGCTTTTCAAAGTAAGTACACGAGTCTTATCAGGTCTACGATAGCTATTTATTAATGTGTACAGGTACAGTTTTGAAATTCGGTGACAGATCCACTTTCAAAGGGGCATTCCAGTAAGAAGAAGTTATCATTTATCCATAAGGGTAGGTGATAACATGCTGATCACTATGATTCTCAGCACTAAGGACCTCACTGTAGAACCACTGGTGATCAGTAAGTTATCATTAAAAATAACCCTTTAAGCAGCTCTTATAATTGTAAATAGCACACAGCTAATTGTAAGACCATGTAATCACAATTGTTACATTTACAGCAATGACCATGTAAAAAAATATAAAAAAATATTATAGTACAAACTTTTTTGTGTATGGTGCCTTGAATTGTAATACTAGGTCATAATGTCCTTTTCTATACAGATCAAGAAATCATGGTAGTACAAGGCGTAAGTCTTGAATTCATGCAGTCATCTATCACCAGCTGGCAAAAAAAAGGAAAATTTCACTAGAAGTATGCCACTGCTAGACTCCTACTAGAATAAAAGCTCTCTTTTATTACAATAAAAAATAAACCCACTCTGCTCTCGTACCCTGAAAGTAACCATGGAAACATTGGCTGTTATTAGTTCTGCTAAGTATATACAGCTGACTTCTCAACAACCCCCTTCCACCCGTTCATTCTCTCTAACTCTGCTCCATGCGCAGTCTCTTCACTATCCTTCTCTGCTGCCAGCGATGTGTATTTGTATGGCACAGAATTTAGGGGCCTTTTCTATGTTTTTCATGTAGTTCTGAAAAATGGAACCACAAATAACCATGTCATAACAAAGTGGCTAAATAAACAGTGATGCATAGAACCAAAAGATAGTAAACGGATATGAGAGGAAGTGTTCGTAAACTTACATTAAACTCTTATTAATATACATAAAAAAGACATTTTTACTTAAAGCAACCCTGACATGAAATGTGACTATACACTTCTACTGTATTGTCACCATACCTAATGTCCTCCATTCTTCTCCAGCCTCCCATCTGTCAGATCAATGCCATTTTTTGCCTATTTCCCGAAATGATTTTTGTAGATGCTTAGAGAGTGCGCAGTGTGAACCTTGATTCTCCTTATTGTTTGCCATGAGAAGAACACAGTACTGGTCCATCCCAAACCAATAGAGGAAAACTTAAAGGGAACCTGTCACCAGAAGTAACGCTGTTAACCTGTAGATATGAGGTTAATATGCAGGATAACAGCGTCATTATGCTGTCCGGCGCCTGCACGCAGGCGTATACAGCGGCGTGAAAATTATCTTTATTCTCCTCGCCAGCATTCGATATTCACTCATGGAGGCTGACTGACACTGGCTCTACATTGCGGCTGGCTGTCAGTCAGAGACAGGGGCGCGATGACTGAACAGGCACCACCCCCGCCTCCATGACTGAATACCGAATCCTGGCAAAAAGAATAAAGATCATCTTCTCCCCGATGCATTCGGCTACATGCAGGTGCCGGGCAGCATCAAAACTCTGTTAACTTGAAGATTACCGCATATCTGCAGGTTAACATCGTTATTTCTGATGATAGGTTCCCTTTAAGGTATGGTTCAAACTTTCCACAGCATTTCCCAAGCCTACAGCAGCCCTTTTGGAGAAGGACCGCCTGCCTCTGATCTTTGAATAACAGGTGACTAATGAGATTTCAAACAGAGGAGTCAGGGCATTATTAAGCTGGAAGGAGGCGGAGGCACCAGTGAATCACAAAATTAGCAGAAAATATCAAATGGTGATTAAAGCACCACTCCATCATTTTCTTTCAGCACTGGAGTTGTTCTACTAATCTAAGGTCCTTGCCCAATAGCTTTAAACTTATCTGCCGCCGTCTTCACCTCCTATCAATGCCACTCGCTTCCAATTGTGCCATCTTGTGACCACAACTGCTGACTGGCCGGACGTCAAAGCTAAAGGTCACAAACTTTCATTACAAGTCTATGATAGCCAGAATGAGGCTCACATAGACTTGCATTGAAAAGTGACCACAAGCTCCAGCAAACTCTGTAGCAATCCGAACAGATCACAAACTGCTGGAGACTGATGCGAGCAGCAGCGATAGAAGGTGAAGACATGAGCCCTAATCTTTCCCCACACACGATCGCTGTGTTAGTCAGTAATCATGCCAGCTGATTTTCCCACGCTGAAGAGATCATTTTAGTTCAGGCTGCCAGGGAGCGCAGCTTCGGTGACATCACCGCTAGTCACCAAAGCTCCGCTCCCAGCATTTCATTCATTCACCAGTAGTTTATAGCCGGGAGCGGTCGCATTAGCACCGCTCCTAGTTGTAAACTGTGCATTCCCCTAAATATGTATTATGGCATGGGACTGACTGTACGCCGCACAGGTATGGGATATTGATGGTTTATTATGTTGACATTTTTTTACAGGAGATCGAGGGCTTCACTTGGAATGACAGAATACTAAAGATAGAAAAACTGTGTATATTGTTTTATTTCATTAAAAGACTTTTTTCTTACTGTGTGGTGTGTTGGATTAACCCTTTAACGACTATAGGGTTAATAATGGAGAGGTGTCTTATTGACACCTCTCCATTACTAAGCCGGCTTAATGTCACCTTACGACTTAATGTCACCTTGCAATAGGAAGGTGACATTAACCCCTTATTACCCCACTTGCCACCGCTACAGGGCAAGTGTGAAAAATCGGGCAAAGCTCCAGAATTGGGGCATCTAATAGTTGTGTTTTTTCTGCGCAGCTGTAGGCTGCTGTTTTTAGGCTGGGGGAGCCCATATCCATGGCAACTTACCAGCTGGAAAATAGCAGCCCGTACCTGTGAGTTTTGCCGGGTTGGTTTTAAAATATAGGGGGGACCCCACGTCGTTTTTTTCTTTCATTCATTGTTCCCTGCTCGCGCTGCTGCCAGCAGAGCATGGGACAATGGATGAAAGCAGCATTCAGCACCACACACAGGGGAACAGCGGCATACATTAGCACTGCTTCCCCGGCGGCCGTCCGCGCGCACGGAGGACAGTATACACTGTTCTCCGTGTGCTCGTGTGCGGGATGTTTGGCGGGCCGTGTGTCCAGCTAAAAACAGACATGTCTGCGTGTTTTGAACACAGACACACGGTCCGTCTAAACACGCTGACATGTGCATAGACCCATTCATTTGAATGGGTCTACGTGTGTCAATTTCTTCGGTATGTGAGAAAACTGTCAGTACACGTACCGGAGGCACTGGTGTGTAAAACCGGCCTAACGTACTGACGGGGCCGCATCATCGGCATACCCATAAGGTGATTGTGTGGTGATGATGGATTGCCATGACAGCCAGGGGTCTGCTGAAGACCCCTAGGCCTGTCATCATGGTATTCCCATGAATTCTTGACTATAGCTGGCACTTATAAAAGACCATGATTTTTGCTATAGATAGCATTGTAGCATTGATATGTATAGCACAAGCAATCAGATGATTGCCAGGCGCTAACAAATACAGCGAAAAGTGAAAAAAAAAATATTTAAAAAAATATATATATAAAAGTTCAAATCAGCACCCTTTTCCCCCATTACATTTAAAAAAATTAAGAAATACACACATTTATTGTTTCGTAAAGGTCAAATCTATGAAAATATGAAATAAATTAATTTGATCAGTAAATGACTTTGTGAGAAAAAAATTCAAAACCCCAGAATTGCCGCTTTTCAGAAGCCGCATCGACACAAAAAAGCATTGTATCTACCCCAAAGTGATATCAATAAAAACTACTATTCAGGCTGCAAAGAATAGTGTCTGAAGCATGTCCATAGTCGAAAAACTTGACATGTTGATTTTTTTTTACAAATTTCTGCTTTTTTTTCACCATTTAGATAAAATAAAAACTAAATATGTTTGTCATCTGCATAATCATATTGACCTAAAGAATCATAAAGGAAAAAAAAAATGCAGAATTGCCCTTCTTTTGCTATTTTGCTGCACTTGGAATTTTTTTCCTGATTGCTGCTTTCAGCTTTTATTTACTGTATATATTTTTTTAAAAGAACATTTTTTTTACAGTACATCATACGATAAAATAGATGGTGTCATTCAAAAGCATAGCTTGTCCCACAAAAAAAAAGTGCAAAAACAGAAAGTTGCCCAATTGAGAAGGGATAAAGAAGAACATCAAAGCAGATTTCTTTACAGAAGACATCAATTCGATCAGTATTACAGCACCATTAACAGCCTTGTCTTTACTTTACATTACAAAATCGTGCTGACAGATTCTCTTTAAAGGGTGGATGAATAATGACAGCTCTATATTACTGCCACAGGCCTCTCCTACCAGCCCCTGTAGGTGCCATAAAGAACACTCATCTTGTTGTACTGTATGTTGAGAAAATATCCTAGCGTGACTAGCTCTGCCACGCCAGTATCTCCTTTGACAGCTCATGTGCAAACAAAACTTGACAAAGGCCCAATTAGGCCAAAACGTGGAAATAGTTCTGCAACTGAGAAGTAGACTACCAAGTTTAAGGTTATTCTCTTTTTTTGGTAGATGACAATGTATGGGGAATTCATTTATTAATGGCTTTCCATGGGGATTCGCAACAACTCAGAAAGGCAGATTGTGACTTGTACATTATGTAGGGACTAGTGATGAGCGAGTATGCTCGTCACTCAAGTTTCTCCGAGCATGCTCGGGTTGTCTCCGAGTATTTTGGCGGGCTTGGCTAGTTTTTGTCAACGCAGCTGCAAAATTTGCGGCTGCTAGACAGCCTGAATACATGTGGGGATTCCCTAACAACCAGGCAACCCCCACATGTATTCAAGCTGTTTAGCAGCCGCAAATCATGCAGCTACGTCGACAAAAACTAAATCTCCGAGCATGCCAAAATACATGGAGACAA
This sequence comes from Ranitomeya imitator, assembly GCF_032444005.1. NCBI lineage: Eukaryota > Metazoa > Chordata > Amphibia > Anura > Dendrobatidae > Ranitomeya > Ranitomeya imitator. The sequence goes on from NC_091286.1 coordinate 507,571,933, forward strand.
CCCAAGTATGCTAGGAGAAATTCGAGTAATGAGCATACTCGTTCATCAATAGCAGGGACACAATGTGATTGGTGATGCATTGAGGCATACACTGAAATGCAAGAACATGTTGTTGGCTATGTATGGGTGGCACATTAGCACTGTATAATGGTGTCCACTGCAGCTACCACCATATGAAGCATTGTTGTGACTGGTATTATAAGTAACAAGAATCCTATTTCTGTTACTAAAAAATGCTATATACTAGTAAAAATATATACAATATAGCTAGCCATAGGGTATCAATACACGGGACAGCTGAAATGCGGCAGCAATACTGCAAAAAATTGCACGACCAAGCAATCTACAACAATTTTCTAATAGATAGCTTTATAATTGTCAATTGATTTCTTATTGTTAATAATATCAATGTGATTTTCATTTCAATAATTTTTATTTGCGGAAATTTTACATTTTTGGGGTGGGGGGATAAAGCAATAAGTAAAATACAAGAGTATATGAATAACTAACAGGTGAACTGTAAAATGAACAGTCAATAGAACAGCATTGAGGGAGTCTATACCATTACAATTTCCCATCTTTTCTCATGACTCTCCTCTCCAACTTTTCTGCATATTTGAAGAATTATGTGAATCTTTTCTGAATTTGGGAGTGGCAGCACTTTTCTAGACTGAACACCAAGCGGCTGCAAATATTTACCTTTCCTACAGTGTAGATTCAGCCTTCGATTTAGGTCATTTATAAGACAACTTCAGTCAATTCAAGGGCAGAGCTGACAGTCAGAAAGAGAGAAATGCCAAGAACATGACTGCTCTGAACGGCTTTTTGTTTGCTAGTCTTATTTCTGAGTAAAAGATGTTCTGAAAAAGGCAATAAACAATGTGTATTTGTGCAGAATCAGGCAGCACATGATGAGTGACTCGCTGAGTTATCCCTGCCTGGGGGTGTTTTTATATGTCGTGCCTCTTGAGTTGGTGAAACTTTCAATGATAAGGCAGTGACAGTAGTTATAGCAAATTCCAACACTTTCAAGACAATTCCAAGAATAACAAATTTACCAACAGCCTGAGAATAGGTGTGCAGCACCAATTTTGTATCTTTGCTACATATGCAAATATATGCAAAAGGCATACTGCACCAGGGCTTGTCGCTGCTACCACAGTTTCTGCAACATGTGCAGAGTGCAATTCCACCATGTTGGCAGATCGCATATCAAATGGTTAACCAGTAGGCCGATGTAGTGATGTAAATCCGTGACCAGTGGGGTGCCAAGAAGTGAGCACACAGAAACAATGCTTTCTGCAGCAGTGCATCGAGGTCTGGGGTAATGCAGACACAACTTTCTTAGAGAAGCAACGGGCAACTGGCACTGGGGGACTGTGACGGCCATCAGCTTTCAGAAACCGTTTGTATCCACCAGGCCGAATGGCAGCATTTATGTGGCCAATAGATTGGAGATGGTGGAGTTCAAGCTCTTAGTTTTGGCATGTGTTGGAGGAATCATTCTTATATGTTCCTACAACTGCCGGACTGAGGACTGGCTGCTGTGCTGAAAGAGAGTGGAGTAGAGTGAACATGACAAACTGCTGGAACGTGAGTGAGGTGCTGGCGGAGAGGTTATGGTGGATTGATAAAGATGTGATTTGCTCGGTCAAACAAAAACAGCAGGCATATCCACTTCCATAACAGCTGACAAGCTCTCACTCAACCCGACTGTAGGGAGTAAACAAGAGGAGGATAGAGGAGGAAGAAGCAGCAGATGCAGCTGATGGGACAGCAGGTGGTTGGTGAGGCCCGCTAGTCCTCATTTTAGTGCAGTGAGATTCCCAGACTAATGCATGTTAATCGTGCATGTGCCGAACCATGCATGTACTAGTCCAATTATTGCAGTTTTTGCCTCTACTGAGTCGTTTTTTTTCAAAGTTGGCAAATAACAAGTTGGGTCATCCTTTTGAGGTCTCAAAAAAAGCCCAGGCTACGTAATCCTTGCCACCCATGCGAATTGTAGACCCACAATCTCTGCTGGCCACAACCAGAGTTGTGGTTGAAGATACAATGATTGTTGTGGTTGCATCATACTGTGTCGGTATGGCATGCTGCAATATAACCTCATCTTCTTCCGCTTCCTCCAACTCCTTTGCTGAGCTACTCATCTGCATGTCTCTGGGTTCAGACCAAGTGGGATCTACAACCTCATCATGATCCTCTCTGTTCTGCCACTCCTCACACTGAGAGTCACCCTCCCTAGGGTTACTAGGGATCCTAACCCTAACCCTAACCCTAGGTATTTCTGTTTAAAGTGGGTTTTCTTGTTGATTTTGATGATTGGCAGCTGTCACACACTTCTCATCATGCGTTTTAAAAACGCAAACGCAGGAAAAAACGCATGTAAATGCGTCAAAATGCCACGTTTGTAATAAAACATGCAAAAACACATGCGTCTAAAAAACGCGGTGTTTTAACGTGTTTACATGCGTTTTTTTCACCACATGCATTTGCGTTTAAAACGATGCATTTTTAAACGCAAATGTGAAACCAGCCTTAGGCTATGTGAACACGTTGCAGATTTGCTTCTGGAATTTTTTGTGCGGATTCTGCATCACTTGGCAGGATTTGATGCGTTTTTTATGCGGATTTTGTCTGGATTTACTGCGGATTTTGTGCAGATTTCATGCGTTTTTACCCATGCGGATTTCTATAATGGAATGGGTACAAAAACGCTACAGATCCGCACAAATAAATGACATGCTCCTTCTTTTGATCCGCAGCGTTTTCTGTGCGGAATTTTCCACACCATTAGCCCAGCAATTTTTTTTCCTATTGATTTACATTGTACTGTAAATCACTTGAGGATCTGCAGCGTTTCTGCAAGGAAAAAACTAAAAAACGGATCCACAGTAAATCCGCAACGTGTGCACATAGCCTTAAAGCATGTTTTATGCTTTGTATATTATACTATGCCTGATGAAGAGACCAGAGTAGTTTTGAAAGTTTGCAATTTGTTGCCATCTTTTCAGTTAGCCATTAAAAGGTATCAACAACTTATATCTCCTAAATCTTAATATTTTTCTATCTGTTGTCTTTAATTATACAATTCTGCAAAAGTCATACAAATGACAATCAAGCCTAACAGCAAGCACCTTGACTGGCACTCTTTGCAATCAGTTCCTCCAGTACTGGGGTGGATCTTTTGCTGCCAGATGTAAAAATATTGTAAAGGCTGCCAAAGGCCGTCTGTTCAGAAATGCTTCTTCAACCAGACTTGGCACTAGCCATTCAGTCTGGTAGAACCCTGAGAAACCCAACCATCATCCTTTAATTCATGTAGCAGGATATGTTCTTACTACAAGGCTCTCTTACTTGCATGAATGGAGTCGCTGCTGGCTTTGAGAGCAATCCTAAAACAGAGGTTGTCAAACGAAGCTGGATCATGAAGGACAAAAATAGACATATAATCAGTAGATTAAAATTGTAGTCAGGGAAGCAACTGGGGTCAGATACCAGTTAGTCGATAAAACAAAAGACAGGCTAGCCGTGGTTAGTCACAAAGCAATACAGATCAAATGTGGTCAAAGTCACAAGTCAGGGTCAGAATAAGTGCATTATGAATAGAGATGAGTGAATTTGTTCGGAAAACGTTCGTCAATCTCAAATTCGACATGAATGTTGCACATTTGGATTCGTGTTCAAATTCCTGAGCATTTTTCCTAAAAATCGGCAATTTTTGGCCAAAGATCGGTAAATGATTGAGTTTCCAGTAAGTGCTCTATCAGATGTCAGTGTTTCAGGGAGCAGCACGGGCCACCAAATGTCCCCACAAGAGTACACTGATGACATAAGGATGACATTCTTGTAAATTCATAATTAAACCAGCCAAGCTAAAGCAGCTGAGGGTTGGTATTCACAGGCTGGTAAGGGTCCATGAATATTGCCTCAAAAAGCCTAAAAATAGCAGCTTCTCTCATTGGCTGCCAAAGTCACATGTCCCGCTCCATATAAAAAGCAGACATGTCATTTTATAGAGCCACTTTGTCAGTGTAACAGTGCAGAGAGGCTGCTCTTGCTGCTGCTACAAGTAGTCAAATATTTAACATAGATAGGATTCTGTGTGAAATCAACCTTCCAGCATCTAAATCATCTGTGCTAATAATGTGGGCCAGGCACCAATCCACATTTCAGAATCTAAATAGTTTGGGCTAATAGTGTTATCCAGACGAAGTCACATTTCCGAATCTGAATCCTTTTTGATAAAAGTGTGGTTCAGACACACTATCTCAGTAAATAAATACTGATTGTTAATTTAGTGACAGGTGACAGACAGGTCTGGGCTTAAGGTACCTTCACTTTTTGTGACGTAGCAACGATATCGTTAAGGAAATCGTTATGTGTGACAGCAACTAACGATCAGGCCCCTGCTGGGAGATCGTTGGTCGCTGAACAAAGTCCAGAACTTTATTTCGTCGCTGGATCTCCCGTGGACATCGCTGGATCGGCGTGTGTGACACCGATCCAGCGATGTCTTCACTGGTAACCAGGGTAAACATCGGGTAACTAAGCGCAGGGCCGCGCTTAGTAACCCGATGTTTACCCTGGTTACCAGCGTAAAAGTAAAAAAAAACAAACACTACATACTTACCTACCGCTGTCTGTCCCCGGCGCTGTGCTCTGCACTCCTCCTGTCCTGGCTGTGAGCGTCGGTCAGCTGGAAAGCAGAGCGGTGACGTAACCGCTCTGCTTTCCGGCTGCCCGGCGCTCACAGCCAGACCAGAGAAGCAGAGCGCCGAGGACAGACAGCGGTAGGTAAGTATGTAGTGTTTGTTTTTTTACTTTTAGGATGGTAACCAGGGTAAACATCGGGTTACTAAGCGCAGCCCTGCGCTTAGTAACCCGATGTTTACCCTCGTTACCGGGGACCTCGGGATCGTTGGTCGCTGGAGAGCGGTCTGTGTGACAGCTCTCCAGCGACCAAACAGCGACGCTGCAGCGATCCGGATCGTTGTCGGTATCGCTGCAGCGTCGCTTAATGTGAAGGGGCCTTTAGAGTTGTGAAACAGCTGGTTAAAAGAGGGGAAGGGTACATACGATTTGACTGGGAATAAGCAAGGTCGCAGTGGAAGTGCGAATAGGCTTGGTGTTCAAGGTGTGCTTGGGTTAGATGGTAGTGTTACTGAAAGCTCTTTTGAACAAACACCGACTCATCCTATCCAGAGACAATTGAAAACATCTGTTACTAGATGGGATACTCGACTCTCTTTCTTTGACAGCTGCACAGTGGTATGCCTTGTAGCTAAAGGCCAGAAAAGGCATGTGCTCCAGTGGATGGAAAGCTCTGCATAAAGTAGCCTCTCCTCCTCTTCCTCAACTTTAACATCACACAGTAAAATCCTCAGAGGTGGTACCCCAATTAACCTTGTTTCTCCCCACGTCACAACTCTCCAACCACCCAACTGATTATAGGGAACCACAGATGGGCGAGTCTGTAGTGCTGTTCACAAATGCTATTTCATGGCCATCAGAGGTCTACTATGAAGAATCACAGAATCCAGAGCAGGAAAGCATCTGCACTGATATCCCACATTTTTTTAAATTAAATCTGGGGCCAAAGTAGGGTCTGAGCAGAATCCAGACCCTAGCCACCAGAAGTTAACCCCTGGATCCTAACCCTAACCCTAAGGGATCCTAACCCTAACCCTATCCCTAACCCTAACCCTAAGGGATCCTAACCCTAACCCTAAGGGATCCTAACCCTAACCCTAAGGGATCCTAACCCTAACCCTAAGGGATCCTAACCCTAACCCTAACCCTAAAGGATCCTAACCCTAACCCTAACCCTAACCCTCTGGGTTAGGGTTAGGGTTAGGATCCCTTAGGGTTAGGGTAAGGGTTAGGGTTTGGGGTTGGCTTATCAGTGTGTATTCTTGTGTTTTTCTATTAAAACGCATGCGTTTAAAAACGCATGCACACGTATGTGCTTAAAAACGCATGCGTTTACATAGACAGCAATAGGTTTTTTTGCGGCAAAAAACGCCGCTAGAAATTACTACATGTTGCATTTCTGCAACACAACGCATGCATAGAAAAGACGCATGCGGCGGCAAAACGCGGCAAAACACATGCAAAAAAACGCATGCATTTTTAATGTTAAGTATAAGAAAAAAAAAGCATGCTTTTTTTTGCGCTAAAACGCAGCGGCAAAAAACGCAAATGTGAAACCAGCCTAAGACAGCAGCCAAATTGCTACTTATCAGACTTTTTTGCCTAAGAAATTCCAGAAATATAGCCCTTCACTAGTCACATGAACTGCTTTTAGAATGAGAATATACAAGGTCTGAGTTCACAGCAATAAATATTAATCCAGCATAGTAACGTGATTCTATAGTATTGTACGAAGGTACAAAGGCTCATGATTAGGAAGGCTGGGGGCTGGAAACTGTGTTGCAGAGTTAACAGGATTACAATATCTAATTTACTTAGCACATCTGCATGCAATTATGTTCATTTTCTTAGCAAGAATTAAAAGCTGAAGAGTTTTCTAACACTTTAAAGGTAGATTAGATTAGATTAAAACATAAAACGTGCTTTGCTAAATGGGATGCTTGTTGCTTGGTGTATCTTTGAAAGCCATCATGTTGTATTACGAAGCATTATTAGGGATGATTTTTTTTTTCCATAATTTATTTTATGCTTAGCCTACACAGTGTTTATGCACTTAGCCTTAGGCCGAAGTCACATTAGACCGTAATACGGATGAGTGCTATGCGTTCAATAAACGCATAGCACTCGGACTAATGTTAATCTATGGGGTAGCTCCTATCATCCGTTGTTTTCTCGACCGCATTATACGTGTGTACAAAATCGCAGCATGCGATTATCACCGTATTACACTCAAAATATGCCAACGCATGTCTATGGGTGCGAGAAAAAAAACGGTATGCACACAGACCATACGTGTGATTTGCGAGAAATACGGAATAGTTCTCCGGGTGACAGGAAATTGAATCCTACAATATCAGGAAGCTTTGACATGCTAATTAGCTTAGAAAGCCCTCCAAACATCCCGGAAGAACTCCTCCATGGAGTCCAGTATGGCAACATACATAAATGTGGAGTTGCTGCTCGTTCTGGTCCAAAAGAGGCCAAAACTTTGGGATCAGAGAGACCATGCTGACCATGCCCGAAAAGAGGCGGCATGGAGGAGGATATGTGTCCAGATGTTCCATGACTTTGAGGACAGACCACGTGAGGGCCAGCAACAATTTAGTAAGTACTCTACTTTCTTAATATTATTGAGCAAACTAACAACTGTTTGCATTATACCATAAAACCATAATATGTTAATGATTCTTACCAATATGTATAATATTTATTATGTCTAAATTTAACATTATCTGGCCACAAGACAGTGTTAAATATGTTACATCTTTAAAAAATAAATTTGAATGTAATTATTATGTTACGTTGCAGTGGATGATGTCATGAGACACTGGCGCAGCATCAGGGACCAGTACCGGCAGGAACGTCAGCAGAGGGCCAGGAGTGGTGATGCAGCCCAGACTAAAAGGAAATATACTGTATATACTCGAGCAAAAGCCAAGATTTTCAGCCCATTTTTTTTTGCCTAACATTGCCCCTCTCGGCTCATACTCGAGTCATTTTCCCAGGGGTTTGCGGGGGACGGGGAGCGGCAGGAGTGGCTTCTGTCACATCATACTCACCCGCTCCCATCGCGGTCTCTGCACTTCCCTGCTTCGCTGATGGTCTCCGGCACCTGCAGCTCTTCCTGAGTTCAGCGGTCACGTGGTACTGCTCATTAAAGTAATGAATAAGGATACGACTCCACACCCAAAGGCGTGGACCGCATATTCAATACTTTAATGAGCGGTACCATGTGACCACTGAACACAGGAACGAGCTGCCGGAGCACGCCGGAGACCATCAGAGAACCTGGGGCATACAGAGAGACCCCGCCAGGAGGGTGAATATGACGGGGGAGAGTGAACCATGTGATATTCACCTGTCCCTGTTCCACCGCTGGGCTGTTTTCCGCATCCTCTGGCTGTGGCATTCACGTCAGACGGCGCGATAACGTGGTTAGTGCGCACCCTCTGCGAGAACAGTCAATGCAGAGACCCAGAAGACAAAGCGGCGCGCGACGGTGGATCGGGGACAGGTGAATATTGCAAGTGCCGTTGTTCTGAGCCAGTGGCGACTCCGGCACCTGACCCTCAAAGCACCCCGGTTTCCCTGCCTGCTCAGGCCCCTGGCACTTGGTTCCCAGTGATGAGAGGTGAGTATGTCATTTTTTTTTTTTTTTAATCGCAGCAGCAGCAGCATGCGGGGCATATTATTATATGGAGAATCTTATGGGGCCATCAACCTTTATAGAGCAGCACATAGGGCATAATATGTTATGGAGCATCTTATGGGGCCATCAACCTTTTGTGCAGCATTATATGAAGCATAATATTCTATGGAGCATCTTATGGGGCCATAAACCTTTGTGCAGCATTATATGGGGCATAATATTCTATGAAGCATCTTATGGGGCCATCAACATTTGTGCAGCATTATATGGGGCATAATATTCTATGGAGCATCTTCTAGGGCCATCATTAACCTTTTATGGAGCATTATATGGGGTGTATTTTGCATGTAGCATCTTATGGGGCCCATCATGAACTTTATGGAGGATTATATGGGGCTCCTGATTCAATATGGATACCTAGAGGGGCATTCACATGGGTGTGGCTATCTGATGACGCCGTGGATGACTCGGGCCTCTTGGCGGCGGTCGGAGCATGCGCCGCAACAAGGAGGCGGCTATATCACATTGTGCATTTTAATTGTATATGATTGGACGGCAGTACTATTTAATCTGGCTTGTGATCTGATGATGCCACTCCCCCGGAAGAAGGCACACGCGGCTGAAACGCGCGTAGGGGCTCTGGCACCATCAGACCTGAGGTAATGTAGTGCGTGACTTACTATGTATGTTTTACTATGCCACATTTGGGATAGAGAACTATGGGATACAGTGTTATCATGCCACTTGGCGTAATGAGTTGTTAATCTACGGGAGATCTATATAATGTGGCAGTAAGGACATTTATAACAAGCGTGTCTCTGGTCTATGGTGCCTTATCATTGGTATATATCACCATCATTGTTGTCTTTTGCTGTTTTTTTAATCTTAATAAAGTTTGGCATTATTTGTACTTTGAGGTTCGACTCGTGCAATTTATTATATGGTTACATTAAGGTACCTAACAAATCTAAAGCAATGGCAGTGCAAATTTTGGGTGTTCTGACATTTTTGGGGGGGTATTTTCCTTTATGTCTTTAGCATAACAACACCATAAATAGAATTGATTGTAATTTCTTTTTTTAAAATTTTCTTAAAGATTTCTGGCAACCAGAGAGATTTTATCATCCCTCCACTTCCAATACCGGCTTGGAATTTCCACCATGTCTGGAACAGTTGCGGACACCTGCTGGGCTTTGTGGAATGTACTCCGGGAAGAGTTTATACCCCTACCCACCTTGGACATGTGGATTGGAACTGCGGAAAAATTCTGGAGTGTGTGTGATTTCCCCAACTGTTTGGGAGCGGTGGATGGAAAGCACATCCACATTATCAAACCAGCCAGAACAGGATCGGAGTACTTCAATTATAAAAAATATTTTTCTGTTGTGCTCATGGCAATAGCCGATGCGGACTGTCGCTTCATCGCTGTGGACATTGGAGCTTTTGGCCGTGGCAATGATTCCCAGACTTTTAAGAACTCTGATATGGGTCGTTGTGTGTATGGCAAAAATTTAAATTTTCCATGGCCACGACCACTCCCCAACACTCAAGGTCCACCAATGCCATTTATTATGGTTGGTGTTGAGGCCTTTTAGATGTGTGAAAACCTACTGAAGCCATATTCTAGTCGGGACTTGAACCACACTAAAAGGATTTTTAACTACAGGCTGACCAGGGCCCGAAGAACAGTAGAGTGTACCTTTGGGATTCTAGTCTCAAAATGGCGCATTCTTGCATCAGTCATTAATCTAAAAATGTAGACAGTCGACGAGGTGGTCAAAGCCTGTGTGGTTCTGCACAATTACATAATGGCTAACGAGTGGCCCACCTTTGAACTGGATGAACCAGTTGCACACCCACTGCCCGACTACCAGCATCACCCGCTGCGGTCAACTGCTGAAGTTGGCCACATTCAGGACCAATTTGCTGCCTTTTTCTATTCAGATATTGGACGTGTGTCATGGCAGAACAATGTGGTGTAAATGTCCTGTTGGGATTTTATCTGTACCAGTTATTTTCTTAAATGTTACTAATATTTCTCGTTAATAAACTTTATTTTTTGATATCTTGACCGTGTCTCCTATGTATTTCCTCTACAAACCAAGGCTGTCCTCACACTTGCAGTATTTGGTCTGTATTTAATATCAGTATTTGTAATCCAAAACCATGAGTGGGTGATAAATGCTGAGGTGCTAGATATGTTAATATTATACTTTTCTCTAATTGTTCCACTCCTTGTTTTGGCTTACAAATACTGATATAAATTACTGACCACATACTGCTAGTGTGACGGCAGCCATGTTGTTTTAGTGGTAAAGTTGTTGACGTCATTGCGTCCTGATACTGTTCTGCAGTATCCATTGGACACAGACTGGAGAGACAATGGCTGTAATACAAAACAGATCTATACTCATCAAATCAGGTGTCAGAAATAATGAATTCATGATGCACATATAACAGCCTCATTAATTTTCTATTTCTGACACATGTCCAGGTGAGCATAGATATGCCTTGTATGACCGCCATTGTCCCTTCACTTTGTGTGAAATAGATTACGTACACAGACGAGAAAATTGAGGTTATACAAGGCAGTTCTCTACTCACCATGTCAGGTGTCCTAACTAATGAGTTTTTGGACACCTGACCTGTTCAGTATAGTTCTGCATTGTATTGCCACCATTTTCTCTTCAGTCTGCAACACTAGTCACAGACTAAGCTGACGGAAGAGATTATGGAGATAATACAAGTATTTACTTTTTGGCCCACCTCATATCTCTATACTAGAGACACACAAAGCTGCAGTCTTTTATTTGCTAACTACAGGATCTATGATGTGGCCAAAAAATAAAGTGTTCGGCGCACGGTGTGTTACACACAAACTTTTCATTTAACTGCGCCTGCTTGGGGTAGAGTGATGGAAACGGAGGTGTGAAGCTGTGAGGTCTGACTTAGTGTGGACGACACAGGGGTGGCAGGAGAAGGGGCAATGAAACTAGTGGGGTCTGGTAGTTCAGGGATAGGGCTTGACACATGAGAGGCCTGAGACGCACTAGAAGGGTGAGACAAACCTGACATTACAGACACACTGGGAGGTGAGGGGGGAGGAATACTGATCGTGTGCTGTTTTTTATTTTTTCTTCCTTTCTGGGATTGCCGGGTTCTGTGAAGCCTTGGTGGGCTCATATGTCGTGGCATAGTCGTGGTTGGTGACCTGTCAGGGTCTGGCTGCACTGTGCTCGTATAGCGTGCAGCCATGCCAGAGTCCATAGTGCTCGTAGAGCGTGCAGCCATGCAAGAGTCCATAGTGCTCGTAGAGCGTGCAGCCATGCCAGAGTCCATAGCGCTTGTAGAGCGGAAGGCCATGCTAGAGGCCATAGCACTCGTAGAGTGGAAGGCCATGCCTGGGTCCTGCTGCATCGTGGTGGTGGTGGAGGAGGTCAAAGCAGGAGCAGCGGTTGTCAAGGTGGTGGCGGTTGGCTGTCCTACAGCACTCGGCATGGTGTTGGTGCTGTACTGGTGTCCGGCAGTGCTAGGAATAGAGGTGGCTGTGCAGTGGTATGCAGCAGAGGTCGGCATTGAGGTTAATCGTGACAGTGAGGGCACAGGTGGATATGCAACGACTGTCTGCTAAAAATACCGACTCTGCTGCATAGCCTGCACGTAAGCAGCATTGCAGGCCTGCATGACACTAAGCTGGAGATCAGGAGTAAGGTGTTCCGACATGCCCTGCTCAATTTGGTTAAAAAAAATGATGTGCTGGCCTCTGGAGGTCGGCTTTTACTTGGTCAAGGCTTTTGGTGACCTCCTGGATACGTGTATGCATGTGGCTAATGGCAATATTCATTCGGTCACCCAAAACTCAGGCATGAGGGACCTGTCCGATGCCCTCTGCCACTGCCGGGAGGAGCCCCCCCAAAAAGGGGCAGAGGACTGGGAATGGGGAACACCTGATGGACCATCTTCCTGGTCTCCAGTTAGTGTGGCAGGCCCACTTGCTGCAGCGCTGCTGGATGGCTGGGACGGGTCCGTGGCTGTCTGATGATGGACCGCTCCAGAACCTGGGCCAACAGTGCTGCTCCATGTGCTGTGAAAAAAGGAAAAAAAATTAATACCAAAAATTTACCCAACGCCAACTCCTGTTGAATAGAAACATACAGATTATGGCAATACAACACAACCTAATGCACAGGAGAAATACTTGCGTTCTCTGGGCAAGGACCAGTCTTAAAAATGCTAGACTGTGATGGTATTTGTACTTTCGGATCCTTGCTCCAGAACCACTGGGAACATGGCTCTCTTGACGCAGGTCCTTGTTGAAGCGGTCCTTCATCAAATACCAACGTGTTTTGACTTTGAGCACTGTTGAAAAAACAAAAAATTATGGTTAGACAATGTACTTTTGGCCGTGCTCACACAACTGTGTGTGATGAGAGAAACTCCTGAGAGTCTCTCATCACACACAGTTGTGTGAGCACGGCCAAGGTCTCTGCTGCTTCACACTGCATTGCAATACTTACAAAATGCATTTCGGACCCGAGTAGGGGTCGTTGTCCCAGCCATCCCACATCGCTTTGGCCACCTCATTCCATAGGCGCCGGATCGTCACGTTGTCCGAGTGCTGTGGAACCCGGGTGTCCCACAACGGGACTCGCTCCTGGACCAGGGAGATGAGGAGGTCACTTTCCATGAGGTCTTCATCCTGTTCTGGAACCTAAAAATTAAAAACCGACATTAATGTGGGATACATTAACATAAGGAAAAGAAAGAAAACAGAGGATGAGAAATGGCATGAATAAGGAAAGTCAAGATACAAAAGGAATCCAGAAGAAAAATGTAAAGAAAGAGGAAGGTAAAGAAAGGAAGATTAAAGAATACTAAAGTGAGGATACAGTAAACAGTCAGCCTTGTATACGTACACGCTGCCGCCTTGCCACCCGACCGTGACTCCGCTGAAAAAATGAAAAAAAAAATTGTCATATGTGTAGATGTGACAGTGAATACTTACCAATCTGAGGAGGTGAGTACTCACTTCACTGACATGTTCGGCTTCAGAAGGCCCAGGACGTTGCTCCTCATCAGAAGAAGAAGACATTCTGATGCATGCATGCATAAAGAAAGAAATGGAAGAAATTAGGACATGTAGAGACAGAAAATAGAAAATAAAGGCATTGGCTAGGATATAATCACATTGTTCTGAGTGTAGATTCCTTCCTGTGTCTGCTCTGCTGCGTCTGGAAAGCTTCTCTGTCTGCTGCGTAGTGACCTGCAACTGTCCACTCCCTCCCTTTATCACCTTGTATGTGGGGGGTGGCTTATCAGTGTCTAGACATGTTTTTCTCTGGTGCAACGCATGAGTTCACAAACGCAAGCAAACGCAGACACTTGCGTTCCTAATGTTAAATATAGGAATACACAACGCATGCGGATTATTGCGGATGAAATGCTGCGGACACAACCGCAAATGTGAAACCGGCCTAAGTTGGTTTGCTCAGGCAAAGTTATTTTTCTGTTTAAAAAAAAAAAAAAAAAGAATCTAAAAGATGTTTTGCCTAAATTTATTTGGGCCCAAAAGCCATATGCAAGTAATATGGTTTATTGTTTTTCAAAGTTATTTTTGGACATGATAAAGAATGAAAACAAAATGAATAGTGTCTTGTTTTTAATTTGAATATTGATGAGCTTAATATTTATACATTTTTAAAAATGTCATGGAAACAGAACACACACTTCAATACCAAACATGCTTTGATGAATCCAAAAAAATTACAACATAGATATAGCACTCTCTTGCCATGGAGTAGCTCCCTCAGGGGAAACAAAATAATTGGTGAACACATCCCGCACTTTGAGGTTAGAGGGCGGACTACAGGGAGGTATCACATGTGGAATAGGCATCACAACATTTGCCAACACAACTTCAGCATAATTAGATGATGAGCAATCATGTATTGTGGAGAAGTTGCGTAGGATCACACATGCTTTTATTACTCATTTACATTAGCTTCACTCAGCTGAATGACTGAATGAAGTACTCGCCATTTGGCACAAAGAATGCCAAAGGCACACTCCACTAGTCAGCGTGCGCAGGATAGGCACAAGTTAAAGATTCGTCGCCGGTGGTACAGGTTTCAATGGGGATATGGCCTCATGACATGACGGGTTAGTTGAAAGGCCTCATCTGCAACAAGGATAAAAGGCACAGGTTCCATATTGTAGCTTGGATGCTGACGTGGTGGGAGTAGGTCTAACTGATTATTGCACAGCCGTCGAACATAAAGGACTAATTAAAGACTCTGGAGCCTCCAGTTCATCCATAGGCCCCAATATCTACAAATATTAACCTGTAGTGACTGTCGACCAGGGCCAACAACACTACAGAAAAATATTGTTTATAATTATAGAATTGGGACCCTGAGGTCGGCGGCTTACGCACCTGGATGTGTTTGCCATCCAGGACTCCAATACAATTTGGAAACTGGCAGGTCACCTCAAAACCATGTGCTATCCGCACCCAGTCTTCCATTTTTTGTCTCAGGCATGACCACTTGATGAAGTTGTGACCAGATTTCGGAACAGGTAGAGTGCACTATGACTGATATTGTTGATTTTCCTATTAAAAATTCATGATGCAGTGCCGCATATGAAAGACCTGTTGTGAGGAAACTAAAAAGAAAATGAAAGAGAAAATAATCAGATAACATTTTGCATCTAGAAATAATTTAACTTTTAAGTAATTTTGATTCTGTTCGGAACAAGTCATGCCATAAAAAAATTAGATTTTAATACTGGCAATGTTATTTGTAAATGAGCAAAACATTATGATGAGTAATTACAGGAATTTTTTGATAAAATGTAAACATTACAAAAGGTATTATGTCCAATTCACTGCACGAAGAGATCCATAAAGGTTAAAAATAACATATCTTTATTGATAATACAATATAAAAACACACACAAAAGACAAGACTTGATATACAAATAACAAAGTGTCCTATGGGGGGAGAGACATTGCCGCACTGGCTGCAAAATATATCACAAAATCAATCAATATCCCAGATATATAAACGAATGTAGCCACTGCTAAGGCTGTCACTTGATATCATAGGGTGGGAAGGCTGTAAAAAAATAATAATGGCTACGGTACAGTTCATTTTTATTTTTAACTCCCAAGTCCAAGCTTTTCTTCAGTTACAAGGTACAGAAATGGGGGCTTCCTGTGCCCCGGCTTATGCCAATCTCTTTCTCGGGGCATGGGAAAGAGAGATTTTCCAAGATGGCCTCATCCAAGAAATGAACAATGTTCATAATTGGATGAGGTTTATCGATGACGTCCTATTTTTCTGGGAAGGTAACCTGGAAGGTCTTAATATGCTAATGCATAAGCTAAACGATAACAACCAAAATATTAAACTGATGTTTACTTCCGGCAGGAACATTGAATTTTTGGACATTAAAATAACGACAGACTTGGAGGGACGTATCCAAACGAACATGTACAGAAAACTGACATCAACCAACTCCTTACTCAGGGCTGATTCATCACATTCGAAATCCACTATCCGAGGCATCCCAATCGGTCAATTCTTACAGGCTAAAAGGATATGCTCAAAGGACTCTAATTTTGATAAGCAAGCAGAAGATTTGACGGCAAGATTTATACAAAGAGGCTATAGTAAAAGAACCATCAAAAGGGGATACCTCAGAGCAGCAAAGACATCACGTGACCAGCTGCTCTATGGCCCATCCAACGCTGTGAATCATCCAAAGGATGGAGAACAGGTACGATTTATCTCTACCTTTAATAATAAATGGCAGGAGCTGACCACGATTATTCGCAAACATTGGGATGTCCTCATGGTTGATCCGGTGTTAAAAAAGATCCTGCCTACACAACCATCTTTTGTGGCTAAAAGATCCACAAATCTCAAGGACATCCTGGTTCATAGCCATTTTGAACCGAGGAGGGAGGGGAGAAAAGGAACTGTAAAGGGTGAACGTCTTGGATTTTTTCCGTGTGGACTCTGTAAAGGATGTTTAAACCACGTGAGGGCCACTTCCTTCTCAAACCATGATGGTACACGTTGTTAAGAAATTCGAAAAAATCTCAACTGCACGTCAAAGGGAGTCGTATATCAAGCCACATGCACTTGTGGAAAAATATATGTGGGCCTCACGACCAGGGAGCTCAGAATAAGGACCCGCGAACATATAAGGGACATAGAAAAGCTAAGACCATTGAAGATGTCAACACCTTAAAATCCCTCCCTAAGCATTTTAAAATACATCATGGATGATCGAGCAAAGATCTGACTGTGAGAGGCATAGATCAGGTGAATATGGGTACGAGAGGGGGTGATCTCAGTCGGGCTCTAGCACAACTTGAGAGTAGGTGGATTTATCGCCTAGGAGCTATGAGTCCACAGGGCCTCAATGAAAGTTTTGGTTTTGTGGCATTTTTATAGATATATTATTTGGGATCCATTGGTTGTTAGTTAGTTTCCATAGTGGACATTCCTTTTTAGTGTGAGTTTTAATTTTTAATATTTTATGCCTGTTATTTGTTTCTAATTTATTATTTTCTTTTCTCAATAGATGATTCGGATAAGATGTGCGGTGCGATGACCATTCTTTTTCCCCTTACAGCCTGAGGATTTGTGCCCCCCAGATGAAGCATCACGGAGAAGATTGGCTAGTTTATTCTGAATAGGCACAGTGAAGAACTAAAGCCCCTTATAGGAATGGAAATACCCCGTATATATGGATATATTTATAGTATGTTCTTCGGTTGTTTAATAAGAAAGAGGTTCTAAATGGGAGGTTTCCCTCCAGTCTCGTATCTAGGAGTAGTACCTATATAATGAAGTATCTTTAGGAGCCATTGATTCCTTATTTACCCTATATGTTCTGATGATATATGTGCAATAGTATATAGATAGCGATTTTTATCTGAGTGGTGTATCTATTTAATATTACTAGAATATCTATATGGATTATGAAGGTCTTAGTTTTGATAAATAACCTTATCTATTTTAGGATAGTCTTACAATTTTCCTATATTTATGGTAGGCACGTTGGCACCTTATATAAGATTTTCATGTACCCTGGGTGTACCACATTTTAATAAAATAGATTTTTACGTCACTCCCTTCGGGATCACTTAGTTATTCCGTTTTTATCACTTTTCACTGTTTTGTCTTATTATGCCCGTATTTACCTTTCCTACTGTATGTTTTCACAGTATCTAGATCATGATACTAATAGAGATTCTGTGTATCAATTCAATATGAGCTTTATGGCTTATTGAGCCAGTTTCTTTCTACGTCACATTACACTAATTTGATATTATATTAATTTATGCATCACTTTCTGGTTCGTCATAGTGAGCTTTAATGGCTCATATAATATTTCAGTCACTATTTCACATGGTTATCCCCCGTATTATAATAAAATATAAATGCACATGGTTTTTAAAGCATTTTACTTATGCGTACATTCACGTATTCCTTCCCCATTCATGCATAATTGGTTAATTAGAGCTTATTGCTGTCTATGAGTCCCCATATTCCCCTGATGATATGTATTCTTGTAGAGACGCATCACTTTCTGGTTCTGGATAGTGAGCTTTAATGGCTCATATTATATTTAAGTCACTATTTCATGTGGTTATCCCCCGTATTATAAAATATACATGCACATGGTTTTTAAAGTATTTTATTTATGTATACATCCATGCATTCTTTTCCTATTTTTGCACATATGGGTAACTAGAGCCTATCGCTGTCTGTGGGTCTTTGTATTCCACTGTTAGTATATTCTGGTAGCAGCGCGCAAGCACTTGTTGCTGTTATAGCCCCGTATATTCCCAGGAGCTAACGAGATGTTATGCCTCTCCGTAGTAGTATGCATTGTCCCCTGGGCAGTGCGCATGCGCTCCATGGCTGCTGCTCCGTGCATTCCGGGAGCGCTCTGATATGGAGACGCTTGCGATCCAGCTTGTGTTACAGTGAGCGCTGCCCCGGAAATGCTCTATTTTACATCCGGAACAACCCAGGGCCGCATGCGCCGATGTGTAAGGGGGGCATTGGTGCTCTGAGAGAGGTCACACCCCTATTGATCTGTCTGATCTGTCCGCTATTGGTGGTGGGTGCTTTAAAAGGTCAGTTACGTCCTCACAATAATCACGCCCCCGTCGGGGCGCCTGGGGGAATCGAGGCACACCGCACCATCAGGTAATACTTCCACTCCGCTCGCTTATGTGCTTGCTGTATCAGTGATTGTGGGGAAGCCTGGTTATATAGCACAGTGTATGGTATGTGGACAAGGTTATTGCATTGGTATATGGGGGCATTAGGGCTCCACCTTGCATCTTCCCACCCTGAACTGTACCGTAGCCATTAGTATTTTTTTACAGCCTTCCCACCCTATGATATCAGGTGGCAGCCTTAGCAGTGGCTACATTCGTTTATATTTCTGGGATATTGATTGATTTTGTGATATATTTTGCGGCCAGTGCGGCAATGTCTCTCCCCCCATAGGACACTTTGTTATTTGTATATCAAGTCTTGTCTTTTGTGTGTGTTTTTATATTGTATTATCAATAAAGATATGTTATTTTTAACCTTTATGGATCTCTTCGTGTGGTGAATTGGATTTAAATCCGCTTTTGGATGATATAGTTAGTTGAAGTGCCATATATAGCTTATTTATAGACATTTGTTGATTAGTTAAAAAAGGTATTATGTTCAGAACTAAACCAAAAATGTATAAATATCATGAACATAGGTGAGGAGGATCACATACCGTAACGTAAGGATAAGGTACTCCTTGGCAGAAATACACTGGCGCATCCTGGTGTCCTTAAAGGTTATCCCAGGGTGCACTTTCTCTAGCAAAACATCAAAGGTGGCAAGGCACATGTGACAATATTGGTAAAACTTGTCAGGATGTGTCCGCAGAAATGCATAGAGACGGTGAAAATGGCCTTTAGTGAGGCGTTGCCTCAAAAGCGCATGGACCCACATTCGTCTCCTCATCCTCGGATCCACAATCACTGGGTATGGCTGCCCAAAGCGTCGTGACTCGTGACAAAACCCAGTTGTAAAGCACTTGCTGAGTTTGGGTGAAATTAAGTTTGTCAGACATGTTTCCCAATAATCAGAAATCCACAAACCAAACCACGGTCAGAAAATGCCCAGATTGGAGTGTGCCACCTGCTGTAGAGGCAATAAATAGTGTTGCTAATTATGTTTTACATTTTTTTCAGGCCTAAAAACCATTAAATGCCCATTTTGCAATGGTGCAAGGCAAAAACACTATACGGATGCCATGCGGATGCCATATGGATGACACATGGATATTTTGTGGAGAATAAAATCGCATCCTCACACAGAATACGGATGACATATGAATCACTGTTCATGAACATTTATGCGTATCTAGGCCGTAAAAAATGGACCGTATTTTTATACGTTAGGTGTGACGCCGACCTTACACTGCCATAAGCCCACCATTTACCAGACAGAAGCCAAAAAAGGCATTTTTTCTGCTTGCATTTGACCAGTATTTATTAATAATAAATACATATATGCTAGCCACCTTAGGGCTTGCAAGCAGCATAATACAAAGAATAGCAGGTTTACCCAGAATCCTTTGCAGTAGGCGGAGCTATGCAAATCATCTGCATATTATCTGCAATTATGCTGCTTGCAAGTACTTTCCGTTTCAGGAAAGCATCCACTATGTATTTCCTTTAAGTACAGGGCTTTTCGGTCTCTTTGGTCCCGCTACATTTAGCCCAACTTGGGTCTCTCCCTAAGGTGGCTAGCATATATGTATCGCTTGCTCACCGAGCCCCACTCCATACAGCCAACCAATTCCAGCCCTGTGCTGATGAGGGCCTAAAGCCCGAAACACAAGTCCACAGGTAGGAATTGGTTGGCTGTGTAAATTTAGAAATTAATCCGCAGCATTGCACGCTTGGCGGTTCCAAGCATTGTGGATTAGACAGGGGTGGAAAGAGATGATTTGCATAGCTCTGCCTACTGCAAAGGATTTTGGGTAAACCTGCTATTCTGTGTATTATGCTGCTTGCAAGTACTTTCCGTTTCAGGAAAGCATCCACTATGTATTAATAATAATAATTTTATTTATATAGCGCCAACATATTCCGCAGCGCTTTACAAATTATAGAGAGGACTTGTACAGACAATAGACATTACAGCATAACAGAAATCACAGTTCAAAATAGATACCAAGAGGAGTGAGGGCCCTGGTCGCAAGCTTACAAACTATGAGGAAAAGGGGAGACACGAGAGGTGGATGGTAACAATTGCTTTAGTTAGTTGGACCGGCCATAGTGTAAGGCTCAGGTGTTCATGTAAAGCTGCATGAGCCAGTTAACTGCCTAAGTATGTAGCAGTACAGACACAGAGGGCTATTAACTGCATAAAGTGTATGAGAACATGATGCGAGGAACCCAATTATGTTTCTTTTTGTTTTTTTTTAATGGGCTACACATGGATAGTTAGGTTAATGCTTTGACGCGGTAGGCCAATCTGAACATTGGTTAGGACTGCTCTGATAAGGGTATACCGTGAAGATTGGTAGAGCAGCTTAGTATACATTTTTTGCAAAAAACGTATCAACCAAATACCCTGTTTTTTACATCTTTTACTAGCACTTGCGGATTACTGCAACATTTTGTCAAACTGAGTGTTTTTGGTTTTACTATTCTCTTTTGTGTCTTCAGGTTTCTTGGTGGTGTGTGAACATGATCATACAGACTTGTTCACTGTGCAAGTAGCCCATGTGTTCCTGTTTCCATAATTGCTCTCTTGTGTCTACAAGACTGGGGAGTTCCACCACTCCTCTTGGGCTATCTGCACAAAAGCTGTTCTACCCTGTATGCACACATGGATTTTTCCTCTCTGAACCCTGTTCACACAGGTTATATACAGATGATCAGGTTTTTAAATACATCAGATAGGGATTGCATACATTAGTTAGGACTGCTCTGATAAGGGTATACCGTGAAGATTGGTAGAGCAGCTTAGTATACATTTTTTGCAAAAAACGTATCAACCAAATACCCTGTTTTTTACATTTTTTACTAGCACTTGCGGATTACTGCAACATTTTGTCAAACTGAGTGTTTTTGGTTTTACTATTCTCTTTTGTGTCTTCAGGTTTCTTGGTGGTGTGTGAACATGATCATACAGACTTGTTCACTGTGCAAGTAGCCCATGTGTTCCTGTTTCCATAATTGCTCTCTTGTGTCTACAAGACTGGGGAGTTCCACCACTCCTCTTGGGCTATCTGCACAAAAGCTGTTCTACCCTGTATGCACACATGGATTTTTCCTCTCTGAACCCTGTTCACACAGGTTATATACAGATGATCAGGTTTTTAAATACATCAGATAGGGATTGCATACATTAGTTAGGACTGCTCTGATAAGGGTATACCGTGAAGATTGGTAGAGCAGCTTAGTATACATTTTTTGCAAAAAACGTATCAACCAAATACCCTGTTTTTTACATCTTTTACTAGCACTTGCGGATTACTGCAACATTTTGTCAAACTGAGTGTTTTTGGTTTTACTATTCTCTTTTGTGTCTTCAGGTTTCTTGGTGGTGTGTGAACATGATCATACAGACTTGTTCACTGTGCAAGTAGCCCATGTGTTCCTGTTTCCATAATTGCTCTCTTGTGTCTACAAGACTGGGGAGTTCCACCACTCCTCTTGGGCTATCTGCACAAAAGCTGTTCTACCCTGTATGCACACATGGATTTTTCCTCTCTGAACCCTGTTCACACAGGTTATATACAGATGATCAGGTTTTTAAATACATCAGATAGGGATTGCATACATTAGTTAGGACTGCTCTGATAAGGGTATACCGTGAAGATTGGTAGAGCAGCTTAGTATACATTTTTTGCAAAAAACGTATCAACCAAATACCCTGTTTTTTACATCTTTTACTAGCACTTGCGGATTACTGCAACATTTTGTCAAACTGAGTGTTTTTGGTTTTACTATTCTCTTTTGTGTCTTCAGGTTTCTTGGTGGTGTGTGAACATGATCATACAGACTTGTTCACTGTGCAAGTAGCCCATGTGTTCCTATTTCCATAATTGCTCTCTTGTGTCTACAAGACTGGGGAGTTCCACCACTCCTCTTGGGCTATCTGCACAAAAGCTGTTCTACCCTGTATGCACACATGGATTTTTCCTCTCTGAACCCTGTTCACACAGGTTATATACAGATGATCAGGTTTTTAAATACATCAGATAGGGATTGCATACATTAGTTAGGACTGCTCTGATAAGGGTATACCGTGAAGATTGGTAGAGCAGCTTAGTATACATTTTTTGCAAAAAACGTATCAACCAAATACCCTGTTTTTTACATCTTTTACTAGCACTTGCGGATTACTGCAACATTTTTTCAAACTGAGTGTTTTTGGTTTTACTATTCTCTTTTGTGTCTTCAGGTTTCTTGGTGGTGTGTGAACATGATCATACAGACTTGTTCACTGTGCAAGTAGCCCATGTGTTCCTGTTTCCATAATTGCTCTCTTGTGTCTACAAGACTGGGGAGTTCCACCACTCCTCTTGGGCTATCTGCACAAAAGCTGTTCTACCCTGTATGCACACATGGATTTTTCCTCTCTGAACCCTGTTCACACAGGTTATATACAGATGATCAGGTTTTTAAATACATCAGATAGGGATTGCATACATTAGTTAGGACTGCTCTGATAAGGGTATACCGTGAAGATTGGTAGAGCAGCTTAGTATACATTTTTTGCAAAAAACGTATCAACCAAATACCCTGTTTTTTACATCTTTTACTAGCACTTGCGGATTACTGCAACATTTTTTCAAACTGAGTGTTTTTGGTTTTACTATTCTCTTTTGTGTCTTCAGGTTTCTTGGTGGTGTGTGAACATGATCATACAGACTTGTTCACTGTGCAAGTAGCCCATGTGTTCCTGTTTCCATAATTGCTCTCTTGTGTCTACAAGACTGGGGAGTTCCACCACTCCTCTTGGGCTATCTGCACAAAAGCTGTTCTACCCTGTATGCACACATGGATTTTTCCTCTCTGAACCCTGTTCACACAGGTTATATACAGATGATCAGGTTTTTAAATACATCAGATAGGGATTGCATACATTAGTTAGGACTGCTCTGATAAGGGTATACCGTGAAGATTGGTAGAGCAGCTTAGTATACATTTTTTGCAAAAAACTTATCAACCAAATACCCTGTTTTTTACATCTTTTACTAGCACTTGCGGATTACTGCAACATTTTGTCAAACTGAGTGTTTTTGGTTTTACTATTCTCTTTTGTGTCTTCAGGTTTCTTGGTGGTGTGTGAACATGATCATACAGACTTGTTCACTGTGCAAGTAGCCCATGTGTTCCTGTTTCCATAATTGCTCTCTTGTGTCTACAAGACTGGGGAGTTCCACCACTCCTCTTGGGCTATCTGCACAAAAGCTGTTCTACCCTGTATGCACACATGGATTTTTCCTCTCTGAACCCTGTTCACACAGGTTATATACAGATGATCAGGTTTTTAAATACATCAGATAGGGATTGCATACATTAGTTAGGACTGCTCTGATAAGGGTATACCGTGAAGATTGGTAGAGCAGCTTAGTATACATTTTTTGCAAAAAACGTATCAACCAAATACCCTGTTTTTTACATCCTTTACTAGCACTTGCGGATTACTGCAACATTTTTTCAAACTGAGTGTTTTTGGTTTTACTATTCTCTTTTGTGTCTTCAGGTTTCTTGGTGGTGTGTGAACATGATCATACAGACTTGTTCACTGTGCAAGTAGCCCATGTGTTCCTGTTTCCATAATTGCTCTCTTGTGTCTACAAGACTGGGGAGTTCCACCACTCCTCTTGGGCTATCTGCACAAAAGCTGTTCTACCCTGTATGCACACATGGATTTTCCTCTCTGAACCCTGTTCACACAGGTTATATACAGATGATCAGGTTTTAAAATACATCAGATAGGGATTGCATACATTAGTTAGGACTGCTCTGATAAGGGTATACCGTGAAGATTGGTAGAGCAGCTTAGTATACATTTTTTGCAAAAAACGTATCAACCAAATACCCTGTTTTTTACATCTTTTACTAGCACTTGCGGATTACTGCAACATTTTTTCAAACTGAGTGTTTTTGGTTTTACTATTCTCTTTTGTGTCTTCAGGTTTCTTGGTGGTGTGTGAACATGATCATACAGACTTGTTCACTGTGCAAGTAGCCCATGTGTTCCTGTTTCCATAAGTGCTCTCTTGTGTCTACAAGACTGGGGAGTTCCACCACTCCTCTTGGGCTATCTGCACAAAAGCTGTTCTACCCTGTATGCACACATGGATTTTTCCTCTCTGAACCCTGTTCACACAGGTTATATACAGATGATCAGGTTTTTAAATACATCAGATAGGGATTGCATACATTAGTTAGGACTGCTCTGATAAGGGTATACCGTGAAGATTGGTAGAGCAGCTTAGTATACATTTTTTGCAAAAAACGTATCAACCAAATACCCTGTTTTTTACATCTTTTACTAGCACTTGCGGATTACTGCAACATTTTTTCAAACTGAGTGTTTTTGGTTTTACTATTCTCTTTTGTGTCTTCAGGTTTCTTGGTGGTGTGTGAACATGATCATACAGACTTGTTCACTGTGCAAGTAGCCCATGTGTTCCTGTTTCCATAATTGCTCTCTTGTGTCTACAAGACTGGGGAGTTCCACCACTCCTCTTGGGCTATCTGCACAAAAGCTGTTCTACCCTGTATGCACACATGGATTTTTCCTCTCTGAACCCTGTTCACACAGGTTATATACAGATGATCAGGTTTTTAAATACATCAGATAGGGATTGCATACATTAGTTAGGACTGCTCTGATAAGGGTATACCGTGAAGATTGGTAGAGCAGCTTAGTATACATTTTTTGCAAAAAAAAGTATCAACCAAATACCCTGTTTTTTACATCTTTTACTAGCACTTGCGGATTACTGCAACATTTTTTCAAACTGAGTGTTTTTGGTTTTACTATTCTCTTTTGTGTCTTCAGGTTTCTTGGTGGTGTGTGAACATGATCATACAGACTTGTTCACTGTGCAAGTAGCCCATGTGTTCCTGTTTCCATAATTGCTCTCTTGTGTCTACAAGACTGGGGAGTTCCACCACTCCTCTTGGGCTATCTGCACAAAAGCTGTTCTACCCTGTATGCACACATGGATTTTTCCTCTCTGAACCCTGTTCACACAGGTTATATACAGATGATCAGGTTTTTAAATACATCAGATAGGGATTGCATACATTAGTTAGGACTGCTCTGATAAGGGTATACCGTGAAGATTGGTAGAGCAGCTTAGTATACATTTTTTGCAAAAAACGTATCAACCAAATACCCTGTTTTTTACATCTTTTACTAGCACTTGCGGATTACTGCAACATTTTGTCAAACTGAGTGTTTTTGGTTTTACTATTCTCTTTTGTGTCTTCAGGTTTCTTGGTGGTGTGTGAACATGATCATACAGACTTGTTCACTGTGCAAGTAGCCCATGTGTTCCTGTTTCCATAATTGCTCTCTTGTGTCTACAAGACTGGGGAGTTCCACCACTCCTCTTGGGCTATCTGCACAAAAGCTGTTCTACCCTGTATGCACACATGGATTTTTCCTCTCTGAACCCTGTTCACACAGGTTATATACAGATGATCAGGTTTTTAAATACATCAGATAGGGATTGCATACATTAGTTAGGACTGCTCTGATAAGGGTATACCGTGAAGATTGGTAGAGCAGCTTAGTATACATTTTTTGCAAAAAACGTATCAACCAAATACCCTGTTTTTTACATCTTTTACTAGCACTTGCGGATTACTGCAACATTTTGTCAAACTGAGTGTTTTTGGTTTTACTATTCTCTTTTGTGTCTTCAGGTTTCTTGGTGGTGTGTGAACATGATCATACAGACTTGTTCACTGTGCAAGTAGCCCATGTGTTCCTGTTTCCATAATTGCTCTCTTGTGTCTACAAGACTGGGGAGTTCCACCACTCCTCTTGGGCTATCTGCACAAAAGCTGTTCTACCCTGTATGCACACATGGATTTTTCCTCTCTGAACCCTGTTCACACAGGTTATATACAGATGATCAGGTTTTTAAATACATCAGATAGGGATTGCATACATTAGTTAGGAATGCTCTGATAAGGGTATACCGTGAAGATTGGTAGAGCAGCTTAGTATACATTTTTTGCAAAAAACGTATCAACCAAATACCCTGTTTTTTACATCTTTTACTAGCACTTGCGGATTACTGCAACATTTTTTCAAACTGAGTGTTTTTGGTTTTACCATTCTCTTTTGTGTCTTCAGGTTTCTTGGTGGTGTGTGAACATGATCATACAGACTTGTTCACTGTGCAAGTAGCCCATGTGTTCCTGTTTCCATAATTGCTCTCTTGTGTCTACAAGACTGGGGAGTTCCACCACTCCTCTTGGGCTATCTG
Organism: Ranitomeya imitator; assembly: GCF_032444005.1. NCBI lineage: Eukaryota > Metazoa > Chordata > Amphibia > Anura > Dendrobatidae > Ranitomeya > Ranitomeya imitator. The sequence goes on from NC_091286.1 coordinate 507,598,787, forward strand.
CACAAAAGCTGTTCTACCCTGTATGCACACATGGATTTTTCCTCTCTGAACCCTGTTCACACAGGTTATATACAGATGATCAGGTTTTTAAATACATCAGATAGGGATTGCATACATTAGTTAGGAATGCTCTGATAAGGGTATACCGTGAAGATTGGTAGAGCAGCTTAGTATACATTTTTTGCAAAAAACGTATCAACCAAATACCCTGTTTTTTACATCTTTTACTAGCACTTGCGGATTACTGCAACATTTTTTCAAACTGAGTGTTTTTGGTTTTACTATTCTCTTTTGTGTCTTCAGGTTTCTTGGTGGTGTGTGAACATGATCATACAGACTTGTTCACTGTGCAAGTAGCCCATGTGTTCCTGTTTCCATAATTGCTCTCTTGTGTCTACAAGACTGGGGAGTTCCACCACTCCTCTTGGGCTATCTGCACAAAAGCTGTTCTACCCTGTATGCACACATGGATTTTTCCTCTCTGAACCCTGTTCACACAGGTTATATACAGATGATCAGGTTTTTAAATACATCAGATAGGGATTGCATACATTAGTTAGGACTGCTCTGATAAGGGTATACCGTGAAGATTGGTAGAGCAGCTTAGTATACATTTTTTGCAAAAAACGTATCAACCAAATACCCTGTTTTTTACATCTTTTACTAGCACTTGCGGATTACTGCAACATTTTTTCAAACTGAGTGTTTTTGGTTTTACTATTCTCTTTTGTGTCTTCAGGTTTCTTGGTGGTGTGTGAACATGATCATACAGACTTGTTCACTGTGCAAGTAGCCCATGTGTTCCTGTTTCCATAATTGCTCTCTTGTGTCTACAAGACTGGGGAGTTCCACCACTCCTCTTGGGCTATCTGCACAAAAGCTGTTCTACCCTGTATGCACACATGGATTTTTCCTCTCTGAACCCTGTTCACACAGGTTATATACAGATGATCAGGTTTTTAAATACATCAGATAGGGATTGCATACATTAGTTAGGACTGCTCTGATAAGGGTATACCGTGAAGATTGGTAGAGCAGCTTAGTATACATTTTTTGCAAAAAACGTATCAACCAAATACCCTGTTTTTTACATCTTTTACTAGCACTTGCGGATTACTGCAACATTTTTTCAAACTGAGTGTTTTTGGTTTTACTATTCTCTTTTGTGTCTTCAGGTTTCTTGGTGGTGTGTGAACATGATCATACAGACTTGTTCACTGTGCAAGTAGCCCATGTGTTCCTGTTTCCATAATTGCTCTCTTGTGTCTACAAGACTGGGGAGTTCCACCACTCCTCTTGGGCTATCTGCACAAAAGCTGTTCTACCCTGTATGCACACATGGATTTTTCCTCTCTGAACCCTGTTCACACAGGTTATATACAGATGATCAGGTTTTTAAATACATCAGATAGGGATTGCATACATTAGTTAGGACTGCTCTGATAAGGGTATACCGTGAAGATTGGTAGAGCAGCTTAGTATACATTTTTTGCAAAAAACGTATCAACCAAATACCCTGTTTTTTACATCTTTTACTAGCACTTGCGGATTACTGCAACATTTTTTCAAACTGAGTGTTTTTGGTTTTACTATTCTCTTTTGTGTCTCCAAGTATGTAGCAGTATAGACACAGAGGGCTATTAACTGCATAAAGTGTATGAGAACATGATGCGAGGAACCCAATTATGTTTTTTTTTGTTTTTTTTTAATGGGCTACACATGGATAGTTAGGTTAATGCTTTGAGGCGGTAGGCCAATCTGAACAACTGAGTTTTTAGGGCACGCTTAAAACTGTGGGGATTGGGGATTAATCGTATTAACCTAGGTAGTGCATTCCAGAGAATCGGTGCAGCACGTGTAAAGTCTTGGAGACGGGAGTGGGAGGTTCTGATTATTGAGGATGCTAACCTGAGGTCATTAGCAGAGCGGAGGACACGGGTAGGGTGGTAGACTGAGACCAGAGAAAATATGTAGGGTACTCCTGAGCCATGGAGTGCTTTGTGGATAAGGGTAGTAGTTTTGTACTGGATTCTGGAGTGGATGGGTAACCAGTGTAATGACTGGCACAAGGTAGAGGCATCGGTGTAACGGTTGGTGAGGAATATGATCCTGGCTGCAGCATTCAGGACAGATTGAAGCGGGAAGAGTTTGGTAAGAGGAAGGCCGATTAGTAGAGAGTTACAATAGTCCAGATGAGAATGAATAAGTGAAACAGTAAGAGTTTTTGCAGAGTCGAAAGTAAGAAAAGGGTGAATTCTAGAAATGTTTTTGTGATGCCGATAAGAAGAGCGAGCGAGTGATCGGATGTGGGGGTGAATGAAAGCTCGGAATCAAGTATGACCCCAAGACAGCGGGCATGTTGCTGGGGAGCAATGGTGGAACCGCACACGGAGATGGCAATGTCAGGCAAAGGTAGGTTAATAGAGGGAGAAAACACGAGGAGTTCAGTTTTTGACAGGTTCAGTTTCAGCTAGAGGGAGGACATGATGTTAGAGACAGTGGTAAGACAATCATTGGTGTTTACTAAAAAGGTCGGCGTGATAACAGGAGAAGAATTGCATAATTGGGTGTAATAGAGATGGTACTGGAAACCAAATCTACTGATTGTTTGTCCAATAGGGGCAGAATACAAAGAGAAGAAGAGGGGGCCTAGGACTGATCCTTGAGGAACCCCAACAGTAAGGGAAAGTTGAGAGGAGGAGGAACCAGCAAAAGGTACAGTGAAGGATCTGTCAGAGAGATAGGAGGAGAACCAGGAGAGAACAGTATTTGTCTCAATACAGTTTGTTGTATTGCATAGGAAAGCACAGCAGATTATATTTTTCTGTATAGAGCAGTGTTTCTCAAACTCCAGTCCTCAATACCCACCAACAACTGGACACATATACTTAGCAGGCAAGTCTCTGACAGTGGCCAGAGTCAGGATGATGCCTAGCCATCCATCCACCATAAAATAACATATACTGCATGGTATACTATTCTTTGCAGTGTCCCTCTATATCAGTGTTTCTCAACTCCAGTCCTCAAGACCCACCAACAGGTCAAGTTTTCAGGATATCCTTAGCATTGCACAGGTGATAATTTCATCGCCTCCTCAAGCATTACCGTAATTCCATTTCCTATGCAATACTAAGGAAATCCTGAAAACATGACCTGTTGGTGGGTCTTGAGGACTGGAGTTGAGAAACACTGATATAGAGGGACACTGCAAAGAATAGTATACCATGCAGTATATGTTATTTTATGGTGGATGCATGGCTAGGCATCATCCTGACTCTGGACACTATCAGAGACCTGCCTGCTAAGTATATGTGCCCGGCAGTGGGTACAGATACTGCGAGTGCTTAGCCTAAGAACATGTTCACATGTTTAGTATTTGGTCAGCATTTTACCTCAGTATTTGTAAGCCAAAACCAGGAGTGGGTTATAAATACAGATGTGGTGACGTGTTTCTGTTATACTTTTCCTCTGATTGTTCCACTCCTGATTTCGGCTTACAAATACTGAAGGAAAATACTGACTAAACACTGAACGTGTGAACGTGGCCTAATGGAGTTTTTTTTCAGTATAGAAGTCAAATCAAATAACGTCACAAAGACACAAAAAGCTTATCATACATATTGAGTACTACAGAATGGTAAATAGTGATCCAAAGTAACACAGCAATAAACATTGTTTCTCAACTTACATGTTGCAATTTCAAAGAAGGAACAGAATAAACAGCATATTCAGCTATAAAGGCACCCCTAATTCTTACTTGGTTCCAAACGTTTCTTGTAGCCATCTATATGTTTCTGGCACTTCTCAGCTGGTATTTTCTCCCACTTTAGTTTTCCTGTTTGTTCAAGCTCTTGAATGTTTGAAAGGTTCTTTTTCCCAATGGCAGATTTCAGCTCACCCCAAAGATATTCAATGGGATTTAGATCAGGACTCATTGCTGGTCATTTTAAAACAGTACATTTTTTCTTTTTCAACCATTCCTGTGTACTTTTGATGCGTGCTTTGGGTTATTGTATTTCTGGAGGATCTTCAACTCAAACCAAAATTTCTTACACAAGATAGCACATTTAGCTTTAAAATCTCTTGATATTTCTCTGATTTCATGATTCCTGTGATATGGACAAGGCCTCCAATATCATATGCAGGAAAGCAACCCCACAGCACTATAGATCTTCCACCATGCTTAACTATTGGTAGGGTGTTCTTTTCCTTATAAGCTACACTGTGCCATCTGTAACCAAACTGTTGTTCTGCATTGCCAGAAAGCTCTATTATTGTTTCCTCTGCCTACAGAACATTTTCCCAGAAGGATTGTAGTTTGTCACGGAACTCTTTGGCAAAGATCTGTTGTCTCATTTTAAGTATTTTCTTCAGGAATGGTTTCCTCCTTGGCCTTCGCCTATAAAGCTCTGCCTAGCTTAGTGTGTGGCATATGATACTTGGTGAAACCATGACCCAAGACTGTTCCAGGTTGGCCTTTGAGACTTTGGATGTTTGATGTGGTGATTTTTTCCACCATTCACATCAACCTCCGAACACAACTCTTGGCAATTTTCATCTTTCCCCCACGTCCAGAGAGGTTCTTCATGGTATTATGCTTGGTAAACTTCTTATGAACACTGTGCAGTGTTGAAAATGAGATACCAAGGTCTTTGGAGATGGTTTTATACCCTTTGAAAGTCTTGTGTTTGCTAATAATAGCAGTTCCGATGTCCTCAAACAGCTCCTTAGTTTTCACCATTGTGACAAAGGAACAGGGCCTACCACGTGGCTTTTTAAAACACTGAAGACATCATTCATTGGCTAATTCATGTCACATGACACCAACAATTAATCACAGTTGGTTCTCATTTTTTATTTACCACAGGCGAGTCAAAATATGTTTCCATACTAATTTAATGTAAAGGGTGCCAATACCAGTGTCACAGCAAGCTTTAGGTTTTATATTTTTCCCTCCCATTTTTGTTTATCATTTGCTCTTTTGTATTTCCCACACATGCTCTATTAAAAAAAACTGTTTCACTTGATTCTTTTTTTCAGGAGATATTACACATTATGTACTTAAACTTCATTGGTGCCAATAATGATGAGCAGGATTGTATATGTGAATATTACCAATACCCTTGCATAAATATGGCATTTAATTTTTTTTATGAAAAATATCCTAAGATATCTTGGCAGGTACCATATTGAACCCCAAAACTGTGGTTTGTACTCAGATTGAATAGAGAATTCATGGGTTTTCCTAAAAGGGGTTTGATGGTAGCAGTCATACCCAGGGTCTTAGTGCGATAGTTGGTCTGGAAGTTCCTCTGCCATATAAGAAAGAAACTTTATCCTACTCTTCTAACGACAAGTCTACTGCCTACATAGTCCCGTAGATCTTTGTTTGCTTCTGTAAAGCTCTGCTGTGATCTTGAGGCCTTAACTGGTACTGTTGTCCAAAAACTACCAATTGCAAAAAAGTTTCCTCTGCCTATAAACCAAAAGCATTTTTTATGGAATTTCTTTTTCAATTCACAAGTCATGAGATAATAACTTTCTAGATAAAAATTGGTAATTGTAGGAATTTGTAGTATAACTATAGTTACTTGCTGATCAAGGTACCTAGTATTACTGATATGTGAGCTGTAGATTTGGAATGTACTGTTCTACCCATTTTAGAGCTGAACTTGTAGACTTCTTAAGGGGAATTTAGACTGCGTTTTACAATTATCTTGCAGTGTAAACAGGCTGCTGATCACCCAATGAATTATCAAAATGAGCTCATTCTATGGGTGAAATGATCTTTTGTGCAGCACAACAGATTATCATTCTCAGCAGTTCATCGTCCTGTGTAAACAGCAATCTGTTGAGATCTATGTCAGCCTATGTGGGCCGAGCGATTGCTCAGTGCACAGTGTATCCCTCGGTCTGCCTGAGTAAACAAGCATTCAAACCACTGTTGGACTGTCTGAGGAAGCAGACCCTTGCAGGAAACAAAGAGGAAAAGATTGAATTTTTATATATAAATTTACACTACAAAACACATTTTTATTTCTTAAAATTATTAAAGAAGTTGTCCACTACTATAACTTTTTCTTTTTTTCATAAATCTTGCTATTATGTGCCACTGAAAACCTCCACTGTGTTTATTTTAGCAATATTACCTTTTATCATGCTGTAGCAGCACATCTTCAGTGCTGGATCCAGCTCTCAAGGGGTTAATCAACAATTCCCTTTCTCCTGACTTATTGTGCTCTAATACTACAAGTTCCATGATGCATTGCACTGGCCACTAAGCCCGAACCTACCACACCCACTCCAAAACACACCCAAACCCCTCCCTCCTCTCCCTCCTCTCTCTTCAAAAAGATTTGTGATGTCATTTCTGTCCAACCTCCTCTTTTACATTTGTCCAACCCACACTCCATTACACACAGATAGAGAGATAGATAGATAGATGGATCTATTGATAGATAGATACAGAGATATCTAATATATAAAGCTGAATGTGTGTATGTATGTATGTCCGGGATTGGCATCTGCACCGTCGCAGCTACAGCCACAAAATTTTGCACAGTCACACGTCTGGACCCCGAGAGCGTCATAGGCTATGTTGTGAGGTGAAATTTTAACCCCGTGCTTTCCAATTCACCAAACAATTTTGCCCCTATCTACATAATGGGGAAAAAGTGAAAGGAAAAGTGGTGGAGGCGTCGCAGCTACAGCCACAAAATTTTGCACAGTCACACGTCTGGACCCCGAGAGCGTCATAGGCTATGTTGTGAGGTGAAATTTTAACCCCGCGCTTTCCAATTCACCAAACAATTTTGCCCCTATCTACATAATGGGAAAAAATGGAAGGAAAAGTGTAGGAGGCAAATCGACAGCTGTCAGATGTGAACAAGGGGGACTTAAAGAATGAGAGCGATGGCACCAAAGAGTATATACCGTACAGTTGCTAAGGTATGGGACATGGGACATGGGATACTCACCACACACGGGGATATGAACACACACACAAAATGCGCCACACACTACCACGTGCTTGAACACATATTACCCTCAGCACACATGTCACCACAAATACACCAACCTCGCCACATAAAAGTCGAAACACAAAAGTCGCCGCTCAAAACTCGCCACGTGCAGAACTCGCCACATGCAAAAACTAGGCTCTTGCAAAACTCGCCACAAGTGCAAAACTCACCTCATGGAAAACTCGCCACACGCAAAACTTGCACACGCGGAAAAATTGCCACATGCACAAAAGTTGCAACACATGCAAAAGTTGTCTCACACAAAACTTGCACATACTCAAAAGGCACCACACATAAAACTCGCCACGTGCAAAACTCGCCATGCGCAAAACTTGCTGCACACAACTTGCTACACTAATCTGTCACATGCAACTCGACACACAAAAAGTTGCTACACGCATGTTGCCACACAAAACTCATCTCACAAAAGTCGCTACATGCATGTCGCCACACGCAACTCAACACACACAACTTGACAAACGAAACTCGCCCTAAAACACACATAAGTCTGGTATTATCCTTCAAAAATAAAAAATCTGATTAATAAGCAGACAAACTACAACAAATGTACCATATAGGAAATACGGCAGCTGTCAGTCACATGACCTGTCTATTATGTGTATGTGTGAGCTAATATATACTGCCAGGGGGAGGGCTTCCTGTTGGCTGGGGATTTATCAGGCTGCCAATTTAGCTTACAAATACTGAGGTAAAATTACTAAGCAAATAACGTGTGAATTAGGTCTAATACAGGAGGAGATGACACACAGGTATATACTATATACAGGGGAGATGACACACAGATATATACTATATACAGGAGAGATGACACACAGATATATACTATATAGAGGAGGAGATGACATACAGGTACATATATATACAGGAGGAGATGACATACAGGTATATACTATATACAGGAGGAGATGACACACAGGTATATACTATATACAGGAGCAGATGACCTACAGGTATATACTATATACAGGAGGAGATGACACACAGATATATACTATATACAGGGGAGATGACACATAGGTATATACTATATACAGGAGGAGATGACATACAGGTATATACTATATATAGAAGGAGATGACATTCAGGTATATACTACATATAGGGGAGATGACACACAGCAGGTATATACTATATACAGGGGAGATGACATACAGGTATATCCTATATACAGGACATGACATACAGATGTATACTATATATAAGGGAGATGACAAACATGTATATACTGAGGTGATGAGGTGAAAATGAGAGGTGTGAGGTGAAAATGAAAAGGTGTGAGTGCAAAATGAGAGGAGTGAGGAAAAATAGTGGAGTGATCAGAAAATGACAGATGTGAAGTTGAAATAACAAGTGTTAGGGGGGAATGAGAGGAGCGACTGAGAAAATGAGAGGTGTGAGGGAGAAAATGAGAGATGTGAGGGGGAAAATGAAAGATGTGATTGGGAAAATGAGAGGCGTGATGGGAAAATAAGAGAAGTGAGGTGCTATAACTAACCACAGATATTTACTATGCTCAGGCAACGCCGGGCTCTTCAGCTAGTCTACTATATAAAGCTGAATGTGTGTGTGTATGTGTGTGTGTGTGTGTATGTATGTATGTATGTATGTCCGGGATTGGCATCTGCACCGTCGCAGCTACAGCCACAAAATTTTGCACAGTCACACGTCTGGACCCCGAGAGCGTCATAGGCTATATGGTGAGGTGAAATTTTAACCCCGTGCTTTCCAATTCACCAAACAATTTTGCCCCTATCTACATAATGGGGAAAAAGTGAAATGAAAAGTGTTTGAGGCGTCGCAGCTACAGCCACAAAATTTTGCACAGTCACACGTCTGGACCCTAAGAGCGTCATAGGCTATGTTGTGAGGTGAAATTTTAACTCCGCGCTTTCCAATTCACCAAACTATTTTTCCCCTATCTACATAATGGGGAAAAGTGAAAGGAAAAGTGTTGGAGGCAAGTTGACAGCTGCCAGATGTGAACAAGGGGGACTTAAAGAATGAGAGTGATGGCGCAAAAGAGTATATACCGTACAGTTGCTAAGGTGGGGCCCCGACATGAGATACTCACCACACACGGGGATATGAACGCACACACAAAATGCGCCACACGCTACCATGTGCTTGAACACATATTACCCTCAGCACACATTTCACCACACATACACCAACCTCGCCACATAAAAGTCGAAACACAAAAGTCGCCGCTCAAAACTCACCACGCGCAAAACTCGCCACATGCAAAAACTAGGCTAACGCAAAACTCGCCACAAGTGCAAAACTCACCTCATGGAAAACTCGCCACATGCAAAACTTGCACTCGCGGAAAAATTGCCACATGCACAAAAGTTGCAACACATGCAAAAGTTGCCTCATACAATACTTGCACATACTCAAAAGGCACCACACATAAAACTCGCCACGCGCAAAACTCATCATGCGCAAAACTTGCTGCACACAACTTGCTACACTAATCTGTCACATGCAACTCGACACACAAAAAGTTGCTACACGCATGTTGCCACACAAAACTCATCTCACAAAAGTCGCTACATGCATGTCGCCACATGCAACTCAACACACACAACTTGACAAACGAAACTCGCCCTAAAACACACACAAGTCTGGTATTATCCTTCAAAAATAAAAATCTGATTAATAAGCAGACAAACTACAAGAGCAACAAATGTACCATATAGGAAATACGGCAGCTGTCAGTCACATGACCTGTCTATTATGTGTATGTGTGAGCTAATATATACTGCCAGGGGGAAGGGCTTCCTGTTGCCTGGGGATTTATCAGGCTGCCAATTTAGCTTACAAATACTGAGGTAAAAATACTGAGCAAATAACGTGTGAACGAGGTCTAATACAGGAGGAGATGACACACAGGTATATACTATATACAGGGGAGATGACACACAGATATATACTATATACAGGACAGATGACACACAGGTATATACTATATAGAGGAGGAGATAACATACAGGTATATACTATATACAGGAGGAGATGACATACAGGTATATGCTATATATAGAAGATGACATACAGGTATATACTATATACAGGGGAGATGACACAGCAGGTATATACTATATACAGGGGAGATGACATACAGGTATATACTATATACAGGAGATGACATACAGGTGTATACTATATATAAGGGAGATGACAAACATGTATATACTGAGGTGAAAATGAGAGTTGTGAGGTGAAAATGAAAAGGTGTGAGTGCAAAATGAGAGGAGTGAGGGAAAATAGTGGAGTGATCGGAAAATGACAGATGTGAGGTCGAAATGACAAGTGTTAGGGGAGAATGAGAGGAGTGAGGGAGAAAATGAGAGATGTGAGGGGGAAAATGAAAGATGTGATTGGGAAAATGAGAGGCGTGATGGCAAAATAAGAGAAGTGAGGTGCTGTAACTAATCACAGATATTTACTATGCCCAGGCAACGCCGGGCTCTTCAGCTAGTATCTATATATATCTATTTCCATAGATATATCTATATCCATGTTTCTTAACCCCTTCACCCCTGGAGCTTTTTTCGTTTTTCTCTCCCCTTCTTTCCAGAGCCATAATTTTTCCATCAATATGGCCATGTGGGGGCTTATTTTTTGCGGGACAAGTTGTACTTTTGAACGATACCATTGGTTTTACCATGTCGTGTAACAAAAAACGGGAAAAAAATTCAAAGTGCAATGAAATTGCAAAAAAAGTGCAATCCCACACTGTTTTTTTGCTTGGTTTTTTTGCTACTGTAGGTTCACTAAATGCTAAAACTGACCTGCCACTAAAATTCTCCAGGCCATTACGAGTTTACAGACATCAAACATGTCTAGGTTAATTTTTATGTAAGTGGTGAAAAAAAATTCCAAACTTTGCTAAAAAAAATAAAATAATTGCGCCATTTTCCGATACCCGCAGCGTCTCCATTTTTCGTGATCTGCGGTTGGGTGAGGGCTAATTTTTAGCGCACTGTGCTGACGTTTTTAATGATACCAGTTTTGTACAGATATGTTCTTTTGATCACCCGTTATTGCATCTTAATGCAATGTCGCGGCGACCAAAAAAAACATAACTTTGGCTTTTGATTTTTTTTTCTCGCTATGCCGTTTCGAGATCAGGTTAATTTTTTTTTTTTATTGATAAACAGCTGACATGTTGCGACTTTGAAGTGGGCTCACCGCCGGAGCCCACCTCAAAGCGGTGGGGTTAATGAACAATATGTTTCAGTTAAAAAAAGAAAAAAAAATTGCTCCCACGCAATTTTCTGCGCCAGAGGGGGAAAGCTGACTGCCGTGCGCCAATATTTGTAGCCTGGAAGGGGGTAATACCCATGGCCCCCTCCAAGGCTATGAATATCAGCCCACAGCAGTCTGCGTAGCCTTTACTGGCTAGTAAATAGGGGGACCCCCCAAAAAATGACGTGGGGTCCCCTTATATTTTATAGCCAGAAAGGCTACACAGACAGCTTTGGACTGATATTCATAGCCTAGAGATGGACCATGGATATTGGCCCCCCTGGCTACAAATACCAGATCGCAGCCGCCCCAGAAATGGCGCATCTGTAAGATGCACCAATTCCGGCACTTAGCCCCTCTCTTCCCACTCCCGAGTAGTGGTGGAATATGGGGTAATAAGGGGTTAATCTCAAATTGCTATTGTAAGGTGATATTAAGCAGGGTTAATAATGGAGAGACGTCAATAAGACGCCTATCCATTATTAATCCTAGAGTAGTGAAAGGGTTAAAAAAAAAGACACAGCCAGAAAAAAGTATTTTAATATTCTTAATTTCTCCATACTTACCATACTCGATCGCCTGCAAAAACTTAATAATAATCCAACCGTATACTACCTGTCCGCCGTAGTCCAAATAATAACCAGTGTCCCACAACGATCTCCACTATAGAACAGTGACATCGGGTGATGGCTACTGCAGTGCATCACTGAAGAGGTTACCTTAGTTCAGGGTCTCACTTTATGGCATTGCTGGGTGGGAATTTTCCCACACAGCAGTGCCACAAATGAGACTAGGGACTATTTCTCACAGAGGCGGAGGATTACATTGCTGAAGGATACCTTCTGTCATTGTATTTCTGGAGCCCCTGGAAAGTGGTCACATCTGCTGATGCTGCTGCTCTCCACGGGAGATTGTCGTGGGGCACTCGTTTTAATTGGATTTCTGCAGATCAGGGAGTATATTGTTTGTTTATTATTTTAATATTTTTAACAGGTGACAATGGCTTCGGGGATCAAGGTGACAAGGTGATGGTGAGTAACTACTCCATGTTGTATGCACTGTATGTCTATATATGGTGTATGTAGTGTATGTATGTGTTCTATGTTGTATGTTGCATGGTGTATGTTGCATGTCATGTGTCGCATGATGCATGTGACATGATGCATGTCATATGTCGCATGTTGCATGTTGTACATCGCATGTTGCATGTCGCAACTTGTATGTCACATGCTGCATGTCACATGTCGTATGTTGCATGTCACATGTTGCATGTCATATGTTGCATGTCGTATGTTGCATGTCACATGCAATATGTCACATGTTGCATGTTGCATGTTGCATGTTGCATGACGCATGTTGCATGTCGCATGCCACATGTCACATGTCACATGTTACACTCACAGGCTAAAACTTCAACAGAATATATTTACAAAATTCATTAGGGGTCCCGGGGGGATACATTGGGGGGTTAATTGGAAGTAGTGGACAACTGCTTTAATCAAAATGCTATTATATGAGAAGGTGTATAAAGGTGAGCATGTGCATATCATTAAAGCAATGGTCTCTGGTTACAAACACTCTCAGTTTGCTCTGTGTTAAAATCTTGTAGCTCACTTATACAGTATATTATGTGTCCATACAAATGTCACATTACGTAATGCTGGACTAAACTGTGACTAGATTATCATAATAAGTCAGGAGCAAACAATTACCCATTGACAAGAAACACATTCTTACTGCACAATACAGCACATACTTGCATCGAATCACAACTGCTGGAACAAAGACATCAGTGGTCACTACCGCTCAACAACCAACAGATGAATAGTCCCTTATCCATGTTTATTTGTTCTATGCATTCAACAAATTTGGCTGTTTTCCTAGCATTTCCAGAATAATCAGAGATATATCCTCTGTTACCCTCCCTTCCTTTGAGGTGCACTCTGTGCGCATCTACTCACCCTCCAACCTCCAACTGGCTGTCATCTACCGTCCCCCAGGGCCAGCCACCACCTTCTTTGACCACTTCACCACCTGGCTACTCCATTTCCTCGCCGCTGACATCCCCACTCTCATCATGGGCGACTTCAACATCCCCATTGACACTTCCCTCTCAGCTGCCACTAAACTTCTATCCCTCACTTCCTCCTTTGGCCTCACTCAATGGTCTTCTACAGCCACCCACAAAGATGGTCACACACTGGACCTCATCTTCACCCGCCTCTGCTCCCTATCTAACCTCTCAAACTCACCTCTTCCTCTTTCTGACCACAACCTACTCACATTCTCTTCCCTTTCCACTCCTTGTCTACAACCCCCACCCCACAAACTCTCACACCCTCGCAGAAATCTTAAACACCTTGATCTTCACTCACTCTCTGAATCCCTCCTCCCTCTCACAGACATAAGCTCCCTACACAATGCGGATGATGCTGCTGCTCTATATAACACCACAATAGCTGCAGCTTTGGAATCTCTTGCCCCTCTCACACATACCAAGGCTCGCAAAATCAACAGACAACCCTGGCACACCAGCATGACCAAAGAACTGAGGCGAGCTTCCAGAGCTGCTGAGCGCAGATGGAAAAGATCCCACTCCAACGAGCACTTCATCGCATTCAAACAGTCCATCACTACTTTCAAGGCCACACTCGCCACAGCTAAACAAACCTACTTCTCATCTCTCATATCCTCCCTGTCTCACAACCCCAAACAGTTATTCAACACCTTCAACTCTCTCCTCCGTCCCCAGCACCTCCTCCCTCCCCACTCATCTCAGCTGAAGACTTTGCCTCATTTTTCAAGCAGAAAATTGAGAACATCAGAGACAGTTTTAGTAAACAACCCCCAGAACCCTTCCTCCAAACTACCCAGCCCTCCACCTCCAAAACCAACTTCTCCACCATTACAGAAGATGGACTCTCCACTCTACTCTCAAGATCACATCTCACCACATGTGCACTTGACCCACTCCCATCCCACTTCATCCCAAACCTCACCACAGTCTTCATCCCAACCCTAACCCATCTCTTCAACCTATCGCTAACAACTGGCATTTTCCCCTCAAGCTTTAAACATGCCTCAATCACACCTATCCTCAAAAAGCCCTCTCTTGACCCATCCTCTGTATCTAGCTATCGCCCTATATCACTTCTCCCCTTTGCCTCAAAACTACTGGAACAACATGTCCATCTTGAACTGTCATCCCATCTATCTTCCTGCTCCTTCTTTGACTGCTTTCAATCAGGCTTCCGGTCACACCACTCCACTGAAACTGCCCTAACTAAGGTCACCAATGACCTATTAACCGCCAAGAGCAAGCGACACTACTCTATCCTCCTCCTCCTGGACCTGTCCTCTGCCTTTGACACAGTGGACCATTCCCTGCTGCTGCAGACCCTCTCATCCCTTGGAATCACAGACTTGGCCCTATCCTGGATCTCGTCATACCTAACTGACCGTACATTCAGCGTCTCCCACTCACACACCACCTCCTCACCTCGCCCCCTATCTGTCAGAGTCCCGCAAGGTTCAGTTCTAGGACCCCTGCTCTTCTCCATTTACACCTTTGGCCTGGGACAGCTCATAGAATCTCACGGCTTTCAATATCATCTCTATGCTGACGACACACAGATCTACATCTCTGGACCAGATATTACCACCCTACTAACCAGAATCCCTCAATGTCTGTCTGCTATTTCATCCTTCTTCTCCACTAGATTTCTAAAACTTAACATGGACAAAACAGAATTCATCATCTTTCCCCATCTCACACAACCTCCCCAACGAACCTATCCATTACAGTAAACGGCTGCCCACTCTCCCCAGTCCCACAAGCCCGCTGTCTTGGGGTAATCCTTGACACTGATCTCTTTTTTAAACCACATATCCAAGCCCTTTCCACTTCCTGCCGCCTCCAACTCAAAAATATTTCACGGATCCGCACATTCCTAAACCAAGAATCCGCAAAGACCCTAGTCCATGCCCTCATCATCTCCCGCCTTGACTACTGTAACCTCCTGCTCTGTGGCCTCCCCTCTAACACTCTTGCACCCCTCCAATCTATTCTAAACTCTGCTGCCCAACTAATCCACCTGTCCCCCCGCTATTCCCCGGCCTCTCCCCTCTGTCAATCCCTGCACTGGCTCCCCATCACCCAGAGACTCCAGTACAAAAGCCTAACCATGACATACAAAGCCATCCACAACCTGTCTCCTCCATACATCTGCGACCTCGTCTCCCGGTACTCTCCTGCACGCAACCTCCGATCCTCACAAGATCTCCTTCTCTACTCCCCTATTATCTCCTCTTCCCACAATCGCATACAAGATTTCTCTTGTGCATCCACCCTACTCTGGAATTCTCTACCACAACATATCAGACTCTCGCCTACCATCGAAACCTTCAAAAAGAACCTGAAGACCCACCTCTTCCGACAAGCCTACTACCTGCAGTAACCACCGATCGACCAAACCGCTGCACGGCCAGCTCTACCCTACCTACTGTATCCTCACCCATCCCTTGTAGATTGTGAGCCCTCGCGGGCAGGGTCCTCTCTCCTCCTGTACCAGTTGTGACTTGTATTGTTCAAGATTATTGTACTTGTTTTATTATGTATACCCCTCCTCACATGTAAAGCGCCATGGAATAAATGGCGCTATAATAATAAATAATAATAATATATCAAAAGGTTTTTCCCAACATAAATAAATGACCAAAGACAAAATATATTTTACAATAGAAAATTGAGTTATCCAACATTGATTCTCTGCCAGTGTCCTCTGGGATCAGCAGTCATGAAATCCATTATTTTAATTTGTGTAAAACAAAAATATATATAATTCTTTGTGATTTTGCTCCTGATGGATGCTGTTGACACAAAACATCTATTATACCCTTCAAAAGTCATATTCACAACAATATACATGTAGTTAATTATAGTTATACAAATTCATAGAAAATATCCACATCATGCAATTAATTAGACCCAAGTGCAGTACAGTAACCTTCACATAGGAGCACTCTCAACACTAATGAGCTCAGAATTCAGAATAAGGTCGGGGTCACACTTGCGAGTGTGATGCGAGAAACTCGTGTGAATCTCTCTCATCAATACCCGGCACTCGGGACCGGAGTGTGCAGCTGCATGTATTTCTATGCAGCCGCATACTCCGGTTCTGAGTTCCGGTGGCAGTACCGGGAATTGATGACAGAGACTCATGCGAGTTTCTCACATCACACTCGCCAGTGTGACCCCGGCCTAAAGTCTCCATACTGCTAGATCAGGTTTGCCGACATCTGTGACAAAGAAAAAAATAAGCTACATAAGTGTACAGAACTGATAATAAGGACAATTAAAGGACTCAATAATGTGGTAAATTATTTCAGGAAAAAGGAATGATTAATATATAACGTATTTAAAATAAATACACATCACATTTTTAATGTGCCTTCACATTATATATGCAGTATTATATTTATAAATTAAGTGGCCCTATATTTTTCTATTTATATCCTCTGCTTTTGTACAGACATACAGTATAACCCCTTTTGTAGTGCTTTGAACTTATTTTGCTGTGTTTATGGTGCTTTATACATGCAGTGACATTGTTTACTGTTTATTTTTTACAAATTTCCTTCTTTACTGATTTTTTCTGTTATGTTTCTATAGAGAAGTCTATGATTTTTTTAGATGCTGGTGCATGTAAATCTTAAAGGGGTTTTCTGGTGAACTTGTATTTAAGTGAGCAGATGGAAAATAAAAATAAAAGTAATGGATTTTTTCCGTATCCAGTAGAAATCCACATGCAGAAATACAAGCAAGTTACACTCTTTGGCTATCAGTGAGGCTGTTAATGGCTGTCTGAGATATGTTCTGCCATGCTGGATGCACTTGCTGGCAGCTTCCTTTGCAGTTTCCAATCAATGACATCCCAAATGTGATTGAAGACAGACAGCTTCAGGCAATGGTAAAATGTGTAGGCCATGCATGTTGCTCACAGTAGCACAGGCAACATGCAGCCTTACATTATTTTGTTAAATTTTCTATGACCAAATCAATGTAATGCTCAAACTGTTAGTATACCTAAAATTAAGATTAGAGGGATCCAGATGGTGGTGGGTGTGGGCCACTTCTACAATCCTAGCCGGGTTAGTGATGAGCTGGAATCAGACATGTTAAACGATCAAGACAAGGCATAAGCTTTAACATTCTTCTCTGTAGAACAGAAGTGAAAATCAAAATCGAAACAGGTGAAGACGTGTGCCCACCTGGTTTGAGGAAGATTGTATTGTTATGTGGCCTGCAGAAAGGTCAATTTTGCCATTCTTCAAGAGCCATCTCAATGGCCAGTAGTTTGTGATCCCCAATAATATAGTTTTGCTCAACTGTTGAAAACAACATAGAAAAAAAAACACAGATGACGGACTTCCCCAAAGAAGCTTTATGCAGAAGAACTGTCCCAGCATGGTAAAGGAGGCATCCACTTCCAGTGGAAACTGTTTGTTACGGTCGAGTGGTCCAGCACCACAGCTCTCGCGAAAGCCTCTTCCAAATGCTGGAAGGCTGACACAACCGACTTGGACTAGATCCTCGCTTGAGCCCCCTTCTTGGCTAAGGCGTAGATTGGTTGCCATAAGTGATGAGAAGTGTGGAATATATTGCCAGTAGAAGTTTGCAAAACCTGTGATGTGCTGGAAGGCACAGAAGGTTTAGACTTAGGAAAGACCTTGTCACAGCAGTTGTTGGCACACAATGGTAAACAATGAAGTTACTGACCGGAGGGCCTGTCAACAACAGGCGCTTGTAAACAGAACCATGGGAGGTCCAGAAGAACAGAATTTACAGATTTAGGTAGCATGTAGAAAGATTTTTTTTCAGATTGCAGGACTCCAATCTGCAACAAGACTGGTAGCGTGATGTATTGGAGAGGTGAGATTTGTCAATCAATGGAGGCAATAAACAGCGGATGATCTAGCTGTTGTGTAGGTAACTGGAGTTGAAGCAACTAGATCATGATGGTTGAATTTGGCAGCGGATCCAGAGTTCAAATGAGCTCCCTTGGAGGGAGAACTCTCTCCCCAGTCAAAATGAGAAAACAAATCCAGAAAATCACCTTGTCTGATTTGGCAAGATTTATTTTGCAAATTATGGCAAATTACTTGCACAATTGGTGACTGACTAAATACTTTTTTCCCACTATAATGTCCTTTGCCTCCATAGTACATGCACACGTTCTCTCTATGCCTTCGCTGTCACTCTTGTACACAATGTTTGGTCTGCTCCACTTGCATCAGCTCTATAGCACAAGAAGTGGCTTGCAGCAGCAAGGGGTACTGGAAGGAACTAATGGAAATGGAGATCAATCCTAGTAGCCACATGTCTAAAGGTACCGTCACACTCAGCAACTTTCCAACGATCACGACCAGCGATACGACCTGGCCGTGATTGTTGGAAAGTCCTTGTGTGGTCACTGGAGAGCTGTCACACAGACAGCTCTCCAGCGACCAACGATGCCGAAGTCCCCGAGTAACTCCTCCTGCATCCTGTGTAAGCGCCGGCCGTAAAGCAGAGCGGTGACACAGGATGCAGGAGGAGTGCAGGGAAGCGGACGCCGGGGACGTGACAGGCACCGGAATGTGAGTATGTGGGTTTTTTTTACATTTACAATGGTAACCAGGGTAAACATCGGGTTACTAAGCGCGGCCCTGCAGAAAAGCCGGTAATTCAATTGCCGGCTTCTGCTATTTCCTTCCCAAACCCGACATGATATGAGACATGGTTTACATACAGTAAACCTTTCCATATACCATAACCATGGATACTGGCCCCCCGGGGGAGTGGGAAGAGAGAGGCTAAGTGCCAGAATAGACGCATCTTCCAGATGTGCCTTTTCTGGGGTGGCTGGGGGCAGATGTTTTTAGCCGGGGAGAGGCCCAATATCCATGGTCCCTCTCTAGGTTATTAATATCTGGTCTCAGTCACTGGCTTTCCCACTCTAGCGGAGAAAATTGCGCCGGAGCCCACGCCAGTTTTTTCCGCGATTTAACCCTTTATTTTAACAGCTAGAGCCACCAAATTTTGCACACACACACTACTAACATTAGTAGTGAGGAATATGCAAAAAAAAGATATGAAAAGGTTTACTGTACGTAAACCATGTCTCATATCATGTCAGGTTTGGGAAGGAGATAGCAGAAGCCAGCAGAAATTATCCCAAAACAGTGATCCGTATGTCACCCGTAGGCAGGGTGTGGCAGCGTATTTTACACATGTCATACTCCGTATGTAATCTGTATGGCATCCGTACAGCGAGATTTTCTCGCAGGCTTGCAAACTGGACACAGAATGGATCCATGGGCTCAAATATCCGTGAAAACATATATACAGTCTATATATATATATATATATATATATACATATACAGTCATGGCCAAAAGTAATGACACCCCTGCATTTCTGTCAGATAATACTCATTTTCTTCCCGAAAATGATTGCAAACACAAATTATTTGGCATTATTATCTTCATTTAACCCCTTTACCCCCAAGGGTGGTTTGCACGTTAATGACCGGGCCAATTTTTACAATTCTGACCACTGTCCCTTTGTGAGGTTATAACTCTGGAACGCTTCAACGGATCCCAGTGATTCTGACATTGTTTTCTCGTGACATATTGTACTTCATGACAATGGTAAATTTTCTTTGATATTACCTGCGTTTATTTGTGAAAAAAACAGAAATATGGCGAAAATGTTGAAAATTTCGCAATTTTCCAACTTTGAATTTTTATGCAATTAAATCACAGAGATATGTCACACAAAATACTTAATAAGTAACATTTCCCACATGTCTACTTTACATCAGCACAATTTTGGAACCAAAATTTTTTTTGTTAGGGAGTTATAAGGGTTAAAAGTTGACCAGCAATTTCTCATTTCTACAACACCATTTTATTTTAGGGACCACATCTCATTTGAAGTCATTTTGAGGGGTCTATATGATAGAAAATACCCAAGTGTGACACGATTCTAAAAACTACACCCCTCAAGGTGCTCAAAACCATATTCAAGAAGTTTATTAACCCTTCTGGTGCTTCACAGGAATTTTTTGAATGTTTAAATAAAAATGAACATTTAACTTTTTTTCACAAAAAATTTAATTCAGCTCCAATTTGTTTAATTTTACCAAGGATAACAGGAAAAAATAGACCCCAATCATTGTTGTACAATTTGTCCTGAGCACGACAATACCCCACATGTGGGGGTAAACCACTGTTTGGGCGCATGGCAGAGCTCGGAAGCGAAGGAGCGCCATTTGACTTTTCAATGCAAACTTGACTGGAATTGAGATGGGACGCCATGTTTCGTTTGGAGAGCCCCTGATGTGCCTAAACATTGAAACCCCCCACAAGTGACACCATTTTGGAAAGTAGACCCCTTAAGGAACTTATCTAGATGTGTGGTGAGCACTTTGACCCACCAAGTGCTTCACAGAAGTTTATAATGTAGAACCGTAAAAATAAAAAATCATATTTTTTCACAAAAATTAACTTTCCGCCCCCAAATTTTTATTTTCCCAAGGGTAAGAGAAGAAATTGGACCCCAAAAGTTGTTGTACAATTTGTCCTGAGTACGCTGATACCCCATATGTGGGGGTAAACCACTGTTTGGGCGATGGGAGAGCTCGGAAGGGAAGGAGCGCCGTTTGACTTTTCAATGCAAAATTGACAGGAATTGAGATGGGACGCCATGTTGCGTTTGGAGAGCCACTGATGTGCCTAAACATTGAAACCCCCCACAAGTGACACCATTTTGGAAAGTAGACCCCCTAAGGAACTTATCTAGATATGTGGTGAGCACTTTGACCCACCAAGTGCTTCACAGAAGTTTATAATGCAGAGCCGTAAAAATAAAACAAAAAATTTTTCCCACAAAAATTATTTTTTTAGCCCCCAGTTTTGTATTTTCCCGAGGGTAACAGGAGAAAGTGGACCCCAAAATTTGTGGCCCAATTTGTCCTGAGTGCGATGATACACCATATGTGGGGGGAACCACTGTTTGGGCGCATGGGAGGGTTCAGAAGGGAAGGAGTGCCATTTGAATGCAGACTTAGATGGAATGGTCTGCAGGCGTCACATTGCGTTTGCAGAACCCCTAATGTACCTAAACAGTAGAAATCCCCCACAAGTGACCCCATATTGGAAACTAGACCCCCATGGAACTTATCTAGATGTGTTGTGAGAACTTTGAACCCCCAAGTGTTTCACTACAGTTTATAACGCAGAGCCGTGAAAATAAAAAATCTTTTTTTTTCCCACAAAAATCATTTTTTAGCCCCCAGTTTTGTATTTTCCCAAGGGTAACAGGAGAATTTGGACCCTAAAAGTTGTTGTACTATTTGTCCTGAGTACGCTGATACCCCATATGTTGGGGTAAACCCCTGTTTGGGCACACGGGAGAGCTCGGAAGGGAAGGAGCACTGTTTTACTTTTTCAACGCAGAATTGGCTGGAATTGAGATCGGACGCCATGTCGCGTTTGGAGAGCCCCTGATGTGCCTAAACAGTGGAAACCCCCCAATTATAACTGAAACCCTAATCCAAACACACCCCTAACCCTAATCCCAACAGTAACCCTAACAACACCTCTAACCCTGACACACACCTAACCCTAATCCCAACCCTATTCCCAACTGTAAATGTAATCTAAACCCTAACCGTAACTTTAGCCCCAACCCTAACTGTAGCCTTAACCCTAGCCCCAACCCTAACTTTAGCCCCAACCCAAACTGTAGCCCTAACCCTAGCCCTAACCATAGCCCTAACCCTAACTTTAGCCCCAACCCTAACTGTAGCCTTAACCCTAGCCCTAACCATAGCCCTAACCCTAGCCCTAGCCCTAGCCCTAACCCTAGCCCTAACCCTAGCCCTAACCCTAACCCTAGCCCTAACCCTAGCCCTAACCCTAGCCCTAACCCTAACCCTAGCCCTAACCCTAACCCTAGCCCTAGCCCAAACCCTAACCCTAGCCCTAACCCTAGCCCTAGCCCTAACCCTAATGGAAAAATGGAAATAAATACATTTTTTTAATTTTTCCCTAACTAAGGGGGTTATGAAGGGGGGTTTGATTTACTTTGATAGCGGGTTTTTTAGCGGATTTTTATGATTGGCAGCCGTCACACACTGAAAGACGCTTTTTATTGCAAAAAATATTTTTTGCGTTACCACATTTTTAGAGCTATAATTTTTCCATATTTTGGTTCACAGAGTCATGTGAGGTCTTGTTTTTTGCGGGACGAGTTGACGTTTTTATTGGTAACATTTTCGGGCACGTTACATTTTTTGATCGCTTTTTATTCCGATTTTTGTGAGGCAGAATGACCAAAAACCAGCTATTCATGAATTTCTTTTGGGGGAGGCGTTTATACCGTTCCGCGTTTGGTAAAATTGATAAAGCAGTTTTATTCTTCGGGTCAGTACGATTACAGCGACACCTCATTTATATCATTTTTTTATGTTTTGGCGCTTTTATACGATAAAAACTATTTTATAGAAAAAATAATTATTTTTGCATCGCTTTATTCTCAGGACTATAACTTTTTTTTTTTTTGCTGATGATGCTGTATGGCAGCTCGTTTTTTGCGGGACAAGATGACGCTTTCAGCGGTATCATGGTTATTTATATCTGTCTTTTTGATCGCGTGTTATTCCACTTTTTGTTCGGCGGTATGATAATAAAGCGTTGTTTTTTGCCTCGTTTTTTTTTTTTCTTACGGTGTTTACTGAAGGGGTTAACTAGTGGGCCAGTTTTATAGGTCGGGTCGTTACGGACGCAGCGATACTAAATATGTGTACTTTTATTGTTTTTTTTTTTTATTTAGATAAAGAAATGTATTTAGGGGAATAATATATTTATTTTTTTTTTCATTATTTAGGAATATTTTTTTTTATTTTTTTTTACACATTTTGAAAAAATTTTTTTTACTTTTTTACATTGTCCCAGGGGGGGACATCACAGATCAGTGATCTGACAGTGTGCACAGCACTCTGTCAGATCACTGATCTGACATGCAGCGCTGCAGCCTTCACAGTGCCTGCTCTGAGCAGGCTCTGTGAAGCCACCTCCCTCCCTGCAGGACCCGGATCCGTGGCCATCTTGGATCCGGGGCTGGAGGAAGCAGGGAGGGACGTGAGACCCTCGCAGCAACGCGATCACATCGCGTTGCTGCGGGGGGCTCAGGGAAGCCCGCAGGGAGCCCCCTCCCTGCGGGAAGCTTCCCTGTACCGCCGTCACATCGCGATCATCTTTGATCGCGGTGTGCCGGGGGTTAATGTGCCGGGAGCGGTCCGTGACCGCTCCTGGCACATAGTGCCGGATGTCAGCTGCGATAAACAGCTGACACCCGGCCGCGATCGGCGGCGCTCCCCCCGTGAGCGCCGCCGATCGCGCTGGACGTACTATCCCGTCCGTGGTCATGGGGGCCCACCCCACCTCGACGGGATAGTACGTCCCATGTCAGAAAGGGGTTAATTTGTCTTAAATGAAAAAACACAGAAAGAAATGTCCTAAAGCCAAATTGGATATAATTCCACACCAAACATAAAAAAGGGGGTGGACAAAAGTATTGGCACTGTTCGAAAAATCATGTGATGCTTCTCTAATTTGTGTAATTAACAGCACCTGTAACTTAACTGTGGCACCTAACAGGTGTTGGCAATAATTTAATCACACTTGCAGGCAGTTGACATGGATTAAAGTTGACTCAACCTCTGTCCTGTGTCCTTGTGTGCACCACATTGAGCATGGAGAAAAGAAAGAAGACCAAAGAACTGTCTGAGGACTTGAGAAACCAAATTATGAGGAAGCATGAGCAATCTCAAGGCTACAAGTCCATCTCCAAAGACCTGAATGTTCCTGTGTCTACCGTGCGCAGTGTCATCAAGAAGTTTAATGCCCATGGCACTGTGGCTAACCTCCCTAGATGTGGCCGGAAAAGAAAAATTGCCAAGAGATTTCAACGCAAGATTGTGCAGATGCTGGATAAAGAACCTCGACTAACATCCAAACAAGTTCAAACTGCCCTGCAGTCCAAGGGTACAACAGTGTCAACCTGTACTATCCATCGGCGTCTGAATGAAAAGAGACTGTATAGTAGGAGACCCAGGAAGACCCCACTTCTTATCCCGAGACATAAAAAAGCCAGGCTGGAGTTTGCCAAAACTTACCTAAAAAGCCTAAAACGTTTGAACATAGAGTTTACAGGAGAAAAAAGAGGCATTCAAAGAAAAGAACACGGTCCCTACAGTCAAACATGGTGGAGGTTCCCTGATGTTTTGGGGTTGCTTTGCTGCCTCTGGCACTGGACTGCTTGACCGTGTGCATGGCATTATGAAGTCTGAAGACTACCAACAAATTTTGCAGCATAATGTAGGGCCCAGTGTGAGAAAGCTGGGTCTCCCTCAGAGGTCATGGGTCTTTCAGCAGGACAATTACCCAAAACACGCTTCAAAAAGCACTAGAAAATGGTTTGAGAGAAAGCACTGGAGACTTCTAAGGTGGCCAGCAATGAGTCCAGACCTGAGTCCCATAGAACACCTGTGGAGAGATCTAAAAATGGCAGTTTGGAGAAGGCACCCTTCAAATATCAGAGACCTGGAGCAGTTTGCCAAAGAAGAATGGTCTAAAATTCCAACAGAGAATTGTAAGAAGCTCATTGATGGTTACCGGAAGCGGTTGGTCGCAGTTATTTTGGCTAAAGGTTGTGCAACCAAGTATTCGGCTGAGGGTGCCAATACTTTTGTCTGGACCATTTTTGGAGTTTTGTGTGAAATGATCAATGTTTTGCTTTTTGCTTCATTCTCTTTTGTGTTTTTTCATTTAATAATAATAATCTTTATTTTTATATAGCGCTAACATATTACGGAACATTTTACAGGTTGCACACATTATCATCACTGTCCCCGTTGGGGCTCACAATCTAAATTCCCTATCAGTATGTCTTTGGAATGTGGGAGGAAACCGGAGTATCCGGAGGAAACCCACGCAAACACGGAGAGAACATACAAACTCTTTGCAGATGTTGTCCTTGGTGGGGTTTGAACCCAGGACGCCAGCGCTGCAAGGCTGCTGTGCTAACCACTGTGCCACCGTAATTTAAGACAAATTAAATGAGATAATAATACCAATTAATTTGTGTTTGCAATCATTTTCAGGAAGAAACTGAATATTATCTGACAGAATTGCGGGGGTGTCAATACTTTTGACCATGACTGTATATATATATACTAGATTGTGGCCCGATTCTAACGCATCGGGTATTCTAGAATATGCATGACCCCGTAGTATATGGACAATGATGATTCCAGAATTCGCGGCAGACTGTGCCCGTCGCTGATTGGTCGAGGCAACCTTTATGACATCATCATCGCCATGGCAACCATTATGACATCATCGTCGCTGTGCCCGTTGCTGATTGGTCGAGGCCTGGCGGCCTCGACCAATCAGAGACGCGGGATGTCTACGTCCTTTATGACATCATCGTCGCTGTGCCCATCGCTGATTGGTCGAGGCCTAGCGGCCTCGACCAATCAGAAACGCGGGATTTCTACGTCGATGCTGTGCCGGTCTCTGATTAAGACGTGGGATTTCCAGGACAGACAGACAGACAGACAGACGGAAAAACCCTTAGACAATTATATATATATATATATATATATATATATATATATATATATATATATATATAGACTGTATATATGTTTTCACGGATATTTGAGCCCATGGATACATTCTGTGTCCAATTTGCAAGCCTGCGAGAAAATCTCGCTGTACGGATGCCATACAGATTACATACGGAGGATGACGTGTAAAATACGCTGCCACACCCTGCCTACAGGTGACATACGGATCACTGTTTTGGGATAATTTCTGCGTATTACACATGTAAAATATGGACCGTATTTCCCTACGCTGAGTGTGACGCCGGCCTTAGATGGTTCTCCTTGAGAGGATGTCAATACTGAGGAAGGATGACTCGTCAAGATTGTGGCACAGAACAGGGTGGAAACTGATGTGGACAACTACTGCAGCTAAGTTGCCAATATACTAATTGCTTGCCCTTGATGCTCACATTGAGAATGAAAAACATTCACTCGTCCAGCTCATGAAAATATTGAATGGAGGAGATGAAAATAGAACAAAAATCTTGTCCTTTATTAGTACATCATAAAAACAAGCTGACGCCTTTCAGGCATTACTGCCCTTAGTCATAGCATGATAAAACACATTACAACACATCAACTTCAACAACATCACTTAACCCTGCTGTTGTCTTCGGTCTGGGGAGACCTATTTTGAACTTTGGTATTTTTTGGGGTGTTCAAGATGCGGTTCTGAAACTTGTGGTTGATTGACTTAAATGAGGATGGATCGATCGGCCACGGGTTTCAGAGCTGCATCTTGAATATTTTAAAGAATATTGAAGTTCAAGGTCGGTCATTTTTGACCGAAGACAACAGCAGGGTTTTAATAAAAAAATACATCAGATCTGACGTATAATTCATTCGTTTAGGGAAACAAGTATCTAATTTTAAGATCCAAGCTGCCTCTCTTACTCGTACAGTAGATACTGTATCCCTTCCTCTGACTGCCCTCTTTACTTGTTCAATGGCAGTTACTCTCATAGAAGTTGTGTCATCAGCATGAACCTCCTTGAAGCGTCTAGACACTCCTGACAAAGAGCGTTAATCATTGCTATTACCTGTAGCGGCTCCTGATACATGTTCTTTAATTCTCTGCTTTAATTTACGTGTGGTCGATCCCACATATTTCACATTACATGCCTGACAAAAAACCAAATATATTAGAGATCTGGAATTACAATTAGCAAAAAATATGTGTTAGGAGTCGAGTTTCCTCTGCTGCACAGGGGGAATCTCGATCCGTCTCCGCTGCGGTCTCCCATTCTCCTCCAGCCGCAGTGGAGCCTGCTCAGCAGGGACGTCGATCCCAGCGTCTCGCTCAGTCTGACTCTGTGAGAAGAGTTACTGCTGCTTCTCCAGCTTCTGCCTGTAAAGCCTATACTGGTCAGCAGCGAGTGGACTTCTCTGGGACTAAGTCCTTGTCTGCGCACACTGAGCATGCCCAGGGCAAGATCTCCCGTTGGAGATCGAGGGTCATGTGCTCAGACTCTGCAGCGCATTCTATTGGTCCTCTTGGCAGGTCTTGGAAGGGCAAAGTTTCTGTGGCCGCTTCCTGTCCTGCAACTATATAAACTGCGCATGACCGCACGGCCATGCGCTAGTATACAATCTAATACGTGTGTTTGTTGTGAGTGCAAGTCGTTTTTTAAATACCCCTACCCTATTGTATGATTGTTCGCGTATGGAGTATGGCTGCTATCTAGCGCCCGACTTATCACTCAACGTGTCACACACGTGTCAGCGTCTACTGCTGTGACCGCCAGTGCGATGCCACGCGCCAGTGTGCGCTTCCTGACCCACGTCTGGGTGCTTAGTGGTGCCTGCCAGCACGGCACAGTTCGCACTTCGGTGCCTTAATTATATTATTCCTTTCACACCCAGTAGCGGTGTAGTGCCAGCAAGGGTCTAATCGGACTACAATCCCTGTTGGGGTTTAGTTCGCTGACCACTTGCTCGCGCTCTATGTGCGGTACCGCGGTCCTGTGACGCAACAGGATCGCTTTCTTCACGCTGGGTGAGGTTTAACCCACGCGTGTATACTTTTGAATACCGCCATATTGTCTGTCATTTCCTAGCAGCAGGTTTCACCTGCACGGTGGACCCCGGACTGCGAACGCATCTATATCATCTCTCTTGGTGCGTTCCGCCAGTCCTAACATTATACTAGCGCCAGGGTCTGGCTAGTGATGACAGACAAACAGCAATCTCTGCGGCATATCCAGCAGCTGGAGGGTAGGTTGGCGGCTCTCGAGAGCGCGACCTCAGCTGTGGATGTTACTGCAGTAGCTGTACAGGCTGCCAGCGTGGCTGCAGCTACTATGTCCATTGCCACCCCTGTTCCGACATTATCTCGCCTCCCGCTGCCAGAAAAATTTTCTGGTGATAGCAAGTTTTGTAGGGGATTTGTGAGTCAGTGCTCTATTCACCTCGAGCTCCTGGCTACACATTTTCCCACAGAGCGGGCTAAGGTGGGATTTATTCTGTCTCTATTGTCGGACAGGGCGTTGGAATGGGCTACGCCGCTGTGGGAGCGTGGCGATCATGTGGTGCAGAGTGCTCCGCTGTTTCTGAGCGCTCTGAAACAGGTCTTTTTAGGACCTCAAGTCACCCATGATACTGCGCTCCAATTGCTGGCATTAACTCAGGGTGAGTCCTTGGTCAGACATTTTGCCGTCCAATTCCGCACCTTAGCATCTGAGTTGGATTGGTCAGATAAAGCTCTTATCCCCATATTTTGGAGGGGCTTGGCTGACCACGTAAAGGATGCTCTGGCCACTAGGGAGATTCCTGCCACACTGGAGGAGTTAATAACTGTCTCCACTCGAATTGACCTCCGTTTTAACGAGCGGAGGTTAGAGCGAGCCCAGTGTAGGCAGAGGTTTCGGCTGGCTCCTACTTTCGCCAAACCTCTGGAATTTCCGGTCCTGGTTCCTGAGTCACATGACGCCAGGGAAGTGTCACAAGCAGGATCTAAGTCCCGGACTGCTTGTGCACTCAGGGTCTGTCATGTTTGCCAGCAGTCAGGACATCTAGCCACCAGATGTCCTCAGCGGTCGAGGAAACGTCAGCGTCTAGTGGTAGTAGGTGGAGGTACACTAGACACGGCGACGTTTGCCTCTAAGTTGTCCTTTAAGGGGACAATTACTATTGGCTCATTCTCCCACTCGGTAGAGCTCTGCGTGGATTCTGGGGCGGAGGGCAATTTTATGTCTTCTGCCTTTGCCCAACGTCACGCAATACCCCTGGTTATGCTTGCTCAACCAGTAACGGTGCGAGTGGTGAATGGGTCGACATTGCCCTCACAGATAACACACCAGACCATCCCTTTTACTCTGTCCATGTCGCCATCTCATCAGGAGATAATTTCTCTGCTCGTCATTCCGGAAGGAATTGATGAGGTCCTGTTGGGAATACCTTGGCTACGGTACCACTCTCCTCATATCGAGTGGTCCTCAGGCAGAATTCTGGGTTGGGGTGAATCTTGTGGGGGTAGGTGTCAGAGGGAGTGCGTTCAGGTTGCTACTACTGAGGTACCCGCAGATCTATCCTCTCTCCCCAAGCAGTATTGGTCTTATGCAGACGTGTTCTCCAAAAAGGCGGCGGAGGTCCTTCCGCCTCATCGCCCCTATGACTGTCCTATTGATCTCTTGCCTGGTACTGAGCCTCCCCGGGGTCGAGTTTATCCGCTATCTCTCCCGGAGACGGAGGCAATGTCACAGTACATCCAGGAAAATCTGGCAAGAGGATTCATTAGGAAGTCAGTGTCACCTGCTGGGGCAGGGTTCTTCTTCGTGCAGAAGAAGAATGGGGAATTGCGCCCATGCATAGACTACAGGGGTCTTAACGCCATCACCGTTAAGAATAAGTATCCTTTGCCCTTGATATCTGAGTTATTCGATAGACTTCGAGGAGCAAGGGTATTTACTAAATTAGATTTGCGGGGTGCTTACAACCTGATTCGCATCCGTGAGGGGGACGAATGGAAGACGGCCTTTAACACCAGGGATGGGCACTATGAATATCTGGTGATGCCCTTCGGGCTCTGTAATGCCCCAGCCGTTTTCCAAGACTTTGTGAACGATATCTTCCGGGATATGCTTTCCACCTCGGTCGTAGTCTATCTGGATGATATTCTTATCTACTCTCCAGATATTGACTCCCACCGGAGAGATGTTTGCAAAGTCTTCGACCTCCTACGGGCAAACTTCCTCTATGCCAAATTGGAGAAGTGTATGTTTGAGCAGGAGTCTTTACCTTTCCTGGGCTACATCATCTCGGCCCAGGGATTGGCTATGGATCCTGCCAAACTACAGGCAGTGATGGACTGGCAGGAACCCCATTCTCTGAAAGCGGTGCAGCGCTTTATGGGGTTCATAAATTACTATCGTCAGTTCATCCCCCACTTCTCAACCCTGGTAGCTCCCTTGGTATCCCTCACCAAGAAGGGAGCGAATCCTAAATCGTGGTCCGAAGAGGTCTCCAAGGCCTTCACTTCTATTAAGTCCCACTTTGCTAGCGCTCCCATCTTACATCGTCCCGATGTGGATAAGCCATTCCTAATGGAGGTGGATGCCTCTTCCGTTGGTGCAGGAGCAGTCCTCTATCAAAAGGATGCTCAAGGTCGGAAGCATCCATGCTTCTTCTTCTCAAAAACCTTCTCACCAGCGGAGAAAAATTACTCCATCGGGGATAGGGAGTTGCTGGCAATGAAGTTGGCCTTTTCGGAATGGAGACATCTCTTGGAGGGTGCTCGGTTCCCATTCCAAGTCTTCACGGACCACAAGAATTTGGTCTATTTACAGACAGCCCA
This sequence comes from Ranitomeya imitator, assembly GCF_032444005.1. NCBI lineage: Eukaryota > Metazoa > Chordata > Amphibia > Anura > Dendrobatidae > Ranitomeya > Ranitomeya imitator. Next base: position 507,629,590 of record NC_091286.1, read on the forward strand.
GCGGCTGAATTCTCGTCAGGCCAGATGGTCCTTGTTTTTCTCCCGGTTCCACTTCACTCTACATTATCTCGCCGGGGAGAAGAACATTCGTGCTGACGCTCTCTCTCGCTCCCTGGTGTCAACTGTGGAGGAGGAGGACGAGCCTCGGCTCATTGTCCCTTCAGAGAGTCTGAGAACCGTAGCTCCGGTTTCGCTTGAGTCTGTGCCTCCGGGCAAGACTTTTGTCCCCATCAATTTGCGTCCGGAGGTTCTCTCGTGGGCTCATTCGTCCAGAGTGGGTGGACACTTTGGGGCAAAGAGGACATCTGAGTTGTTGGCGAGAATGTATTGGTGGCCACATATGGTTCGTGACATTGGAGACTACGTTCGGGCATGTGTCTCTTGTGCCAAAAATAAGTCTCTCCGTCAACGGCCAGCTGGGTTGTTATACCCTCTGCCGGTGGCAGACAGGCCCTAGGAGATGGTCGGGATGGACTTTGTGGTGGGTTTGCCCAAGTCACGTGGCTGTACTGTCATTTGGGTTATCACCGACCATTTTTCTAAAATGGTGCATTTGGTGCCGCTTCCCCGTCTACCTTCTGCACGGGCCTTGGCAGCATTGTTTGTTAAACACATCTTCCGTCTTCACGGTATGCCAGACAAAATTGTCAGTGACCGGGGTCCCCAGTTTGCGTCTCGGTTCTGGAGAGAGCTTTGTCGCCTTCTCAGTATCGAGTTGAATCTCTCTTCGGCATATCATCCCGAGACGAATGGGTTGGTGGAGAGAGCCAACCAGACCTTGGTGACATATCTGCGACATTTTGTCTCTGCTAAACAAGATGACTGGGCATCTTTGCTACCGTGGGCGGAGTTTGCTCTTAACAATGCTGTAGCTGACTCCACTGGACAGACCCCATTCCTCCTTAACTATGGTCAGCATCCGCGGGTACCTGTGCCCATGCCCGTGTCTTCCGCCGATTCCAGGGTGGCAGACTGGGCTGTGGAGGCACGGGACATTTGGGATCGCACTCAGGATGCCATTCGGGCTTCCAAGGAGAGAATGAGGTCCTCCGCCGATGTTCATCGGCGCCCCGCTCCGACCTTTGCTCCTGGCGACTTGGTGTGGCTCTCCGCCCGTAACATCAGGCTGCGAGTTGAGTCCACTAAGTTTGCGCCTCGCTACTTGGGTCCCTTCAAGGTTCTCGAACAGGTTAATCCTGTGGTCTACCGCCTGGCTCTTCCTCCACGCTTGGGTATCACCGACACCTTTCATGTGTCCCTCTTGAAACCCGTATACATGTCCCGGTTTTCCGAGTCATCTGCCGGGACATCGGGTTCGTCTACGGACGATTACGAGGTGAACGCTATTTTGGGGTGTAAGGTGGTACGCGGCAAAAAGTTCTATCTGGTGGATTGGAAGGGTTATGGTCCAGAGAACAGGTCATGGGAGCCTGCTGAAAACATTCGGGCCCCACAGCTCATTGCTGCCTTCGAACGTAGCGAGGCCCAAGGAGGGGGGGGCCCTAGGAGGGGGGGTAATGTTAGGAGTCGAGTTTCCTCTGCTGCACAGGGGGAATCTCGATCCGTCTCCGCTGCGGTCTCCCATTCTCCTCCAGCCGCAGTGGAGCCTGCTCAGCAGGGACGTCGATCCCAGCGTCTCGCTCAGTCTGACTCTGTGAGAAGAGTTACTGCTGCTTCTCCAGCTTCTGCCTGTAAAGCCTATACTGGTCAGCAGCGAGTGGACTTCTCTGGGACTAAGTCCTTGTCTGCGCACACTGAGCATGCCCAGGGCAAGATCTCCCGTTGGAGATCGAGGGTCATGTGCTCAGACTCTGCAGCACATTCTATTGGTCCTCTTGGCAGGTCTTGGAAGGGCAAAGTTTCTGTGGCCACTTCCTGTCCTGCAACTATATAAACTGCGCATGACCGCACGGCAATGCGCTAGTATACAATTTAATACGTGTGTTTGTTGTGAGTGCAAGTCGTTCTTTAAATACCCCTACCCTATTGTATGATTGTTCGCGTATGGCGTATGGCTGCTATCTAGCGCCCGACTTATCACTCAACGTGTCACACACGTGTCAGCGTCTTCTGCTGTGACCGCCAGTGCGGTGCCACGCGCCAGTGTGCGCTTCCTGACCCACGTCTGGGTGCTTAGTGGTGCCTGCCAGCACGGCACAGTTCGCACTTCGGTGCCTTAATTATATTATTCCTTTCACACCCAGTAGCGGTGTAGTGCCAGCAAGGGTCTAATCGGACTACAATCCCTGTTGGGGTTTAGTTCGCTGACCACTTGCTCGCGCTCTATGTGCGGTACCGCGGTCCTGTGACGCAACAGGATCGCTTTCTTCACGCTGGGTGAGGTTTAACCCACGCGTGTATACTTTTGAATACCGCCATATTGTCTGTCATTTCCTAGCAGCAGGTTTCACCTGCACGGTGGACCCCGGACTGCGAACGCATCTATATCATCTCTCTTGGTGCGTTCCGCCAGTCCTAACATTATACTAGCGCCAGGGTCTGGCTAGTGATGACAGACAAACAGCAATCTCTGCGGCATATCCAGCAGCTGGAGGGTAGGTTGGCGGCTCTCGAGAGCGCGACCTCAGCTGTGGATGTTACTGCAGTAGCTGTACAGGCTGCCAGCGTGGCTGCAGCTACTATGTCCATTGCCACCCCTGTTCCGACATTATCTCGCCTCCCGCTGCCAGAAAAATTTTCTGGTGATAGCAAGTTTTGTAGGGGATTTGTGAGTCAGTGCTCTGTCATTTCCTAGCAGCAGGTTTCACCTGCACGGTGAACCCCGGACTGCGAACGCATCTATATCATCTCTCTTGGTGCGTTCCGCCAGTCCTAACAATATGATGGTATAATCATGCTATGCATCTTTTGCTCTACATTTGGTGTTTTTTTGCATATATGGACACAATCCACATCTACTCATGCCGCATTTATAGTTACCCGTGCTTTCTAACAAGGAATAAGCTCTTTTTTCTAAATTGTTTGATCCCACATATAAACTGGGTGAAAACATGTTGGCTAAAGTCTTGGATTTATTGGCTACAAAACGCACTCCATTATCTAGGTTATTCACAGGCATGTGTGAACAGGGCCAGAAATATAGCATGCAGCAGAAAGAGAGAACAATGTTTAATGGATCGCAGTATATGGATTCTCAATCACAAGTAGTTTTTTCTACGCCATTTTCCATTGAATATCCACAAATAGTTAATATAATAAAATGGCATCTTCCAGTTTTGAGGCAGGATAAAAAAAAATAACACCATTTTAGATAATGGAGTGCAAATTTAGAGCAAAAGATGCACAGCATGATTATACTATCACATTTTTTGTTAATTGTAATTCTAGATCTCTGATATATTTGTTTTTTTGTCAGGCATCTAATGTGCAATATGTGTGATCGACCACATGTAAATTAAAACAAAGAATTAAAGAACATGTATCAGGAGCCGCTACAGGTAATAGCAATGATAAACGCTCTGTGTCAGGAGTGTCCAGACTCTTCAAGGAGGTTCATGCTGGTGGTGACACGACTTCCATGAGAGTAACTGCCATTGAACAAGTAAAGAGGGCAGTCAGAGGAAGGGATACAGTATCTACTCTATGAGCCAGAGAGGCAGCTTGGATCTTAAAATTAGATACCGTATTTTCTGGTGTATAAGACGACTGGGCGTATAAGACGACCCCCAACTTTTCCATATAAAATATGGAATTTGGGATATGCCTGCCGTATAAGACGGGGGTCATCTTATACACCCAGTCATCTTACACGGCGTGTGGTTCCCAGGGTCCGGAGAAGAGGAGACTCTCCATCAGGCCCCGGGATCCATATTCATGTAAAAAATAAAGAATAAAAATAAAAAAACATGGATATACTCACCCTCGGATGGCCCCTGGCTCACAGCGCTGCTAGCGTCTGCCTCCGTTCCTGAGAATGCAGTGAGTGAAGGACCTTCGATGACGTCGCGGTCACATGAGCGGTCAGGTGACCAGTCACCTGAGCGATCAGGTGACCGGTCACCTGACCGCGACGTCATTGAAGGTCCTTCACTCACTGCATTCCTTAGGAACGGAGGCTGACGCTTGCAGCGGTGACAGCCAGGGTTCGTCGGAGGGGTGAGTATATCCATGTTTTTTTATTTTTATTCTTTATTATTTACATGAATATGGATCCCAGGGCCTGAAGGAGAGTCTCCTCTCCTCCAGACCCTGGAAACCACACGCCGACATCCAGGATCGCTCCCTGCACAAGCCGTACCCGGCGTATAAGACGACCCCCGACTTTTGGGACAATTTTTAGGGGTCAAAAGGTCATCTTATATGCCGGAAAATACGGTACTTGTCTCCCCAAAGGAATGAATTATAAAACAGATCTGATGTATTTTTATTAAGTGATGGTCTCATGTATAAATATAATAAAGATATGTGGTTTACGTATATATGTGGGGGTATTTATTTGGATTTACATGTATTTACATATATGGGTAAGGGTATTGTATTCTTACATTTTGTATTTACAATATTGTATATAGATCTTGTGGCTAGAACATTTGTATAACACTCAGGTGTTTGATATATGGTTAATTGACATGTATTGTGATTGGTTGTAGCCTTTTGTTAAGTGTCTTTATATATTGGGTTGTAATGTGTTTTTATCATGCCATGACAGGGCAGTATTGCCTGAAAGGCGTCAGCTTGTTTTAATGATGCACTAATAAAGGACAAGATTTTTATTCTATTTTCATCTCCTCCATTCAATATTTACCTGAGCTGGACAAGTGAGTTATTTTGCATTTTCACCTCGGAGTCGGCCGGAAGGAACTTGGTGGTGTTCCGTGCTCTGAACATGTCTATTGAGAATTGGATTCTAATACGACTGGTTGGGTGAGCTGATGAAATCCTAGTATTTACAACATTGAGAATGAACTTTCTCATACAGGACTTGAACATTAGACTTGGGGTCTGTGAGGCCCGGTTTGTCAGCGGGGTCCATGGCCTGAACTTACTGTGGCAGTGGAACCACTACGCCACTGGTCGGACTTACCCTAGAGGGGTGTGACTAAGTGGCTACGTGGTCTTCTGTTGTGAATTCTGTGGCAGAGCTCCCTCCTGTGGTCACAAGTGGTACTTCGGCTGGTTCTCTCTGTGAGCTTCCGTTGGTGGAGGAAAGTGGTACTGTGGCTTCTGAGTTTCCTTCCTCAGGTGATGTGGTGAAGTCGTTAGGTGCTGCTCTATTTAACTCCACCTAGTGCTTTGATCCTGGCCTCCAGTCAATGTTCTAATATTGGACCTGTTTCCTCCTGGATCGTTCCTGTGGCCTGCTGCTCTGCATAGCTAAGTTCCTCTTTGCTATTTGTTTGCTGTTTTTTTCTGTCCAGATTGTCAATTTGTTTTTTTCTGCTTGCTGGAAGCTCTGAGACGCAGAGGGTGTACCTCCATGCCGTTAGTTCGGTACGGAGGGTCTTTTTGCCCCCTTTGCGTGGTTTTTGTAGGGTTTTGTGTTGACCGCAAATTTTCCTTTCCTATCCTCGCTCTGTTCAGAAAGTTGGGCCTCCCTTTGCTAAATCTATTTCATCTCTACGTTTGTCTTTTCATCTTAACTCACAGTCATTATATGTGGGGGCTGCCTTTTCCTTTGGGGTATTTCTCTGAGGCAAGGTAGGCTTATTTTCTATCTTCAGGCTAGCTAGTTTCTCAGGCCGTGCCGAGTTGCATAGGGAGCGTTAGGCGCAATCCACGGCTGCCTTTAGTGTGTGTTGGAGAGGATTAGGGATTGCGGTCAACAGAGTTCCCACGTCTCAGAGCTCGTTCTTGTTTTTTGGGTTATTGCCAGGTCACTGTATGTGCGCTGACCTCTGTCCATTGTGGTACTGAATTACCTTTCATAACAGTCTTCACTAGAGCCTCTGATTGTGAGCATAGCATGGCCAATTAGGGTAGTCACCAGGGGCCACTCCACTGACAGTCCTCAGATATGCAGCAGCTGACCAAAGGGTCAGAGGCACAAATGTGAAGCACGGAGGGTATAAACAGAGACTTGGTCAGAAAGTCCAAGGTTGGGGCAGGCAGCACAGGTTCACAATACAATGCCAGGGTCAAGAATGGAGAATTCAGACAAAACGGGGAAACAAGCCAGGTCAGTAACAGGAAAGACAAAACTGTAATGCACCTTGACCAGATACTAGCAACTAGGAACCTAAGTTCAGACAAGGTATGGAGGAAACAGCTGCCTAATATTTCCACTGCTGGAATGTAATAGGCCAGGAATGCAAAACTCTGCAAGACACAGTGGATTAAAACCCTGCAGAGTATGGTGGCACCTCCTTATAGCCAGGTGTAAACAGCGGGAAGATACAGCAGTGCTAGAAGTGATCCAAGAGGCAACTCAGTGAGACAGCCTGACACGAGTAGGAGTAGAGTGGTGAACACAGTGAGTTGGACGATGCCTGATAACCAGGTGAATCATCGGCATGGCATACATTACGTCACGTTACATCATAATCCCGAGGTTAGGACCAGTATGATTTTCCTGGTGAAGACCTATTCATGATGATGCCCACTTGGCTTCAAGACCAAGTTCTGGCTATTATTGCATATTGCATCCAAGACAAATATTGGACAAATGGTTAAAAAGCACAGCCCTCCATTCCACTCTTCATTGTTATCTTGCTCGGCACAATGATAGCCTTTGAGAGTATTGTCAAGAGGACAGTTGAACACCTGAAATTGCATGTCTGGAATGCAGACCAATGTCTTGCAAATCCCTTCTTAAGATTTGTGCAGACAATATTTAACACATTAGGCTTGGTATGTGATATCCAATTTCTCTTGCAGCATAGAATGGATCAATTGTGGAACCAGTGGTATGGCTATCTCTACAAAATGTCCTAAGATACATTTTTCAACATGACAATATCAGGCGTCATATTATTTGTGCTACTGTGAGCAGCCAGTGAGGTCTAATTGTGCTACCATGGCCTGCAGCATCTACAGACTTTTCCCCCATCAAGCATATCTGGAACCTTGTTCTTGGCAACTGCAATGGGAGCTGCCAGCAGTGAATCTTGATGATTTTCCCAAGTAAATTCAGTGTGGCAGAACATTCCTCAGATGTCTATTAATGACTTAATTGCATACCAAAGTATGTAAATGCTTGTATTTCTGTGTATGGAAAATTTTGCTTCTGTTTTTTCATCATTGGCATATCAATAATGTGTCTATGCATCCTGTGATCTCCATAATTTCACAAATTTTCCTTCTTGATGTTACAATTTTATTGTTGAAGAGTTTGTATTTGAATAATTTGAGTAAATATAGCCACATGTTTAAATCTCGAAAAATAGATCTGGAAACTGCAGATTTATTTTTCCCTTCAAGCAATTTATTCACTATTGATTTCAGAGACTGCGTGTGTAGTCAAAGCAAATCTACAATAAGCAACAGATGATTTCTAAGTGATCCTTAACATGTGGCCTTTCATGATGTGCAGTTATTAGGCTCGAAAGGATCAACAGAGAAAAATCTGAGTACACTATGAACCAAAGATGCAAATAAACAAAACAAATATGACTTCAAAGAATTAGACTACTTCAAAGTGTCAATGTTTTAGCATTGTTCAAATTACAGAGACGTCTAAATTTATAAGTGTAAATACTGTACAGCCATTGTGGCCTGTGCCAATTCAATTGGTTCTTGAAACTTTAAGACCTGCATATTTCTGTGTCTAAATGCAATGGTTGATAGTCTTTAATTAATCAGTATCGTGCTCTATCATCACATCTTTTACTGTGTGACTTTGAATTCAACTTAATCAGAAATTACTTTGCAGAATAATCTAATAGATGCATTATATGTTTCATTCATGAACAGGAGCAATTGATCAAATCAATGTATAAATTAAGAAAAGCTATAAGTAACCTTTTACAAGAACTTTAAAATCACAAGATTTTGTGCTAGGTTAGCAAGTATAAGCTATTTTCCTTTTAGCAACAGCAATGTATATTAGTAGCTTAGTAGCCTTTTGTAAAGGATGGCACTGGAGAGATTATGCCTTATCCCACTGCTGCCACCACATGTGATGGACCTGCACCTCACCACCCCACCTGTCACTATTACATCAGAGGGATCACGTGGTACGTCTCCTCACTTGCACCAATGTGACGTTCTCCACCTCTTGGGACATGTATGGTCAGCTTGGCAGAGTTTTACACAGATATCCCCTGTCCACATGTGCCCAGGGAGGCATGGGGAGTGAGTAAAGGTGGCACACACAGCCGCTGACATGTCACCACACCCGCTAACAACCCTGACAAGCTGAGAGGCCCCTTTCACTAGTACGGTTCGTTAAGTGCGGTTCGTTAACGGGAATGTACTGGGCCAGAAACCAGCCCGGTAGCATGTGAAGTTACAATAGAGAACACGGACATCTGGATTCATAGATCAGGATAAAAGAGCAGCCCAAGGTTAAATAACTTATTTAATTGCCTTAAGGGCGCACAAGACAAAACACTATATACACAAAGGTTATACATATACAATGGTCAGATATGCAAATACAGTGGAAGTTCAAAAGATATAAGCAGATGAATCATGTCAGATACTGGTATGAAGTTTGACCATGTGTGCTGAGCTGAATGGGGGCATGGGACTACAAGCTGGTTCCAGTTCCTTTCAGCATGTTACTTGATGTGGCCAAACATTTAGAAGTTAACAGCAAGCATGACAAAGAGAGAGGGCACATGGTCTTGCACAAACATTTAATCCCTTGGTCGGAAACTCCCTATTCTTTCCCGAGACGTTCCTAATCCCCCTCCCCTTGGAATTTGTAGCTAAAACTCTAAAAATCTATGAAAGATCAACTTCCCAACAAAGGTCATAGGGTGGCGGTTATGATGCTGTTATACTTGGAGACCAAACACTGCATCACTACGTGGCTTCTATTAATCGTTCTATGTTTCTCCCCATCCTGGGGTTCTAGAATGGATCGAGACCCTGAAAGGAGTTTGGCTCATTCCATATATCTCAAAAATGTATCCGGTGTGTGGCTAGAACATACATTAACTTCATAGTCTCCATAAATCTCTTTATGAAATTCCCATCTAACTGAATTAAGTAGTTACACAGGATGACCCTCTATGGTTACTAGCTAAGCTGGTGGGGGAGTGAGTTTCCACTTTGCAGCTGAGAAGACTTGACCACTTGCTGAGCCAGGTGTCCTGTTACAGCTACACATGTTGAAGGAGGACTTTAGTATGAAATGATACAGTTGATGGGCATGTTTTAAATCCCCCCATATTCTTCTCAACTCCTCCTTTAGAGGGCACTAGAGCGGGAGTAGTTGCCCTTCCTGTGGGGATTAGCAAAGTGGTACTGTTGTAGTGCAAGGCTGCAGCGTAGCAGCCTCCCACTTATTCTGGATATAGTGTATAACTAGGTGAGAGGGTTGTGGTCCATTTCCACATTGAATAGGCGCCCATACATATTTCACTGAAGATGCTGCAGGGCCCACACAATTGCCAGGCATTCCTTTTCCATTGTAGAGTAGGCCACCTCCCTTGGCAGGATCTTCTAGCTCAGGTGCAAGATGGAATGTTTCTGGCCTGTAGACTCAACAAGGCTGAGCACAGTAATGTGACCAAAGTCACAGATGTCTGTCTGTACTACAAACGGCCATGCGTAGTCAGCTGCTTTTAGTACCCGGAAGCTGAAAAGGATGGACTTCAGCACCTGGAAGGCCACCTCACAGTCGTTTGTCCAATTGACTGCAGAGGGCAGCTTCTTCTTGGTTTGTCAGGGGCTTCGTAAGAGTACTATAGTAGTGGACGAACTTCCTATAGTACCCTGTGGTGTCTAGGAAGGACATTACCTGTTTTGTGGTTCTGGGGGTGAGCAAGGATGTGATGGTATCCACCTTCCCAGGCTTCAGAGCCTACCTGCCTACCTGGTGTCCCAGGAAATGGACCTTACTCATGCCCAGTTGGCATTATTCCAGCTTAATGGTCAAGCCTGCCTGGTGGATTCACCCAAGCACCTGTGCCAGATGCTCTAGATGACCTTCCAGATGGGGCTGAAGATGGCAATGTTGTACAGGTACATGGCTGCATAGCCTTCAAGTCCCTTGAACAGAGTGTTGGACGTGTAAAGTCTGAATGGGGTAATAAAGTCAGAGAATTCCCATGCCTCGTGGATCAGGAGAATCTGACAATATCCCCAGCTCATATCCTTGATGGTCAGCTACTTGGCCCTGACTAACTGGCTGAGCAAGTCATCAATGCACGGCATGGGGTATGCATAAGTGACTGTGACAGCATTAAGCCCCTCTTGTCTAAACAGAACTGGATTGTCTGGTCTTTGTTTGGGACAAGGAATACAGATGAGGTCCAAGTGCTGCTGGATGTTTGCATGACCCCCAGCTTCATCATCTTGTTAATCTACTGGTGTCTGTGCTGTGGCACTTCCACGAGTACCCAATATGCTGAACACCGGATTGGGTGGCATTAACTGATGTCCATGTGAAGGTTGGCTGACTTTGTTCTTCCCGGAAGGGGTATAGGGTTGCCACAGCTAGAACTGCTGGTCCGACAAGAGCTGTTTGCAAACCTCCACATTCTTGATGGTCAAACTTGCCCTAGCCTGAGTGAGCATATCAAGGAAGGTCTCCACATCTCTCTCTTCTGGCAGGTTGCATAAGGAGAGGATGCAGGCCTCCTACTCATGGTGTGCCTTCATCATGTTCACATGGAAGGCCATACACCCTTGAAGGCGTCAACTGTAGTGCATCATTCAAATATTCCAAACAAAGTGTAGTTGTGTTACTCCTACACTTATACAAGCTCTGTTAACAGTGTAAAGCCTGCCAATAATTACAAGCAGAGATGAGAGAATAATAATGCAATGTTTGGTTCGGATTGCAATATTCGCCGATTTATTAGTCAAATATTCGCTGAACATAACCGAACGCCATTCAAATCAATGGGAGGCAAAAATAAACACATGCACAACACCTTCAAATGGCCCCAAAAGCTGCCAAAACACATCACATGAGGGACAGACACCAGGAAAGTGGCTTCAATTCACCCACAGTACTAATTGTAGCATGACACTGTAGCAATCAGCCATGCATGAGGTATTGGGTCAGAGTCAGCATTTACAGCTTTCAATTGAAAGTCAAAGTAAGATGAGGTGGCTGAAGGATCAATGTAGGCCTGCTGTGCTGGGAGCTCTGATACCTCATGCAACAGCTTAACCTGCTTTCATGCTCAGCCACACTAAGGTGGGAAAAATATAAGTTACGTAGAATAATATTGTAAGAAAAATCTAAGGGTTGTAGAAACAAGAGTAGTTCACTCCAAGGAAGTGGAGACATGCAGATCTCGAAGGCCTACTGCTGCAGTAAACACATGTGAAGGAGACCCAACCAGGAGTCTACACATTTACAAATACTAGTGGCATAAACCAACAAAGTGCCATCAATTTCACTACAGTAGAAATAGTATAATAGGGACTGAGAGGTCTTCCACTACACCCAACCTAGCAGATGGACACCCAACCATAAGAGTTCACATTTCCAAAAATAAGTATCAGACACCACCAAAGTGGCATCAATTTCACCACAGTAGAAATAGTATAATAGGGACCAACATCTTTTCCACTACAGCCAATCCATCACATGGACACCCAACCAGGAGTGTTCACATCTCCAAAAATTTGGGCAAACCACTGAAGTGGCATCAATTTCACCAGAGTAGAAATAGTATAATGAAGACCGATATCTCTTTCACTACAGCGAACCCAGCAGATGGAGAGACACAATCAGGACTCTCCACATTTCCAAAAAATATTGGCAGAGACCACCAAAGTGGCATCAATTTCACAAGAGTAGAAATAGTATAATAGGGATCAACATCTCTTCCACTACAGCCAACCCTTCACATGGACACCCAATCAGGAGTGTTCACATTACCCAAAAGTAGGGCTTGACACCACTGAAGTGGCAACAAATTCACCAGAGTAGAAATACTGTAATGGAGACCGATACCTCTTCCACTACACCCAGCCCAGCAGATGGACACCGAACCAGGAGTGTTCACATTTCCAAAAATTAGTGGCAGGCACTAACAAAGTGTTATCAATTTCACCACAGTAGAAATAGCGTAATAGGGACCGACAGTGGCTGCAGTACTGAGAGAGGGTGGAGTATGGTGAACCGGACAAACTGCTGAACCGTGAGGGAGGTGGAGATGTTACGGTGGATTGAGAAAGTTGTGGTTTGCTTGTTCTCTGAGATCAGTCAAAACAGCAGACATATCTGCTCCCATTACAGCTGATGGTGGGCTCTTAGTCAGTGTGACTGGAGCGGGTAAAGAACCCGAGGTTCTGCGGTTGGAGACCTGCATCATATGCGTCAATATTTGTCATGGTAACAGAGGACTAGAAAGAAGCAGCAGATGCGATTGATGAGGTGGCTGATGGTTGACCCCCCGGGGGTTAACATATGGTCATGAGGGTCAGAATGCTGCTCTGACCCTACTTCGTCCAGCACCGGATCCAAGCAAAAAAATTTTGGGCATCGGTACAGATTTCCTCCTTTTGACTCTGGGAAGCATACTTCTGATGCCCATGGCATATAATGTGTGAATGTGAACAGCTCTCCAGACTCACCCACCTGTGGTTCCTTACAGTCAGTTGTACGGTTGGAGAGTTGTGACGTGGGGGTGTGAAGGAACAAATTATGAAAGATTCTCCATTTTGTGCTTTGACTCCATTTTGTTGTTGGTTAAAGATAAATTCTGTTATTTACTTAGGTAGAAGGTTACAGCTGCTATGAACTAACTGTCCTGTTTCTCACGAAGATAATATTTTGTTATTCAGCTAGTCTATGGTTCATAATTGGTATAAAGACCTTGAGTGTTCTAATTGGAGCCGAGCCAGATAAGAGACTCGTGGGGGTATCGCTATACAAGACTGAGGCATCTGTTAATATGTTTTTCTATGCCAAAAAGACATGACCATATCTGTAGTTTCCATTTTTCCTGTATCCTCATGGGTTAAGTTTTTCCTGTATTCTTATAGGTTAAGAACTGTGAACGTGTTCTTATGCTGATTGGTTGAAGTATAATTTCTATGACTATGAAAAGTCAGACAATAAATGGGGCCCAGAGATCTGCTCAATCCCCCACACAGAGGCACGAGTCTCCGTCTGGTCATTTTCAGTTGCCGGCAACGCCCTGTAGATTAATCTGAAAATCACTGAGTCAACCGTGAAGGATCACTTTAGATCCTCCCTCAACAGCTTGGCGCCCAACGTGGGGCCCGAACCAGGAACGCCTCTGCCCCCCGGAGGACAACCAGACAAAGGACCCTCGGAGCGGACACAGGCACTGGAAAATTGGGACTGATCATCCCCCACAACAACCACGGTAAGTTGGCAGTTATACTGTCCAGACTGACCGTTTGGTGTGGTTTTCCTGTGTTTGTTGCTGCAAAGAGGATCTGAGGTTTGTCCCCGATGGTGGGGTGATTTTTGGGTGGAATCATATAGAGGTGTAGTTCCGTTGGGAGCCCAGTGCTCGAACCGTACCTCATAAGGGACGGACACCCCGGGGTGACCAGTGATGTAATTCTCTTTATAGTCAAAATATCCTGAATTCCTGATCATTGTTAGAATCAGGCTCGGTGAGGTGATCGAAGATTGGGTAGGATACGTAACTCAGGAATATATAGAAGTATACAATATATATATATATCCAGAGGTATTCGGAGGGAATGTCTAAGACGCCCTCCTCCTTTCACTGAGTACCGCGTTTTTGGGTTGTCCCAGTGGGGGACAGGTAAACCTAGTGGAATAGACTATATACGGCCGCTCTGGTACTATGCACGACAAAGTAAGGATATTTAGCTCTAAAGGAGAATCATGTTTCCATGGAAGTAAGAGAAGACTTTGAATTTGTGTGTTGAATCTGATACTGTTAGCCCAAAGATGAGGAAAATATTCTCAATGATTGGTTTTTCTAAGGTGTTCTGGCATATGAATTGTGCGATGAAGGTTTTGTAGAAATTAATTAAGTCTGAGAACTGCTGTATTTCGTCTCTGTGTGAAATTTGGGATGGGAGGGGTCAAACATCTGCGCTATTGCTCTCTTTTGTGTTGAGGAATGCTGTGATGTTCTTATCAGTTCTGTGTTTCTGGTATGGAGGGGGCGAGTCGCTGCGTCCTCTCGGAATTTTCTATCCTTGTGTTGTGTAGTATGTGCAATAGTACAATGTTGTATTGAATTAGAAAGAAATATCGTAAGTTCAAGTTGGAATTTGAAAGTGAAAGAATTGTGCCTATTTTAGAAGAAAACATGTAAGAGATTGTTTGGTTATCAGTGTAAGTGATTGAAAGATTGGTAAAAGATTCACCTGCTTCAAGTTGAGTGGTTGATATATAGCAAATTAAGGATTAACAGAGAAAGTGAATTCGGATCTGTTTTTGTTACGTTGAAAAAAAAAAAAAAAGGAAAGTTCTCTATTACTATGACAAAAAAAAAACAACTGGATGTTTGTGGTGCAGGAAGGAACTGAGAAAGTGACTGAGATTAATGTGTTGGGAAAGCAAACAATAAGAAATTTGGTACAGGGGGGCTCCCTGTTAGGTAATATGGTCCCTCCCCAGGAAATTAAGTCTCTTCTCCCGACTGTAAGCTCTGTGCCCCTTAACCCCAAGGCACCAATATATCCTAGACTGCCGAGAAGTTCTATGGGCGTCTTATGGTAGTGTTTAAAGATCTGGGGTTTTCACTGTATAGTAAAGCCCATTCACACGTTTTTGTGGTAGCTTTGATGTCCGAGTTTTAAATCTGAATTGAAAGAGGCAATAATGTCAGTTAGACCTGACATCGAGAATTCCACTCCGGACGATGCATTAAAAGTAGTACAAAGTTTCCAGAAGAACTTAACCCATTCTGTATCAGCAGCTGCAGCGATCTTTACTCGCTCTCTAGAAACCCCCCAACCACCCCCCCCCCGCCCCAGCTGCAAGGACACAGCTCCCAGCTCGGTTCCTTATCAGTGGCCCAAGCAGAAGATTTCAGCTCCAGCCCCCCCTCCCTTACACAAATCCAGTCTTACGCTCCAATATCTATTTTAACCCTGTGTCTGGAAATCTCCCTCGCCATGTTAATTCTCAGACCCAGAGCTTGTTTTAATTAGAGTAGATGGCAGACCCAATAAATATACCCTCACAAAACCCATCCCTGTGGGACCTTTCCCTGAAGTTACTGCTCAGTTCGTAATCTCTCCCTCATGTCCGGTAAATTTACTGGGGGCAGATTTATTATCACAGTTCCGCTCCAGAATATAATTCCAAGATGATGGTCAGATGGTATTTACGTTATATAACCCCTATGCAGATGAACATAATGAGATGTGTATCTTACATGCCCTTCTCACGGTTATGATGGCCCTGATAGGCCCAGATTCACCCCAATAATACCTGTAGAACCAGTAAAAGTGTTTCTCAAACCTGGTGCCCCTGTTCCCAAAGTCCATCAGTACCCTTTGAAACATGATCAGGAGCGGGGCCTCAAGGGGCAAATACAAACGTTACTCGATAATGGTGCCCTGGTACCCTGTGTTTCCCCATGTAACACGCCCTTGTTTCCCGTTAAGAAAAAGACCCCACCCGGCCAACCCCCTGTGTACCGGCTCGTACAAGACCTATGGGCAGTTAATTGTTATGTTTGCTAATGACAGGTGTTATGAAGGCAATCCAGAAACACAGTGTGCTTAGCGATCAGAGCGCACACAGTGATCTGACAAATACCCAAAAATACTAGAACGAGCTCTGAGACGTGGAAACTCTGTAGACTGCACACCTGATCCTATCCTAAACACAACTAAAAGCGGCTGTGGATTGCGCCTAACAACTACCTAGGCAACTCGGCACAGCCTAAGAAACTAGCTAGCCTGAAGATAGAAAAATAGGCCTGACTTGCCCCAGAGAAATTCCCCAAAGGAAAAGGCAGCCCCCCACATATAATGACTGTGAGTAAGATGAAAAGACAAAACGTAGGGATGAAATAGATTCAGCAAAGTGGGGCCCGATATTCTAGGACAGAGCGAGGACAGTAAAGCGAACTTTGCAGTCTACAAAAAACCCTAAAGCAAAACCACGCAAAGGGGGCAAAAAAAACCCACCGTGCCGAACTAACGGCACGGCGGTACACCCTTTGCATCTCAGAGCTTCCAGCAAAACAAAAGACAAGCTGGACAGAAAAAAAGCAACAAAAAAGCAAAAAGCACTTAGCTATACAGAGCAGCAGGTCACAGGAACAATCAGGAGAAGCTCAGATCCAACACTGAAACATTGACAAGGAGCAAGGATAGCAGCATCAGGCGGAGTTAAGTAATGAAGCAGTTAACGAGCTCACCAGAACACCTGAGGGAGGAAGCTCAGAAGCTGCAGTACCACTTGTGACCACAGGAGTGAATTCAGCCACAGAATTCACAACAGTACCCTCCCCTTGAGGAGGGGTCACCGAACCCTCACCAGTGCCCCCAGGCCGATCAGGATGAGCCGCATGAAAGGCACAAACAAGATCGGAAGCATGAACATCAGAGGCAAAAACCCAGGAATTATTTTCCTGAGCATAACCCTTCCATTTAACCAGATACTGGAGTTTCCGTCTAGAAACACGAGAATCCAAAATCTTCTCCACAATATACTCCAATTCCCCCTCCACCAAAACCGGGGCAGGAGGCTCAACAGATGGAACCATAGGTGCCACGTATCTCCGCAACAACGACCTATGGAATACATTATGTATGGAAAAGGAGTCTGGGAGGGTCAAACGAAAAGACACAGGATTGAGAACCTCAGAAATCCTATACGGACCAATAAAACGAGGTTTAAATTTAGGAGAGGAAACCTTCATAGGAATATGACGAGAAGATAACCAAACCAGATCCCCAACACGAAGTCGGGGACCCACACGGCGTCTGCGATTAGCGAAAAGTTGAGCTTTCTCCTGGGACAAGGTCAAATTGTCCACTACCTGAGTCCAGATCTGCTGCAACCTATCCACCACAGAATCCACACCAGGACAGTCCGAAGACTCAACCTGTCCTGAAGAGAAACGAGGATGGAACCCAGAATTGCAAAAAAATGGAGAAACCAAGGTAGCCGAGCTGGCCCGATTATTAAGGGCGAACTCAGCCAACGGCAAAAAGGACACCCAATCATCCTGGTCTGCAGAAACAAAACATCTCAGATATGTTTCCAAGGTCTGATTGGTTCGTTCGGTCTGGCCATTAGTCTGAGGATGGAAGCCGAGGAAAAGGATAGGTCAATGCCCATCCTACCACAAAAGGCTCGCCAAAACCTTGAAACAAACTGGGAACCTCTGTCAGAAACAATATTCTCAGGAATGCCATGCAACCGAACCACATGCTGAAAGAACAAAGGTACCAAATCAGAGGAGGAAGGCAATTTAGCCAAGGGCACCAGATGGACCATTTTAGAAAAGCGATCACAGACCACCCAAATGACTGACATCTTTTGAGAAACGGGAAGGTCAGAAATGAAATCCATCGAAATATGTGTCCAAGGCCTCTTTGGGACCGGCAAGGGCAAAAGCAACCCACTGGCACGAGAACAGCAGGGCTTAGCCCTAGCACAAATCCCACAGGACTGCACAAAAGTACGTACATCCCGTGACAGAGATGGCCACCAGAAGGATCTAGCCACTAACTCTCTGGTACCAAAGATTCCAGGATGACCAGCCAACACCGAACAATGAAGTTCAGAGATAAGTTTATTAGTCCACCTATCAGGGACGAACAGTTTCTCTGCTGGACAACGATCAGGTTTATTCGCCTGATATTTTTGCAGCACCCGCCGCAAATCAGGGGAGATGGCAGACACAATGACTCCTTCCTTGAGGATACCCGCTGGCTCAGATAAACCCGGAGAGTCGGGCACAAAACTCCTAGACAGAGCATCCGCCTTCACATTTTTAGAGCCCGGAAGGTACGAAATCACAAAGTCGAAGCGGGCAAAAAATGACGACCAACGGGCCTGTCTAGGATTCAAGCGCTTGGCAGACTCGAGATAAGTCAAGTTCTTATGATCAGTCAATACCACCACGCGATGCTTAGCTCCTTCAAGCCAATGACGCCACTCCTCGAATGCCCACTTCATGGCCAGCAACTCTCGATTGCCCACATCATAATTACGCTCAGCGGGCGAAAACTTCCTGGAAAAGAAAGCACATGGTTTCATCACTGAGCAATCAGAACCTCTCTGTGACAAAACCGCCCCTGCTCCAATCTCAGAAGCATCAACCTCGACCTGGAACGGAAGAGAAACATCTGGCTGACACAACACAGGGGCAGAACAAAAACGACGCTTCAACTCCCGAAAAGCTTCCACAGCAGCAGAAGACCAATTAACCAAATCAGCACCCTTCTTGGTCAAATCGGTCAATGGTTTGGCAATGCTAGAAAAATTACAGATGAAGCGACGATAAAAATTAGCAAAGCCCAGGAACTTTTGCAGACTTTTCAGAGATGTCGGCTGAATCCAATCCTGGATGGCTTGGACCTTAACTGGATCCATCTCGATAGTAGAAGGGGTAAAGATGAACCCCAAAAATGAAACTTTCTGCACACCGAAGAGACACTTTGATCCCTTCACAAACAAAGAGTTAGCACGCAGGACCTGAAAAACCATTCTGACCTGCTTCACATGAGACTCCCAATCATCTGAGAAGATCAAAATGTCATCCAAGTAAACAATCAGGAATTTATCCAGATACTCACGGAAGATGTCATGCATAAAAGACTGAAACACAGATGGAGCATTGGCAAGTCCGAACGGCATCACTAGATACTCAAAATGACCCTCGGGCGTATTGAATGCAGTTTTCCATTCATCTCCTTGCCTGATTCTCACTAGATTATACGCACCACGAAGATCTATCTTAGTGAACCAACTAGCCCCCTTAATCCGAGCAAACAAGTCAGATAACAATGGCAAGGGATACTGAAATTTAACAGTGATCTTATTAAGAAGGCGGTAATCAATATACGGTCTCAGCGAACCATCCTTCTTGGCTACAAAGAAGAACCCTGCTCCCAGTGGTGATGACGATGGGCGAATATGTCCCTTCTCCAGGGATTCCTTCACATAACTGCGCATAGCGGCGTGTTCGGGCACGGATAAATTAAATAATCGACCTTTAGGGAATTTACTACCAGGAATCAAATTGATAGCACAATCACAATCCCTATGCGGAGGTAGAGCATCGGACTTGGGCTCTTCAAATACATCCTGATAATCAGACAAGAACTCTGGGACCTCAGAAGGGGTGGATGACGAAATCGACAAAAATGGAACATCACCATGTACCCCCTGACAACCCCAGCTGGATACCGACATGGAATTCCAATCCAATACTGGATTATGGGTTTGTAGCCATGGCAACCCCAACACGACCACATCATGCAGATTATGCAACACCAGAAAGCGAATAACTTCCTGATGTGCAGGAGCCATGCACATGGTCAGCTGGGCCCAGTATTGAGGTTTATTCTTGGCCAAAGGTGTAGCATCAATTCCTCTCAATGGAATAGGACACCGCAAAGGCTCCAAGAAAAACCCACAACGTTTAGCATAATCCAAATCCATCAGATTCAGGGCAGCGCCCGAATCCACAAACGCCATGACAGAAAACGACGACAAAGAGCATATCAAGGTAATGGACAGAAGGAATTTGGACTGTACAGTACCAATGACGGCAGACCTAGCGGACCGCTTAGTGCGCTTAGGACAATCAGAAATAGCATGAGTGGAATCACCACAGTAGAAACACAGACCATTCAGACGTCTGTATTCCTGCCGTTCAACTCTAGTCATAGTCCTATCGCACTGCATAGGCTCAGGTTTAACCTCAGGCAGTACCGCCAAATGGTGCACAGATTTACGCTCGCGCAAGCGTCGACCGATCTGAATGGCCAAAGACAAAGACTCATTCAAACCAGCAGGCATAGGAAATCCCACCATGACATCCTTAAGAGCCTCAGAGAGACCCTTTCTGAACAAAGCTGCCAGCGCAGATTCATTCCACTGAGTGAGTACTGACCATTTCCTAAATTTCTGACAATATATACTTCTATATCATCCTGACCCTGGCACAAAGCCAGCAAATTTTTCTCAGCCTGATCCACTGAATTAGGCTCATCGTACAGCAATCCGAGCGCCAGGAAAAACGCATCGACACTACTCAATGCAGGGTCTCCTGGCGCAAGAGAAAATGCCCAGTCTTGAGGGTCGCCGCGCAAAAAAGAAATAATAATCAAAACCTGTTGAATAGGATTACCAGAAGAATGAGGTTTCAAGGTCAGAAATAGCTTACAATTATTTTTGAAACTTAGAAACTTAGTTCTATCTCCAAAAAACAAATCAGGAATAGGAATTCTTGGTTCTAACATAGATTTCTGATCAATAGTATCTTGAATTTTTTGTACATTTATAACGAGATTATCCATTGAAGAGCACAGACCCTGAATATCCATGTCCACACCTGTGTCCAGAATCACCCAAATGTCTAGGGGGAAAAAAAAAAAAAGTGAACACAGAGCAGAAAAAAAAAAAAAAATGATGTCAGAACTTTTTCTTTCCGTCTATTGAGAATCATTAGTTTGGCTCCTTGTACTGTTATGTTTGCTAATGACAGGTGTTATGAAGGCAATCCAGAAACACAGTGTGCTTAGCGATCAGAGCGCACACAGTGATCTGACAAATACCCAAAAATACAAGAACGAGCTCTGAGACGTGGAAACTCTGTAGACTGCACACCTGATCCTATCCTAAACACAACTAAAAGCGGCTGTGGATTGCGCCTAACAACTACCTAGGCAACTCGGCACAGCCTAAGAAACTAGCTAGCCTGAAGATAGTAAAATAGGCCTGACTTGCCCCAGAGAAATTCCCCAAAGGAAAAGGCAGCCCCCCACATATAATGACTGTGAGTAAGATGAAAAGACAAAACGTAGGGATGAAATAGATTCAGCAAAGTGGGGCCCGATATTCTAGGACAGAGCGAGGACAGTAAAGCGAACTTTGCAGTCTACAAAAAACCCTAAAGCAAAACCACGCAAAGGGGGCAAAAAAAACCCACCGTGCCGAACTAACGGCACGGTGGTACACCCTTTGCGTCTCAGAGCTTCCAGCAAAACAAAAGACAAGCTGGACAGAAAAAAAGCAACAAAAAAGCAAAAAGCACTTAGCTATACAGAGCAGCAGGTCACAGGAACAATCAGGAGAAGCTCAGATCCAACACTGAAACATTGACAAGGAGCAAGGATAGCAGCATCAGGCGGAGTTAAGTAATGAAGCAGTTAACGAGCTCACCAGAACACCTGAGGGAGGAAGCTCAGAAGCTGCAGTACCACTTGTGACCACAGGAGTGAATTCAGCCACAGAATTCACAACAGTTAATGCAGCTACTGTTCTAGAAACTCCAGTGGTGCCTAATCCACATACTCTTGTCCCAGATATCTCAGGATGCTGCTTGGTTCACAGTCATCGACCTCGCCAATGCCTTCTTCAGCATTCCATTACACCCAGATTGCCAGTTTCTGTTTGCATTCACTTATCAGGGACGACAATTGATGTGGACAGTTATGTCACAAGGGGCCCAAAACAGTCCCAATCAGTTTGCAAAAAATATGGGCCAATGTCTTTTACCCTGGCAGTTAGAATATCCTTATGTCACGTTGCTTCAGTATGTGGGTAACCTTTTGTTGTGTACACAGACAGAGCAGGAAGCCATTGTTGCCACTGTTAGTTTTCGCAAGTATCTGGCAGATCTGAACTGTCAGGTTTCGTTCTCGAAACTTTGGTTCTGCCTTGGTCAAGTGATATTTTTGGGTCACTGTCTCCTTCAGGGTGCCAGACACCTCACAGAAGAAAGAAAAATAGCCGTCAGCTACAAAGGATGAGACTGAACTCCAACGTTTTCTTGGACTATGTACTTATTGTTGTCAGTGGATACCGGACGCATCCCGCACAATACAACCTCTCTACAAAGCCCTGAAAGACTGTTCAAGATATGCTGATGATTTTGGCAGATTCCACACCGGATAAGCTGTTACCACGGAAGATACTGTATTGCTCGGAGCTGCACTCCCTCCCTCCCTGTCAGGACAAGAAGCAGAACTTCAGGATCTGTCTACTGCATGTACTTTGGCCAATGACAGGCGGGCTAATATATACGGACTCACAGTATGCATTTGGTATTGCTCATGATATTGGAGCCCTATGGACCAATCGAGGGTTTGTTACTACCGCCGGGACTCAGTGAAGAATGTTGAAGCTGTTAAAGCCCTCATGGACTCAATCAAATTACCTACCCAGGTGGCCATTATCAAAGTTAAGGAGCATGGTACTATGGAACAGGCCACAGACTGTTGGTAACACCTTTGCGGATATGCAAGCAAAAGCCGCTGCTCTCCTACCCGTTGAACTGACCATACCAGCTATGGTGACCACACGCTCTCAGCGTAAACAGTTACAAGAAACACTGACTCTACAGGAACCTGATGATCTATGCCAGACTGAGGTTTTCTGCCGGACCCCGCGAGACCGCTTAATGACGATGCAGAGAATGTCTCCAAAGGAAGAAGTGAAGCAGTGGAAAGCTGATGGAGCACGTATGGACAATGGTCACTGGAAAAAGGACCAACTTGTGTGTCTCCCTAAGCGGATGTACCCTGCTATTGCCACGTGGGCGCATGGGCCCACACATCGAGGTATCTGTCAGACCGGCAATCCCGGTCAACTTCAACGTGTAACCCCGAAGCACCTTGCTAAGCCAGACTATCCTTTCCAAAGGCTCCAGGTGGACCTCACGTTGCCTAAGTCTGGAAGGTATGAATATTGTCTGGTGGTTGTCGATATGTTCTCCAGTTGGCCAGAAGTATTCCCCGTTACCAACGTGACTGCAAAGATCACAGCAAAGAAACTGGTGATGGAAGTTATATGCAGATATGGTGTTCCAGAAGTTGTTGAAAGTGACCAAGGCCCGGACTTTTCTTCTCCTGTATATCAGGAGGTTCTGACAATGCTTGGATCCACTGTAGCCCTCCATACTCCGTACCATCCACAATCTAGTAGGAAAATTAAGAGGCTGAAAGGCACACTGAAGGGACAATTGACCAAAATGATGCAGGAGACTACGGCTCCATGGCCAGGGCTCTTACATATTCGTACTACCCCTATTGCAAAACATGGCCTGTCCCCTAATGAGATATTGTTTGGTGCTAGGCCCCCAGTTGCAAATTTCAGTCTCAGTAGTTATCAGAAGAAACTGTCCGTGCTGTTCAATATGTTATTCATCTTAGTAAAAATGTTGCTAACACCCATGTTTTAGTTTCTTCTTCCCTTCCAGATTCAGCAGAAACCGACACTTGTCACAATTTGAAGCCTGGTGGTTTTATGGTCGTGAAAAGCTATGTCAGAAAACACGGACTAGAACCCTTGTATGATGGTCCCTACCAAGTCCTCCTCATTATTCCTATGTCAGTAAAGCTGGAAGGAAGGCCGACGTGGATCCACGTATCGCACTGCAAGCTGGTCAAACAGACTAGTAGCAAATAAGGGGACATAATGTTTTAGTTTTTCGTATTTCCATATAATAATATTGGTAACCGCATGGGACAGCCTAAATTCTCCAACATCCTTGAATAATAAGTTTGTACAATATCATGAAAAATTAATAGTACAGATGGGTATAGCCAATAAAATTGTCAGTTCTATTTTCATTTACCCTATGATTACACAAATGTGGGATAAATTGGTTAGGGCCACAGATTATCCAGATGATCAAATTTGGGGATATATTGGATATACTTAATACCACTGCCTGTGTTATGAATCTGTTGAAGGGTTTAAAGCCCACTGATTGCTGAGATTATGTCCCACTAATTCATGAAGCACCTAAACTAAAGGTCCCAGGAGGAATAACCGTATTAGCTGATAATTATACCTGTTATAATTCCCACGACACTACAGGTACACCAGTAGGGGTCTTCGAGACAGGTTTCTGTAAAGAGAACAGTTCCCTGGATACTGACTTGCTAGCTAATCATACACAGTATATGTACGACATTTATTGGTTATGTGGAGATGGTAAGCTCCGTCCTAGGTTGCCTAATGCCTGGACAGGTCAATGTACCCTTGTTAAACTAGCTACGCAGTTCAAGATTTTACCTTGGGATCCAGAGACACCTGATGAATATACCCGAAGGAGGAGAAGTCTCGATCAGCTCCACATGAGTTATGAAGAAGATCCATTGGTATATGTCGATGGCATTGGAGTGCCAAGGTGGTTGCCTGACCAATTTAAAGCCCAGAACCAGATCAATGCTAGCTTTGCTTTATTAATCCACAAGTGCAGATTAATAAAAATGTTGATGGGATCAATTACATATATTACAGTGAACAAAGGTTTGTCAATTTTACCTGTGATGCTTTCCAAGGTATAGTTGAGGAGTTGAGCCCTAACACTAGAATGACCCTCCAAAACCGACTCGCCCTTGATATGATCTTAGCTGAGGAAGGAGGAGTCTGTGGGATGGTGGGAGAGGAATGTTGTACCTATATCCCTCAGAACTCTGGGGTAAATGGAAAGACCATGATAGCCCTTAAAAAGATAAATGGGTTAGCAGCAGAATTAAAAACTAATGTTGGAGTAGACACATCTTTCTTTTCCGGCTGGTTGGGTGGGCTCAAAGGATTCTTTCAACAAGCTTGTCTGGTACTGATTGCCCTTCTTGTAGTTGGATCGATAATCCTCTGTTGTGTTATTCCCCTGTATAAAAAGGTTATCACTGAGGCAACTCCGACTGGCACCTTCCTCAACCAAGAAGTAGACTCACCAGAGTATGATGGCACTGATCCAGGGGAGATCCCCAAGTACGTCCCCCTCAAGAAGTTAGACAATACCCTTTACTCTCAGATGATGCTAAGAGATTTAGTTTAGGGACAGCGGGAGAACTCCATGTGAAGCTAGTGAAGGGTTCAGCTGCCTGGAGGCCTCTCACAAGGGGAGAGCTTCTGAGGTGTCTGGATCAGGTACAGGCTCAACCTGAACCCAAGAAATCTCTCCCAGACAGGTTCTCTGGAGGGAGAGATACATTTTTTGTTTTTAAAGAGGCCTGCAAGTTGTACTTCAGGCTCCGCCCCCATTCATCAGAGAGTGAGGAACAACGGGTAGGTATCATCGTTTCCCTTCTTAAGGGTGATCCCCAATCCTTAGCCTTCTCCCTGCCGACCGGTTCACCATCCCTATGGTCGGTGGATGAGTTTTTTACGGCTCTGGCTCTGGTGTATGGTGATCCAGATGGCGTCTCCCTGGCGGAATCCTGACTCCGTCAGATCAAGCAGGGGGGTCGCTGGCTTCGGAGTACTGTTCAGAGTTCAGGAGGTAGGCCACAGACACACAGTGGAATGACCCTGCCCTTAGGAGCCATTTTGTGCAGGGTCTGTCCCCTAGGTTGCAAGATACTCTGGTGTAGTACGCAGCCCCCAGGTCGTTGGAGGCCGCCATGTCCCTTGCCATCCGGGTGGATAGACGCTTGAGGGAGAGGCATACACCAAATGTGCCCCCTATAGTCCTTGCTAGGGAGGAGGACACACCTGGGCAGGCGGACAAACCCATGCTGGTGGGAGGAGTTGGTTCCCAAACTGGTTTGCCTGTGGTTTGCTGTGGAGTGGGGGCATGTTTCTACTGTGGGCAGACCAGTCATTTTATCAATGTCTGCCCAGCCCATGCCAATGTGCTTGCACCACCTAAAGAGCAGCACCCTCCTGGTCGTGTGGAGGGAGGCGACCAGGGTGTGTATATTTCCTCCATCCATTTTTTCATCTCAGTGTACCTTACCTGCTGAGGCGGTTATTGGTGGGGTAACTGAGAATATTCCGGTGCTTGTGGACAGTGGAGCAAGAGTCAATTTGGTGGATGCTCATTTTGTCCAGACCCATGGCCTGATGAGTAGGATGCTAGTGAAACCCTTAAGCGTCCAGGCCATTGACTCTGCTCCGTTCAGCCAGGGGAGCATTACACAAGTCGTAGACAATATACATCTGTGTATAGGGGCTTGTCATGAAGAGTATTTATCATGCTACGTCTTGGAGGGCATACCAACTCCCATGGTTTTAGGACTCCCTTGGTTGAAAAGACATAACCCGGTCATAGACTGGTGGTCCAGGGAAGTAGTCAGCTGGGGTCAGTGATATAAGGACTGCTGCCTGGGAGGTACGATCTCTGCCGCTATTCTAAAACCTACCCCTTCCCCTTCAGTGGGGGCAGCAGAGTTGCTGCCAGGGACTAGGGGCAAGACTTTACCCTCACTACAGGTTAACCCGGTGGGTCAGAGACCTCTTAGGAGGAGGGATCAGATGAGGGTGGTGATTCCCTTGGAGCATTATGGGGGTGTGAGTGTAGTGACAGAGGGGGACGCCTCTGTTGTCAATTCCTCAAAGAATTCTCCGTACTGTGGCAAATGTTTGCATGGAAATAAACGTTCAGGTCCGGACCTGTGTGTGAATGAGTACGTGTGGGTGTCCACCAAAAACATCAGGTGGAAGTGTGCAACTGGGACCTGGAGATTTAGGGTGATTGGGCCATAACGGGTGTCGGCTATTCTCAGCCCGAGGACTTTTCAGTTGGAGTTACACCCAGTTATGCATGTACACAACTCATTTCCCAGGTCGGCCCTCTGGAGGTTTGTGACGCCTTCGTTGGTGGCATTTTCATCAAGTCGCATTTGCCATAAACTTGAGAGTAGGGTTGAGCGAAACGGGTCGTTCATTTTCAAAAGTCGCCGACTTTTGGCAAAGTCGGGTTTCATGAAACCCGATCCGACCCGTGTGCGGGGTCGGCCATGCGGTACGTGACTTTCGCGCCAAAGTCGCGTTTCAATGACGCGAAAAGCGCCATTTCTCAGCCAATGAAGGTAAACGCAGAGTGTGGGCAGCGTGATGACATAGGTCCTGGTCCCCACCATCTTAGAGAAGGGCATTGCAGTGATTGGCTTGCTGTCTGCGGCGTCACAGGGGCTATAAAGGGGAGTTCCCGCCGACCGCCATGTTACTGCTGCTGATCTGAGCTTAGGGAGAGGTTGCTGCCGCTTCGTCAGAAGCAGGGATAGCGTTAGGCAGGGTCCATTAACCACCAAACCGCTTGTGCTGTAGCGATTTCCACTGCCCAACACCACCTTCGGTGTGCAGGGACAGTGGAAGCTACATTTTTTTCTTTTCCCCCTCAGCGCTGTAGCTCATTGGGCTGCCCTAGAAGGCTCCCTGATAGCTGCATTGCTGTGTGTACGCCGCTGTGCAAACCAACTGCTTTTTTCAAAGCACAAATCCTCTTGTTCCTTCCTTTCTGCACAGCTATCTTTTTGGTTTGTACACACTTTTTATTTAATTTGTGCATCAGTCCACTCCTTATTGCTGCCTGCCATACCTGGCTGAGATTACTGCAGGGAGATAGTAATTGAAGGACACTCCCTGTTTTTTTTTTTTTTTTTGTGGGAGATTAAGATTGACATTTCTGCTAGAGTGCCATCCCTGTCTGTGTCATCTCTCACTCAGTGGGCCATAGAAAGCCTATTTATTTTTTTGCTTGATTTGGGTTATAAAATCTACCTGAAAAAATCACTACATCAATCAGTGGGAGAAAAATATTGGCCTCAGGGCTTGTGTGCCACTCTTGACTCCTGTGTGCATCATCACTCACTCAGTGGGCCATAGAAAGCCTATTTATTTTTTTGCTTGATTTTGGTTCTAAAATCTACCTGAAAAAATCACTACATCAATCAGTGGGAGAAAAATATTGGCCTCAGGGCTTGTGTGCCACTCCTGACTCCTGTGTGCATCATCACTCACTCAGTGGGCCATAGAAAGCCCATTTTTTTTTTTTTTTGCTTTATTTGGGTTCTAAATTCTACCTGAAAAAATCAATAAATCAATCAGTGGGAGATTAATATTGGCCTTTGGGCTTGTGTGCCAGTCCTAAGCGTGCCATCTCTCTCTCTCAGATAGTGGGCCATAGAAAGCCTATTTATTTTTTATTTTTTTTATTGGGTTTATAAATTTTCCCTGGAAAAAAAAAAAAAAAGTGGGAGATTAATATTGGCCTCTGGGCTTGTGTGCCAGTCCTGAGCGTGCCATCTCTCTCACAAATAGTGGGCCATAGAAAGCCTATTTATTTATTTTTTTTTGGTTTTATAAATTCTCCCTTAAAAAAAAAAGGGAGATTAATATTGGCCTTTGGGCTTGTGTGCCAGTCCTAAGCGTGCCATCTCTCTCTGTCTCTCAGATAGTGGGCCATAGAAAGCCTATTTATTATTTTTTTTATTGGGTTTATAAATTTTCCCTGGAACAAAAAAAAAAAGTGGGAGATAAATATTGGCCTCTGGGCTTGTGTGCCACTCCTGACTCCTGTGTGCGTCATCTCTCACTCAGTGGGCCATAGAAAGCCTTTTTTTGTTTTATTTGTTTTCTAAATTCTCCCTGAAAAAATCATTTTATTTTATTTGGCTTCTAAATTCTTCCTGAAAAAATCATTTTATTCTATTTTTTTTTTTCCTAAAGTCTCCCTGAAAAAAAAAAAAAAAAAACAAATCAGTGGGAGATTAATATTGCCCTTTCTGCTTGTGTGCCAGTCTTGACTCCTGGGTGTGCCATCTCTCTCCAATTGTGGGCCATAGAAAGCCTATTATTTTTTTAGCTTGATTTGGGTTCCAAAATCTACCTGAAAAAATCACTACATCAATCAGTGGGAGATAAATATTGGCCTCTGGGCTTGTGTGCCACTCCTGACTCCTGTGTGCGTCATCTCTCACTCAGTGGGCCATAGAAAGCCTTTTTTTGTTTTATTTGTTTTCTAAATTCTCCCTGAAAAAATCATTTTATTTTATTTGGTTTCTAAATTCTTCCTGAAAAAATCATTTTATTCTATTTTTTTTTTTCCTAAAGTCTCCCTGAAAAACAAAAAACAAAAACAAATCAGTGGGAGATTAATATTGCCCTTTCTGCTTGTGTGCCAGTCTTGACTCCTGGGTGTGCCATCTCTCTCTCTCTCTCCAATTGTGGGCCATAGAAAGCCTATTATTTTTTTAGCTTGATTTGGGTTCCAAAATCTACCTGAAAAAATCACTACATCAATCAGTGGGAGATAAATATTGGCCTCTGGGCTTGTGTGCCACTCCTGACTCCTGTGTGCGTCATCTCTCACTCAGTGGGCCATAGAAAGCCTTTTTTTGTTTTATTTGTTTTCTAAATTCTCCCTGAAAAAATCATTTTATTTTATTTGGTTTCTAAATTCTTCCTGAAAAAATCATTTTATTCTATTTTTTTTTTCCTAAAGTCTCCCTGAAAAAACAAACAAAAAAAAAACAAATCAGTGGGAGATTAATATTGCCCTTTCTGCTTGTGTGCCAGTCTTGACTCCTGGGTGTGCCATCTCTCTCTCTCTCTCTCTCCAATTGTGGGCCATAGAAAGCCTATTATTTTTTTTAGCTTGATTTGGGTTTCAAAATCTACCTGAAAAAATCACTACATCAATCAGTGGGAGATAAATATTGGCCTCTGGGCTTGTGTGCCACTCCTGACTCCTGTGTGCGTCATCTCTCACTCAGTGGGCCATAGAAAGCCTTTTTTTGTTTTATTTGTTTTCTAAATTCTCCCTGAAAAAATCATTTTATTTTCTTTGGTTTCTAAATTCTTCCTGAAAAAATCATTTTATTCTATTTTTTTTTTCCTAAAGTCTCCCTGAAAAAAAAAAAAAAAATCAAATCAGTGGGAGATTAATATTTACATTTGTGCTTCAGTGACAGTCCTGCGTGTGTGGCATCTCTCATTTGTTGCCACCAACAACAGAGTGTGTAACATTGTGCCTGATTTTCGTTGTGGTCTCACTCACCTGTAAAGGGGTAGCTAAATCATACTGAAGTTATAGCTCACCGTGTAATTTGTGTGACAGCAACAAATACCGTTAGTTTGTTTACGTTTTTAAAACAATGAGGAAGTATGGTGGAAGAGGTCGTGGCCGGGGGCATTCATTGTCAGCTGGTAATGAGGGTAGTGGTAGTGGTGGAGCATCAGCTGGTCGTGGGAAAAAAAATATTGCACCTAAGTCTGGAGCTGTGGAGCCAGGTTCGTCGTCTGGCTACACAAGGCCTCGAACGCTCCCTTTTCTGGGAGTAGGAAAACCGCTTTTAAAGCCGGAGCAGCAAGAGCAAGTTTTGGCTTATCTTGCTGACTCAGCCTCTAGCTCTTTTGCCTCCTCTCGTGAAACTGGTAAATGTCAAAGCAGCGCGTCGTTAGTGGATGTTCACGGTCAGGGACAAGTCGCTTCCTTGTCCTCTTCAGCAAAAACAACAACAGAGAAGAATGCAGCAGGCGACACAACGGGTTACTCCATGGAGCTCTTTACACATACCGTCCCTGGCTTAGAAAGTGAAGCAGTTAACAGTCCATGCCCATTACAAGTTGAATCTGACATGGAGTGCACTGATGCACAGCCACAGCCAGACTACTATGCTGGTCCTTTGACTCAGACCACAACATTGCCCTCGCAGGGTGCTGATCAAGAATCAGACCCTGATGAGACTATGTTGCCCCATCACGAACGCTATACCACCGACCGACACGGTGACACAGACGAAGTTGCACACGAGCTACAAGAAGAGGTAATAGATGACCCAGTTCTTGACCCCGATTGGCAGCCATTGGGGGAACAGGGTGCAGGCGGCAGCAGTTCTGAAGCGGAGGAGGAGGGGCCGCAGCAGGCATCAACATCGCAACAGGTTCCATCTGCCGGGCCCGTATCTTGCCCAAAACGCGTGGCAAAGCTAAAACCTGTTGGAGGACAGCGTGGCCATCCGGTTAAAGCTCAGTCTGCAATGCCTGAAAAGGTATCCGATGCTAGAAAGAGTGCAGTCTGGCATTTTTTTAAACAACATCCAATTGATCAGCGCAAAGTCATCTGTCAAAAATGTTCAACTACCTTAAGCAGAGGACAGAATCTGAAAAGTCTCAATACAAGTTGCATGCATAGACATTTAACCACCATGCATTTGCAAGCCTGGACTAACTACCAAACGTCCCTTAAGGTTGTAGCACCCTCGGCTAATGAAGCTAGTCAGCAACGCAACATCCCTTCCGGCAGTGTAGGGCCACCATTTTCCGCACCACCTGCAGTATCTGTGCAGGTTTCTTTGCCAGGCCAAAGCCGTCAGGGTCAGGGAATCACCAGTTTCGTAGTAGGAAACACTGCATCTAGGGCACCGGTGGCAACAATACCATCTCCCACCGTCTCTCAGTCTGCCATGTCCACAGGCACCCCCGCTAGTTCCACGATCTCCAGCTCTCCAGTCCAGCTCACCCTACATGAGACTATGGTTAGAAAAAGGAAGTACTTAGCCTCGCATCCGCGTACACAGGGTTTGAACGCACACATAGCTAGACTAATCTCGTTAGAGATGATGCCCTACCGGTTAGTTGAAAGCGAAGCTTTCAAAGCCCTGATGGACTACGCTGTACCACGCTACGAGCTACCCAGTCGACACTTTTTTTCCAGAAAAGCCATCCCAGCCCTCCACCAGCATGTTAAAGAGCGCATCGTCCATGCACTCAGGCAATCTGTGAGCACAAAGGTGCACCTGACAACAGATGCATGGACCAGTAGGCATGGCCAGGGACGTTACGTGTCCATCACGGCACACTGGGTAAATGTGGTGGATGCAGGGTCCACAGGGGACAGCAAGTTTGGGACAGTTCTGCCTAGCCCACGGTCTAGGAAACAATTGGCTGTAGCCGTTCGCACCCCCTCCTCCTCCTCTTCGTCCTCCTGCAGAAGCGAGAGCTCGTCCACAGACCGCAGTCGCACAACCACTCCATCCGCAGCTGCCACTGTTGCACACCAGGTCTCCCATTATGGGGCAGCTACTGGCAAACGTCAGCAGGCTGTATTGGCTATGAAGTGTTTGGGCGACAACAGACACACCGCGGAAGTTCTGTCCGAGTTCTTGCATAAAGAAACGCAGTCGTGGCTGGGCACTGTAGATCTTGAGGCAGGCAAGGTAGTGAGTGATAACGGAAGGAATTTCATGGCTGCCATCTCCCTTTCCCAACTGAAACACATTCCTTGCCTGGCTCACACCTTAAACCTGGTGGTGCAGTGCTTCCTGAAAAGTTATCCGGGGTTATCCGACCTGCTCCTCAAAGTGCGTGAACTTTGCTCACATATCCGCCGTTCGCCCGTACACTCCAGCCGTATGCAGACCTATCAGCGTTCTTTGAACCTTCCCCAGCATCGCCTAATCATAGACGTTGCAACAAGGTGGAACTCAACACTGCACATGCTTCAGAGACTGTGTGAACAGAGGCGGGCTGTTATGTTTTTGTGGGAGGATACACATACACGGGCAGGCAGTAGGATGGCAGACATGGAGTTGTCAGGTGTGCAGTGGTCGAAGATTCAAGACATGTGTCAAGTCCTTCAGTGTTTTGAGGAATGCACACGGCTGGTTAGTGCAGACAACGCCATAATAAGCATGAGCATCCCCCTAATGCGTCTGCTGATGCAAAGTTTGACGCACATAAAGGATCAGGCGTCTGCAGCTGAGGAAGAGGAAAGCCTTGATGACAGTCAGCCATTGTCTGGCCAGGGCAGTGTACAGGACGAGGTAGCGGGCGAAGAGAAGGAGGAGGACGAGGAGGATGATGGGGATGATTATATTTTTAATGAGGAAGCTTTTCCGGGGCCACTGGAAATTGGTGGCGCGGCAAGGCCGGGTTCTGGTTTTTTGAGGGACACAAGTGACGTGGATTTGCCTGAAACTGCCCCTCAACCAAGCACAACCGCAGATTTGAGAACTGGAACTTTGGCCCACATGGCGGTTTATGCCTTACGTATCCTCAAAAGGGACACACGCATAACTAAAATGATGAATGATGACGATTACTGGTTGGCCTGCCTCCTTGATCCTCGCTATAAAGGCTAATTGCAAAATATAATGCCACATGAGAACTTGGAACTAATATTAGCAACCAAACAATCAACTCTTGTTGACCGTTTGCTTCTGGCATTCCCTGCACACAGCGCCCGTGATCGTTCTCACACGAGCTGCAGGGGCCAGCAGACCAGAGGAGTTAGAGGGGCAGAAATCAGAAGTGGCGTTGGCCAGAGGGGTTTTCTGACCAGGTTGTGGAGTGATTTTGCTATGACCGCAGACAGGACAGGTACTGCAGCATCAATTCAAAGTGACAGGAGACAACATTTGTCCAGTATGGTTACAAACTATTTTTCATCCCTTATCGATGTTCTCCCTCAACCGTCATTCCCATTTGATTACTGGGCATCAAAATTAGACACCTGGCCAGAATTGGCAGAATATGCATTGCAGGAGCTTGCTTGCCCGGCAGCTAGTGTCCTATCAGAAAGAGTATTCAGTGCTGCAGGTTCAATACTAACAGAAAAAAGGACTCGTCTGGCTACCCAAAATGTAGATGATCTAACCTTCATTAAAATGAACCACAACTGGATTTCGAAATCTTTTGCCCCACCTTGCCCGGCTGACACCTAGCTTTCCTATGAAAAGGTCTTGCCTGTGGACTATTCTGAATGCCTTTTCCAATCTCGTAATTTTCTGCACCTGATTGTCCAGCATACGACATGTTTACACCTCACTAAATGGCCAAACTCCCCACACGGGGCCGTGGTATCGACACTTGGCGACAGCACCCGTGAGAGTGCAGTTTGTCTGAAGAGGTGGGTGAGCCCGCTTTTGGTCGACGGCACTGCCACTGGGTCCCTCCTAGTACAATAAAGTGTCTCTGGCGGTGGTGGTGCGCACCCAACGTCAGACACACCGTTGTAATATGAGGGGCCCTGGGCCTGTACCGCCGGCCACAAGACAGTTTCCCCCCACCCCAGCTCAAACAGTGCTCTACCACTTGCAAAATTATCTCACAGCTCCACCAATGTTTAGTCTATGCGCTGACATCCTTCAATGCCTGCCACTGACAATACCATTGTATTGACATTTTTGTTATGTTAGGCCTTCGATGCCTGTCTGTGGTCACTCCTTCCACTAGGCCTCCACTGACCACACCACTGCTGCCCGTGTACCCCTGTAACCAATTTAAAATTGCCTACAGCCATGGGTTATTATTTTAGGCCTTCGATGCCTGTCTGCGGTGACTCCTTCCACTAGGCCTCCACTGACCACACCACTGCTGCCCGTGTACCCCTGGAACCAATTTAAAATTGCCTACAGCCATGTGTTATTATTTTAGGCCTTCGATGCCTGTCTGCGGTCACTCCTTCCACTAGGCCTCCACTGACCACACCACTGCTGCCCGTGTACCCCTGTAACCAATTTAAAATTGCCTACAGCCATGTGTTATTATTTTAGGCCTTCGATGCCTGTCTGCGGTGACTCCTTCCACTAGGCCTCCACTGACCACACCACTGCTGCCCGTGTACCCCTGTAACCAATTTAAAATTGCCTACAGCCATGTGTTATTATTTTAGGCCTTCGATGCCTGTCTGCGGTGACTCCTTCCACTAGGCCTCCACTGACCACACCACTGCTGCCCGTGTACCCCTGGAACCAATTTAAAATTGCCTACAGCCATGTGTTATTATTTTAGGCCTTCGATGCCTGTCTGCGGTCACTCCTTCCACTAGGCCTCCACTGACCACACCACTGCTGCCCGTGTACCCCTGTAACCAATTTAAAATTGCCTACAGCCATGTGTTATTATTTTAGGCCTTCGATGCCTGTCTGCGGTGACTCCTTCCACTAGGCCTCCACTGACCACACCACTGCTGCCCGTGTACCCCTGGAACCAATTTAAAATTGCCTACAGCCATGTGTTATTATTTTAGGCCTTCGATGCCTGTCTGCGGTCACTCCTTCCACTAGGCCTCCACTGACCACACGACTGCTGCCCGTGTACCCCTGGAACCAATTTAAAATTGCCTACAGCCATGTGTTATTATTTTAGGCCTTCGATGCCTGTCTGCGGTGACTCCTTCCACTAGGCCTCCACTGACCACACCACTGCTGCCCGTGTACCCCTGGAACCAATTTAAAATTGCCTACAGCCATGTGTTATTATTTTAGTCCTTCGATGCCTGTCTGCGGTCACTCCCTCCACTAGGCCTCCACTGACCACACCACTGCTGCCCGTCTACCCCTGGAACCAATTTAAAATTGCCTACAGCCATGTGTTATTATTTTAGGCCTTCGATGCCTGTCTGTGGTCACTCCTTCCACTAGGCCTCCACTGACCACACCACTGCTGCCCGTGTACCCCTGTAACCAATTTAAAATTGCCTACAGCCATGTGTTATTATTTTAGGCCTTCGATGCCTGTCTGTGGTCACTCCTTCCACTAGGCCTCCACTGACCACACCACTGCTGCCCGTGTACCCCTGGAACCAATTTAAAATTGCCTACAGCCATGTGTTATTATTTTAGGCCTTCGATGCCTGTCTGCGGTCACTCCTTCCACTAGGCCTCCACTGACCACACCACTGCTGCCCGTGTACCCCTGGAACCAATTTAAAATTGCCTACAGCCATGTGTTATTATTTTAGGCCTTCGATGCCTGTCTGCGGTGACTCCTTCCACTAGGCCTCCACTGACCACACCACTGCTGCCCGTGTACCCCTGGAACCAATTTAAAATTGCCTACAGCCATGTGTTATTATTTTAGGCCTTCGATGCCTGTCTGCGGTCACTCCTTCCACTAGGCCTCCACTGACCACACCACTGCTGCCCGTGTACCCCTGGAACCAATTTAAAATTGCCTTCAGCCATGTGTTATTATTTTAGGCCTTCGATGCCTGTCTGCGGTCACTCCTTCCACTAGGCCTCCACTGACCACACCACTGCTGCCCGTGTACCCCTGTAACCAATTTAAAATTGCCTACAGCCATGTGTTATTATTTTAGACCTTCGATGCCTGTCTGTGGTCACTCCTTCCACTAGGCCTCCACTGACCACACCACTGCTGCCCATGTACCCCTGGAACCAATTTAAAATTGCCTACAGCCATGTGTTATTATTTTAGGCCTTCGATGCCTGTCTGCGGTCACTCCTTCCACTAGGCCTCCACTGACCACACCACTGCTGCCCGTGTACCCCTGTAACCAATTTAAAATTGCCTACAGCCATGTGTTATTATTTTAGGCCTTCGATGCCTGTCTGCGGTCACTCCTTCCACTAGGCCTCCACTGACCACACCACTGCTGCCCCTGGAACCAACATCAGAAAATATAAAAATAAGTATTTTGCTTATAAAAAAGAAAATACTGGAGAGATATCAAATGCAGACATTTTAACATTAAAAACAAACACATACAACAAAAATCTGGTACAGTACTAAAAATGGCCACCAGCTACAATAACTTTCTCCTGCAAGTAGTTAACTGAAAGGTTTTTTCAATTTTAAACACAGATATGGCATCCACCGAGTGTTGTCCTGTCGCGTCTTCTTTATATTATTGCCAAGAAGATGCAAAACAATGAAAATAATAAAATCATTATTTACCAAAAAAATAGAGTAAGTCAAAACCACATTGCAAATAAACATTCATTACAAATAAAGAAGCAGGGCGCGTCCAAGGGTGAGTATATACCTAATAAGAATATAATCACCCTCGGACGCGCCCTGCTTCTTTCCGACAGCCTTCCTTCCTAAGAATCAGCCCTTCCGTGGTGTAGAGAGAGGGTTTGTTACACTCCAAAGTGTTCCCCAGGTTGCCTTTCCTGAGCTTCGATCTTCCGTCTCTCGTTTAGTAGTTGTTGGAAACTACGCTGCATTGGGCCTACAAATTGGGTATGGGGTGTAGAGAGAGTGTGTTCCACTCCAAGGTGTTCCCCAGGTTGCCTTTCCTGAGCTTCGATCTTCCGGCTCTCGTTTAGTAGTTGTTGGAAACTACGCTGCATTAGGCCTACAAATTGGGTATGGGGTGTAGAGAGATGGTGTGTTCCACTGTAGAGAGATGGTGTGTTCCACTCCAAGGTGTTCCCCAGGTTTCCTCTCCATTGCTTCGATCTTCCGGCTCTCGTTTAGTAGTTGTTGGAAACTACGCTGCATTAGGCCTACAAATTGGGTATGGGGTGTAGAGAGATGGTGTGTTACACTCCAAGGTGTTCCCCAGGTTTCCTCTCCATTGCTTCGATCTTCCGGCTCTCGTTTAGTAGTTGTTGGAAACTACGCTGCATTGGGCCTACAAATTGGGTATGGGGTGTAGAGAGATGGTGTGTTCCACTCCAAGGTGTTCTCCAGGTTGCCTTTCCTGAGCTTCGATCTTCCGGCTCTCGTTTAGTAGTTGTTGGAAACTACGCTGCATTAGGCCTACAAATTGGGTATGGGGTGTAGAGAGATGGTGTGTTACACTCCAAGGTGTTCCCCAGGTTTCCTCTCCATTGCTTCGATCTTCCGGCTCTCGTTTAGTAGTTGTTGGAAACTACGCTGCATTAGGCCTACAAATTGGGTATGGGGTGTAGAGAGATGGTGTGTTACACTCCAAGGTGTTCCCCAGGTTTCCTCTCCATTACTTCGATCTTCCGGCTCTCGTTTAGTAGTTGTTGGAAACTACGCTGCATTGGGCCTACAAATTGGGTATGGGGTGTAGAGAGATGGTGTGTTCCACTCCAAGGTGTTCTCCAGGTTGCCTTTCCTGAGCTTCGATCTTCCGGCTCTCGTTTAGTAGTTGTTGGAAACTATGCTGCATTAGGCCTACAAATTGGGTATGGGGTGTAGAGAGATGGTGTGTTACACTTCAAGGTGTTCCCCAGGTTTCCTCTCCATTGCTTCGATCTTCCAGCTCTCGTTTAGTAGTTGTTGGAAACTACGCTGCATTAGGCCTACAAATTGGGTATGGGGTGTAGAGAGATGGTGTGTTCCACTGTAGAGAGATGGTGTGTTCCACTCCAAGGTGTTCCCCAGGTTTCCTCGCCAATGCTTCGATCATCATGCTCTCGTTTAGTAGTTGTTGGAAACTACGCTGCATTAGGCCTACAAATTGGGTATGGGGTGTAGAGAGATGGTGTGTTCCACTCCAAGGTGTTCTCCAGGTTGCCTTTCCTGAACTTCTATCTTCAGGCTCTCATTAAATTGTGGTTAAACGGAACAACTGCATTTGGCGTACTAGTTGGTTTGGGGCCTACTATCGGTGTCTGCCGCTCCTTGCTGTTCTCCTGGTTTCCTGTCCTGAAATTCCGTTTTCAGGCGCTCGTTAAGTAGTTGTTAATGTTAGACTGCATTTGGCCTACTAGTTGGGTTGGGGCCTACTATCGGTGTCTGCCACTCCTTGCTGTTCTCCTCCACTGAACAAAGCTGTGCCGCCTGTTTACTACTGTTGCCAATTTTGAACTGCATTTCGACTACTTACTGATTTGGGCCTACTCTCTGTGTCAGCCTCTCATTCCAGTTGTCCTCCACTGCAATGCCCCCTGATTAGTCCTGTGTTACCAATTTTGAACTGCATTTAGCCCACTTTATTCTTTGGGCCTATATCTGTGTTTCCTCCTCATCCTGCCCATTGCCCAGCCAGTGATAGATGAGTCTGCTGGTACATTGACCCATAACGCAACATTTCCCGTGCACGCTACACTGCAAGATTGTGACCCTGCTGAAAGTTAGGTCCCCCTTCCCGCATACCATACCACCTTACACGGGGACAAACAGGAAGGTGCAGATGAAAGTGCAGGTTCCTTCATCAGGTGGGGGGAGGAATACTAGTTGGTGACGTCACTGGCACAGGGCCTCTCATGGTACGCAAAAGTGTTGCTGCCGGTGGGAGGCGCCCCCGCCGTGCAAACACACCGCTGTACTTTGAGGGGCCCTGTGCCAGTGCCAATGCCAACGAGTGGGCCCCCCCTGCTTGCTCAGGTTCACAGCACTTGCAAAGTTGAAATACTTACCTCTCCCTGCTCCACTGCCGTGACGTGGTCCAGATTTCCTGGGCCCACTAATTACTTGAACCAGCCCTACCCACCACAACTTTAGCCAAATGACCCCCAATTTCAAATGCCTTCCAATTATTATAAGGTAAATTACGCTTGACAAGCTTCATTAAGAAGAATGGATGGTTTTGACATTAAAATGGGCACTCTAGGTGTTTTCCTGGCCCCCACTCACTGCCGACTATGCTGCCCCATTGACTTGCATTGGGTTTCGTGTTTCGGTCGATCCCGACTTTACGTCATAATCGGCCGATTTCACTCGACCCGACTTTTGAGATAGTCGGGTTTCGCGAAACCCGGCTCGACTCTAAAAAGGTCAAGGTCGCTCAACTCTACTTGAGAGTCAGGTGCCTGATGAGGTGAACTCTGGTGGATCAAGGCGTCCTCACCGTAGGTAGGCCTGTTGAGGTCTGATGTTGAGTGTCCAGAGGCCACTCATTGAGAGGGGGGTACTGTCACGATCCATGTTTGGATCTGTGGCAGATCTGGTTTCCCTCAGATTTAAACCTTTTTTCCTTTTCTGGTCATTGGGGGTTAATGCAGTTTCCCCCTGCTTCCCCCCCCGGTGGCCGCTGGTGTTATTGCATTGCATTGCTGCTGGGTCAGCTGATGTTTGTGACCACTCCCACCATCCGTTATAAGGTCACCTGGTGCATCAGCTGACTGTTGGTTAAACAGTTCCTTTCAGGAGACCAACCTCGCAGTAGCAGCTCCCTGGTATCAGCCAAGTCTGGTGTTTGGAGCTCAGTTGCTGTACTATCTGTGTTGTGGATTCTGCAGCCGCATGCACAAGCTAAGTTCTGAGTTTGTTATTTTGTAATTTTTGCTTTCACCTTTTGGTATCCTGTTCCCCTCACTCTGATATTGTTTTTTCCTGTTTATTTGCTTTGTGGTGCTGTTCACACTGTTCACCCCCTCGGGTGGGGGTTGGGGGTTTAGTTCAGGGTTTAACAGGAGACAGGGACAGGTCGGTGACTTGGGCCTCCCTATCTTCAAGGGTACCCCCAAGTTAAGGAAAGACAGGGCTTTCCCTAGCCTGAGGGGCAGTTCAGGGGCCCAGATTCCTCAGCTCCTGTTTTCCTATTTCTGCCTCGTGACAATATGCTCCAAATAAAGGCAAAATCGGATTTAGTCTTTTCTATCACGCTAGTAAAACCCCCCCAATTTTTTTTTTTTTTTTTATGTGCAACAGCTCTGCATACAACAAAATTTTACTGTCACTAAATAACAAGGTTAGATATGGCATGGCCATTCACGGTAGCAACTGCCCCCAAAAAATATGTTTACAGGCACAACAGCTCAAATCACAGAACAATGTCAGAAGGCAACAACTTGTTCAAATATTGAACATTAAAAACACTTTATGTGCTGCTGTTATCTGGTGGTGTAGAAAAGTTGGGTCTAATTCGGGCTTTGTTCATTGTTATGGGAGTGAGCCTGCCAGCACTTTCGGTTCACAGGTGAAAGTGACTGACTGTTATAACTCCCCACAATTCCCCGGGTGGTGCTAAAAACCCAATCACACAAGATGCTAGAGGCAGGGCAGCACAACAACTCCAAGGCATAAAGGGATAGTTCATGCCAGGTGTCCAGGTTTGAGATTCAATAGCTGAAGGTCTCAGAGGAATTCTGATTTTCCTGCGACTTGCCAATTTTTTTGTTTGTTCACTGACTTTAATAAATGTCTTCTTGTGCATCACCAAAATTGAGTGCATGGTGAATTCTAACTAAAAGGTGGCTAGCAGCTTGCGGTCCCAATAGCATTTTTCCAGCCCTGGTCCTGGATCGGCTCCTTCTCTATTCTAACCAGCCTAGGCCGCTCACTTATTGCTGGATCTACAGTCTGCAAGAACCCCAGAAGTGAAGGTTGCAGCCTTGGTTCAGGCCTTGGTGGGTCTCGGAAAGCGTCCTGTTCTGCACCACAGACTACTTCCTCCTCAGCTGTCGTGCCAGATTGGTCTGGCTCAAATATTCCTCTGGTCACTCCCTTGGGAGTCTCCCAGGATTCTGCCATCTTTGTCGCCCACTAAGCACATTACACTGTATATATTACTTATTAAAGCTAGGAAAAAAGTTAACGCTTTTTTGAAGTGTGATAAACCACAGAATTATACCCCAGAGCACATAATACTCAATGGATGAGAAATTGAATACAGAAAAAAAAATTGAATGCTTTTTTGGAGTGTTATATACCACTGAATTGTACAACAGAGCACATAATACTCTACGGAAGAGTACCTTATATACTCGTGTATAAGCCGAGTTTATCAGCAAATTTTTTTGTGCTGAAAACGCCCCCCTCGGCTTATACATGAGTCACGGTACAGAAAGCTGGTGGGGGAGGGGGAGCAGCAGGTGCCAGGAGCCAGTGCACACATCCTACTCACC
Organism: Ranitomeya imitator; assembly: GCF_032444005.1. Classification (NCBI taxonomy): domain Eukaryota; kingdom Metazoa; phylum Chordata; class Amphibia; order Anura; family Dendrobatidae; genus Ranitomeya; species Ranitomeya imitator. The sequence continues at coordinate 507,671,014 of NC_091286.1, forward strand.
TACCTGCGTGACTTCGGTGCTGGCACTGCATCTCGTTCCGGCCGCCAGCACCTGTCTGCAGCTCTTCCTGTGCTGAGCAGTCACGTGGTACCGCTCATTAAGGTGATGAATGTGGATGCATCTCCACTCCCATAGGCATATTCATCTCCACAATGAGCGGTACCACGTGACCGCTGAGCACAGGAACACAGGAAGAGGTGCAGGAAGACGCCAGTGGCCGTAAAGAGATGCAATGCCAGCACCGAGAGCGTGCAGGTAGGTGAGTATGATGGGGGTTTTTTCAATAGGAAACATGCACACAGGGATAGGGAATAAAGAGGCATACATACAGGGACGGAACTGGGAGGCATGCATACAGGGACAGAACAGGGAGGCATTCATACCAGGACAGGGAAGGGAGAGGCATGCATACAGGGACTGAACGGGGGAGGCATGCATACAGGGACTGAATGGGGGAGGCATTCATACCAGGACAGGGAAGGGGAGGCATGCATACAATGACAGGGACAGGGGAGGCATGCAGACAGGGATGGGGAGGCATTCATACCTAGACAAGGAAGGGGAAGGCATGCATACAATGACAGGGACAGGGGAAGCATGCAGACAGGGACAGGGATGGGGAGGCATTCATACCAGGACAGGGAAAGGGGAGCAATGCATAGCAGGAAAGGGATGAGGGGACAATGCATACCCGGCTTATACTCAAGTCAATAAGCTTACCCAGTTTTCTGTGGCAAAAGTAGGTGCCTCGGCTTATACTCGGGTCAGCTTATACTCGAGTATATACGTTAATTGAATAGAAAAAAAAATTATAAATGCTTTTTTGGAGTGTTATGTACATGGTCGCCATCAGGGCATTACTGCCCTAACTGCTGTATGGGGTCCAGTGAGCAGCAGTAAAGAGGGAGGCCCGGGTCCAGTCCATGCCCTGCTTCTTATACTTCTGCTCACCGAGCCCCATCATACAATGAAGTTCTGTGCGCAGCTCATGCCTTGTTGTTGGGAGTTTTTTCCCTTCCCCATGACAGCATCGGTACATGAGAGATGGTCCCGCCCCCAAGAACAGGAAACCTGCAGAGGAGATAAAAGATGGGGGCGGCACCTCTCTCCTCAGTTTGGTTTCCTATTCTTGCGGGGAACCTGCGGTGCTGCATGGGGAGGGGATCTCCCTTTGCTGTCCGGTCACGAACCGAGGTCCGCGGTGGGTGCAGCGGCGGCGTCGGCGTGCGCGCATCGCCCGCATACCTGGAGCTGCGAGGGCGTCCTTCCCTGCTACGGACTCCCTGGCGTCCGCTCCTGTCCGGAGGCTGGGCCGAGGAAGGAGACGAAAGTAAGGCGGCAAGAGGCGTTCCCATCATGACGCTGGCGCCAAGTTAATGGGAGAACTTCCGGTTTGTGAACTGGAAGTGACGCCACACGCCGGAGAAGCGGTGTGCTGACACTTCCCGGGGGGGAAGTTCAGGGACGTACACACCGCTTCCTGCCCACCGATATTTAGACTGCAAGGCGGCAAGCAGAAGCTGGTAACAGCCTCCTGCAAGATGGCAGATCCTGTGGAATCAGCGATCCCAGCAGAAAACCCACAGCCTGTCGTGGTACTGAGGGTCTGTTGGGTGAGTGCCTTTGTAAGGCAAACCATGTCAGTAACACTGTGTTTTCTGTATATGTATGCAGGGAAAGAAAGTTACCTCTAAACAAAAGAATAAAGTGTGTGCACTTTGTGATAAAAGCCTTCCCAAGACATATGGGAAGCGAATGTGCCGCTCATGTATAGAGAAAACCGTAACTGAAGAGTCATCATCATTTCTTCAAAATATAAAGGTTATTGTTAGAGACGAAGTGCAAAGCACTGTAAAGGAGCAATTAAGACAGCATGGGTTACAGAGCTCCGTAAATCCGCCTTCTGCGCCTGCCCAAACATCGGATATAGAATCTGAGGGTGAACCGGGAGAGCTTCCGCCCGAGGAGGACTCGGACCTGGACTCTTCAGATGAAGAGTGTGGTCGGCCATATGTGTTATCAGAAGATGTGGGGAAATTATTGAAGCTGGTTAGATCCACCTTGGGGGTGGAGACACCAAAGGAAAAACAAACGGTCCAGGACTCCATGTTTAGTAATTTGGAAGGGAAGAAACGAAAAGTTTTTCCGTTCCATGATAACATATTAAAACTTATAAAGAAGGAAAGGAAAAAAACAAACAAAAAGATTTTGGTTCCCCAGGCCCTTAAATGCAAATATCCCTTTGATGAGGAAATTTGTGATAAATGGGAAAAGGCACCTAAGTTGGATGCAGCTATTCCAAGTACCTCCAGGGGCATAGCGCTTCCTTTCGAAGATATGGGTGCCCTAAAAGACCCACTAGATAAAAAGGCAGATGCCTTTCTAAAATCAGCCTGGGAAGCTTCAACTTGGGCGTTCAAACCAGGGGTAGCAGCTACCTGCACTGCCCGTGCCATGGTTAGATGGCTAGATGAATTAAGCGACCAAATAAAGGACAAATGTCCAAGAGACAGACATCTAGAGGTCATCCCTTCACTACAAAATGCAGCAGGGTTCCTGGCAGACACTGCCATTGATTCAGTTCGATTTTCTGCCCGGGCAAGTGCCCTCGCTAATTCGGGCAGGAGAGTATTATGGTTAAAAAACTGGAATGCTGACTTCCAGTCAAAAGTGAATCTCTGTGCCGTACCTTGTGAGGGGCAATATTTATTCGGGAAGGCGTTAGATGAAATTCTAGAGAAGCAGCGGATAAGAAAAAACATTTCCCTCCACTTCCCTTCTTTAAACATCGTTGGTATGACAATCATTGGTCCTTTCGGGGATCAGGTAAAGCAGGCCGGGGCCGCCCATCAGATAGAGCCACGAGAGGGAAAACCTGGGGCGACAGAAGAGAGAGAGGGTTCCTATTCAGTAAGCCAAAACCAGACCCTAAACCATGACGCCATATTCCAGGTGGGAGGAAGGCTACGGTTTTTTGTCCATCAGTGGGTAAGCTTACAGCCATCTCAATGGATAATAAACCTGTTATCCGACGGCCTACGATTGAACTTTATCTCCCTGCCTCCTCACCGAAAAAAAGTTACTTGTGTGGCCAAAAAGAACCAAATAGTACTAGAAAAAGAAATTCATCTTCTCCTAGACAAAAAAGTCCTGGTAAGAGTACCTCCACAAGAAGTATGGAAGAGGTTTTACAGCACCCAATTCCTCACGCCAAAACCGGATGGGTCGTTAAGAATAATCTTCAACTTAAAAGAGCTAAACAAGTTCATCCAAGTAGAAAAATTCAAGATGGAGACTCTGAAAACGGCGGTAAAACTGCTTTATCCAGGATGCTACATGGCAGTCATAGACCTTACAGATGCCTACTACCATGTACCAATCAGCATCGAGCATCAGCAATTTCTAAGGTTGGTAGTGCAGCTGGGTCAGGTCTTCACCCATCTACAATACCAATGTCTCCCCTTCGGGGTATCAGTGGCTCCTCGTATCTTTACAAAGCTAATTTCAGAAATAGCATCCTTTGTGAGGAGAGAAAATATCCTACTAGTGCCCTATTTGGACGATTTCCTCCTTATAGCGGACAGTCAAGAAGATTGTAAGAAGGCAGTTACGAGGGTGCGAGAGTTGCTGACCACGCTGGGGTGGATAATAAACTTAAAAAAGTCAAGAATGGTTCCGGTCCAGATACAGGAGTTCCTAGGGATTCAGTTAAATTCAGTCAGACAGGACTGTGTTCTTCCAGACAGAAAGATCGAAACCATAAAACAGAGGATAAGACAGATACAAGCGGCCCAATCTGTCTCGGTAAGGGAAGCCATGTCCCTCTTAGGTATGCTGATAGCAACAATTCCGGCGGTCTAATGGGCACAACTGCATTCAAGGGACCTACAATGGCAGATCCTGTCAGAACAAACAAAAACACCCTACAACTTAAATCGAAAAATCGCATTGCCACAACATGTACTGGACTCTCTAAACTGGTGGCTAAATTCCGAAAATTTAAAAAAAGGGGTCCCATGGTCAATCAAAAATCCGGTAGTACTGACTACAGATGCGAGCCCGTTAGGTTGGGGTGCACACCTATCAGGGCAGGTCCTACAGGGTCTATGGGATCCACAAATGCAATTAGCCTCCTCAAACCTGAAGGAATTAACAGCGGTAAGGCAAGCGATTCTTCAAACGGAAGACGAAATCAAGGGACGACATCTGGTAGTATTGTCCGACAACAGCACAGCGGTGTCGTATATAAATCGACAGGGAGGAACAAGATCGAGTCCCCTAATGGAACAAGCAAGAAGGCTATTTTGTTGGGCCGTAAACCATCATTTATCCCTTACAAGTACACACTTAAAGGGGTCGGACAACCTTGTCGCAGACTTTCTGAGTCGTCACATGCTGCACCAGGGCGAGTGGTCTCTAAATCAAAAAGTTTTTGGAGAAATCTGTGCCATCTGGGGCCTTCCTCAAGTGGATCTTTTTTCCACAAAGCAAAACCGAAAGGTAGAAAGATTCTACTCTCTGAACCCGAAAGAGAACCCGGAGGGGGTAGATGCGTTACTACACCAATGGAGGTTCCAATTAGCCTACGCTTTCCCCCACAATTCCATTAATCCCTACAGTCCTGAAGAAGATCCGAGAAGAGAAAGCACGCATAATCTTGATCGCACCCTTCTGGCCAAAGAGAGCTTGGTTCACTTGGCTCAGACGTAAGTCCATCTCAGACCCATGGATCCTTCCAGATGTTCCAGACCTGCTACACCAAGGTCCAGTAACACATCCTCAAGTACACAGTCTACACCTCACTGCTTGGAACTTGAGAGGGGACTGCTGCTAGCGAAGGGATTCTCGGACCCATTAGTTACTACTCTGATGTCCAGCAGAAAGAAGATCACATCTGATAAATATCAAAAAGTATGGGAAAAATTTTTAGAATTTTCAGGCCGAAGTATAACAGATACCATTCAGAAAGTTCTGATATCAGAAATCCTAGAATTTCTCCAAAAGGGTCTGGAGAGAGGATTATCTACCAGCACCCTAAGTCTCGGCGCTTGGCACTCTATTTGACCAAAAATTGGCTGATCACCCCTGGGTGTATAGGTTTATTCGGGCCTCCTTTACAGCCAGACCATTCAAACCTCATCCAAACCTCATGGGATTTAAATTTAGTTTTAAATGCTTTAACCACCTCTCCCTTCGAGCCTCTTTCCTCCATATCAGTAAAAGCGCTAACTTTAAAATCTGTTCTCCTGATTGCCTTACCTCAGCCAGACGCATTAGTGAGCTCCAGGCTATATCTATAGACCCTCCTTACACTACAATTTTGGAGGACAGGGCAATTATAAAATCTGATCCGGCCTTTTTACCAAAGGTCAACTCAAAATTCCACAGGGACCAGGAGATAGTTTTGCCCTCTTTTTGTGCTAACCCAAAATCCCAGGGAGAAGAAACCTTCCATTGCTTGGACGTCAGACGTTGCCTACTTCAATATATAGAAGTAACAAATCCATGGCGACAGTCTTCAGCCCTTTTTGTCTCCTTCCAGGGGGCAAACAGGGGTAAAAAGGCCACAAAATCAACCATTGCACGGTGGCTCCATATGGCTATATCACTTTCATATTCCTCTTCGGGGCAGGTCCCTCCACCTGGTGTTACGGCCCACTCCACTAGGGCTATTTCCACATCTTGGGCAGAAAGGGCAAATGCGTCTATAGAGAAAATTTGTAATGCAGCAGTATGGTCTTCACCCTCTACTTTCTTCCGCCATTATAGATTAAATCTGGGGCTATCAAATCTCACCTTCGGGAGAAAAGTGCTATCTGCCGTTATCCCACCCTAGAGGTTCTTTCTATTTCTTCCTCTCATGTACCAGTGCTGTCATGGTGAAGGGAAAAAATGATAATTACTTACGGGTAATTTGATTTTCCAGATCCATGACAGCACCGCTCTAATTCCCGCCCTATCTTGGTGATGATTGTGTGATTCACAAAAAAAAAAAATAAATAATATACATACGTAAGATGGGGTAATAACCAAGTAATATAGCAATAAATAAATAGTCTTCAGAGATTAATATATGCCTAAGACTAACAAAGCGGTTACCTTTCATTCTCTGTAAACAAACTGAGGAGAGAGGTGCCACCCCCATCTTTTATCTCCTCTGCAGGTTTCCTGTTCTTTGGGGCAGGACCATCTCTCATGTACCGGTGCTGTCATGGATCTGGAAAATCAATTAAGTAATTATCATTTTTTTTTTAGCTCCACTGCCATCTAACCTGAACGGCTGCGCAGTTCCCACTCCCTCCACCCTCTGGACTTCCGGTCAGGTGATGGCGTGTATGCGTATTGTTATCGCTGAAACACGCTGTCCTGTGCGAGGACATCCAGAAGCAGAGCTACTACTTTAGGGGATCATCAGTGAGGGAAGAGTTGGGGACTGCAAATTTTGACGTGGTGGGAGGAGGCTGCAAATAATGAAGTAGGGAGACTACAAATGAAGTGGGAGGGAGGGGGACTGCAATTGAAGAAGTGGAGGAGGGGGACTGCAAATGATGAAGTGAGGAGGACTGCAAATTATGAAGAGAGTAGGTGGGACTGCAAATTTTGAAGTGAGGGAGGGGAGGGGCACTGCAAATGATGAAGTGAGGGAGAGGAGGGAGAATACACATGATGAAGTGAGTGGGGGAGGGTGACTGCAAATTATGAATTGTCTCTTATATGTGGTATTATTCTGTCACTATGTGGTGGCAATATATGGTCTGGTCAGGTGTGGCGGTATTTGATCCTTGTATGTGATATTATTCGGTCACTATGTGGTGGTAATATATGTAGTCTGGCCATGGTGTGGTGGTATTTGTTCCTTGTACATGGTATTACTCAGTCACTATGTGTGGTAATATGTGGTCTGGTTTGGTGTGATGATATGTGTCCCTTGCATTTGGTATTATTGGTCATTTTAAAAAATGTACTGTATGTGACTTTTGCTACATAAAGTTTTGGTTCATTTATGAGGTCATCATGTCGTGGTTGGGTGGCTTACACATTTTTTATCAAAAACTGTTAGCTTAGTAGCTTAAAATTTTATATGTGTAGAAATAATCAAATTCATGTATACATTGCATCTGCACACTGCAATTATTTTGTTATGCCTGTAAATTGACCATGGTCAAGGTGCACCTGTGCATAATTTAGTTTTTAAAGAGTGCATACTTCTATGTATACTAAAAATTGTATATGACAGAAAACCTGAAATTTGCTTTTGAGTCTTCACAAGCCCCCACTGGTCTCTTCTTCCTAGTTTCTCTTGACACACAGAAATAGTGCTTAGCCAATCATTGGTTATGGAGTGGTCATTTCCTGAGGGTCAAGAGGAGCCAGGAAGTAGAGAGCAGAGGAAACCTGGGAAGTGGCACATCTTTTGGCTGCCAATGTGGAAAAGTCGTGGACTGGAGGACATTTCCTCTATACTTTATATATTGCGCAAAACAGTATGTCTTCTGTACACCAGCTTCCTGGCATAAACTGCTTGATTAATCTCCTACTGTGTGTTTCATCATAATGCAGAAACTCCTGTAGTATTACTAATGCACTTGGTATTTTTTAGGTTTTGTGTTTCTTTATGTGACATAAAGAACTCTGACTATATTTTTCAGTGCAGCTTTATGGTCTCTTATGCCTTGCACATGATAATAAACCTCTATTTATTTTAGTCTGCATTATGAAGCATTGCAGTGTTAAATCATACCAAACGTCCCAGTCTCTAGGGGGAGATTAAACATAGGAATGACACTGTCAACTCATTTAGCATTTCAGATGACTGCGTGAGATTGTGAAGGAGAAATGTAGGCAGCACAGAGACACAGACTGAGGTTACTTAGAATGGCAACCTATATTTACTAAGCAGATCATATTGCTACAGTTCAACTAGGGACGTGTAGTGAAGTGTACAACCTAACACCATCAATTAACCTCATCCCCCACCAATATACAGCACATCAAGGTTTTACATGGAAGAAAATTTAGAAAAATACTTTCAAGTCAGGTAAAGAACCGTTATAAAATTTGTAAATGTCATTGCACATTGTTATTATGTGGGTGCTATATAAAGTTACATTTCCACCACCAAACCTCACCCTAGAGAACGTAACCCTGCAATTTTCTTCCAGACAAAACACACTCTTTATAACAGGGCAGTTCTTATTCTTGTTCATTTCTTCAAAACAAACATGGAAAATATGTAATTCTGATTTTTACAGCAGTCAATAGAGAATTATTGGCACATAGGATCCCATACAGGCCCCTTATATAAAAGCCATGGGCTTGAAGACTTTAACAAAGTAAAAAATTGTTTTCTGTGATTGAATACCTTTTCTAGAAGAAAGATTACAATTTGAGAGTCCTCAGTGGTTGATAAGTTTTAATGGTTAACTGAAAAGATGGTAACAAATTGCAAGCTTTCAAGACTACTCACGTCTCTTCATCTTGCATAGTATAAGACAAAATCTGAAAAGTCACATTTGTACACAACAGGAATAATGCAGTAAATGAGACAACTGTCTTATTTACTGATTAAACGTCACTTGACTAGTGCACTACCTCCTGCCTCCCAGAGGGGGTGCCCTTTCAGGCCAAAAAAAATGCAACACAACTGAGTGGCTGCAGCTGCCCTACACCTTTCTCTGGTCCCAGGCATTCAGCACATTGACAGCATTGGCTTTCAGGCATTCACCCGTCTCTCCGCCTGCTCACCGGCCCTCGGTCTTTCCCTGCACTCAATTGTACTTGCAACTATAAGGTGCAAATACAACTGCTGTGAGTGCTGCCATCACCAGAGCAGAAGGGCTTTAATCAGCTCACTGCTTCACTGGGAACTCCAGGAGAATACAGAACATCTTTGGCCTGCACACTGAAGGAGATGGTGCATGCAGGGAACGTCGGATGGCAAGATGCAGTGACGTTATTGCGCCATCCAGCACCTGCTGATGTGCAGGAAAGAAGAGACAATGGCCACAGTGTACAGGGATTAGGTGAGTAGAAACCTTTTTTTTATTTTTATGATGTTATTTTGCCAATGAATCAGAGACATTATATGAGTGACTGTCTTTGGGAACATAAGCGGCTGGCTGTGGGACATAAGGGGCTGGCATTGGTGGACAGAGGCTGGCTATGGTGACATAAGAGGGTCATGTTGTGGGGACATAAAAGGAGCTGACTGTGGGGGAAAAATGAGGGGCTGGCTGTAGAGACATAAGACGAGTTGGTTGCGATGACATATAAGGGTCTGGCTGTATGGACATAATAGGGGCTGGATGTGGTATCATAAGAGGGCTTGGCTGTGGGGGACATACAAGAGCTTGGCTGTGGGGGATGGATATATGAGGGGCTGGATGTGGGGACAAATGAGAGGCTGGCTGTGAGAAATAAATTAGGATCTGGATGTGGCTGTTGGCATATAAGAGTGTCAGGCTGTAAGAACATAAGCCAGGCTTATGTGGGGGACATATATTTGAGGTTGGCTTTGGAGACATGCTAGGGACTGGCTGTGGGGGGCTATTACAAGAGAGGCTATGGGAGATATATAGGAGACTGGGGGGAATATTATACTGGGAGCTGTGGGTGATATTATACCTGGGCCGTGGGGGTCATCATACTAGATAGGATATGTGGGAGCATCATATTGTATAGGGAGCTGTGAGGGACATCATACTGTACATTGGGGGGCTATGTGTTATGAAAGGCAATTCAGTACCACAATGGACATAGCGGTCAGAGCACATACAGTGATCTGACAATAACCCAAAATCATAGAACGAGCTCTGAGACGTGGGAACTCTGCAGACCGCAATCCCTAATCCTCTCCAAACAACACTAGAGGCAGCCGTGGATTGCGCCTAACTCTGCCTATGCAACTCGGCACAGCCTGAGAAACTAACTAGCCTGAAGATAGAAAATAAGCCTACCTTGCCTCAGAGAAATACCCCAAATGAAAAGGCAGCCCCCCCACATATAATGACTGTGAGTTAAGATGAAAAGACAAACGTAGAGACCCTTTGCGTCCCAGAGCTTCCAGCAACAAATTAGACAAGCTGGACAGAAAAAATAGCAAACAAATAGCAAAGAAGAACTTAGCTATGCAGAGCAGCAGGCCACAGGAATGATCCAGGGAAAAGCAAGTCCAACACTGGAACATTGACAGGAAGCCAGGATCAAAGCATTAGGTGGAGTTAAGTAGAGAAGCACCTAACGACCTCACCAGATCACCTGAGGGAGGAAACTCAGAAGCCGCAGTACCACTTCCCTCCACCAACAGAAGCTCACAGAGAAAATCAGCCGAAGTACCACTTGTGACCACAGGAGGGAGCTCTGCCACAGAATTCACAACAGTACCCCCCCCTTGAGGAGGGGTCACCGAACCCTCACCAGAGCCCCCAGGCCGACCAGGATTAGCCACATGAAAGGCACGAACAAGATCGGGAGCATGGACATCAGAGGCAAAAACCCAGGAATTATCTTCCTGAGCATAACCCTTCCATTTAAACAGATACTGGAGTTTCCGTCTAGAAACACGAGAATCCAAAATCTTCTCCACAATATACTCCAATTCCCCCTCCACCAAAACCGGGGCAGGAGGATCAACAGATGGAACCATAGGTGCCACGTATCTCCGCAACAATGACCTATGGAATACGTTATGTATGGAAAAAGAATCTGGAAGGGTCAGACGAAAAGACACAGGATTAAGAACCTCAGAAATCCTATACGGACCAATGAAACAAGGTTTAAACTTAGGAGAGGAAACCTTCATAGGAATATGACGAGAAGATAACCAAACCAGATCCCCAACACGAAGTCGGAGACCCACACGGCGTCTGCGATTAGCGAAACAATGAGCCTTCTCCTGGGACAAGGTCAAATTGTCCACTACATGAGTCCAAATCTGCTGCAACCTGTCCACCACAGTATCCACACCAGGACAGTCCGAAGACTCAACCTGTCCTGAAGAGAAACGAGGATGGAACCCAGAATTGCAGAAAAATGGCGAAACCAAGGTAGCCGAGCTGGCCCGATTATTAAGGGCGAACTCAGCCAAAGGCAAAAAGGACACCCAGTCATCCTGATCGGCAGAAACAAAGCATCTCAGATATGTTTCCAAGGTCTGATTGGTTCGTTCGGTCTGGCCATTAGTCTGAGGATGGAAAGCCGAGGAAAAAGACAAGTCAATGCCCATCCTACCACAAAAGGCTCGCCAAAACCTTGAAACAAACTGGGAACCTCTGTCAGAAACGATATTCTCTGGAATGCCATGTAAACGAACCACATGCTGGAAGAACAATGGCACCAAATCAGAGGAGGAAGGCAATTTAGACAAGGGTACCAGATGGACCATCTTAGAAAAGCGATCACAGACCACCCAAATGACTGACATCTTTTGAGAAACGGGAAGATCAGAAATAAAATCCATAGAGATATGTGTCCAAGGCCTCTTCGGGACCGGCAAGGGCAAAAGCAACCCACTGGCACGAGAACAGCAGGGCTTAGCCCGAGCACAAATCCCACAGGACTGCACAAAAGCACGCACATCCCGCGACAGAGACGGCCACCAAAAGGATCTAGCCACTAACTCTCTGGTACCAAAGATTCCAGGATGACCAGCCAACACCGAACAATGAACCTCAGAGATAACTTTATTGGTCCACCTATCAGGGACAAACAGTCTCTCCGCTGGACAACGATCAGGTTTATTAGCCTGAAATTTTTGCAGCACCCGCCGCAAATCAGGGGAGATGGCAGACACAATTACTCCTTCCTTGAGGATACCCGCCGGCTCAGATACACCCGGAGAGTCGGGCACAAAACTCCTAGACAGAGCATCCGCCTTCACATTTTTAGAGCCCGGAAGGTACGAAATCACAAAGTCAAAACAGGCAAAAAACAGCAACCAACGAGCCTGTCGAGGATTCAACCGCTTAGCAGACTCAAGATAAGTCAAGTTCTTATGATCAGTCAATACCACCACGCGATGCTTAGCTCCTTCAAGCCAATGACGCCACTCCTCGAATGCCCACTTCATGGCCAGCAACTCTCGGTTGCCCACATCATAATTTCGCTCAGCAGGCGAAAACTTCCTGGAAAAAAAAGCGCATGGTTTCATCACTGAGCAATCAGAACCTCTCTGCGACAAAACAGCCCCTGCTCCAATCTCAGAAGCATCAACCTCGACCTGGAACGGAAGAGAAACATCTGGTTGACACAACACAGGGGCAGAAGAAAAACGACGCTTCAACTCTTGAAAAGCTTCCACAGCAGCAGAAGACCAATTGACCAAATCAGCACCCTTCTTCGTCAAATCGGTCAATAGTTTGGCAATACTAGAAAAATTGCAGATGAAGCGACGATAAAAATTAGCAAAGCCCAGGAACTTTTGCAGACTTTTCAGAGATGTCGGCTGAGTCCAATCATGGATGGCTTGGACCTTAACAGGATCCATCTCGATAGTAGAAGGGGAAAAGATGAACCCCAAAAATGAAACCTTCTGCACACCAAAGAGACACTTTGATCCCTTCACAAACAAAGAATTAGCACGCAGGACCTGAAAAACTGTTCTGACCTGCTTCACATGAGACTCCCAATCATCCGAGAAGATCAAAATGTCATCCAAGTACACAATCAGGAATTTATCCAGGTACTCTCGGAAGATGTCATGCATAAAGGACTGAAACACTGATGGAGCATTGGCAAGTCCGAATGGCATCACCAGATACTCAAAATGACCCTCGGGCGTATTAAATGCAGTTTTCCATTCATCTCCTCGCCTGATTCGCACCAGATTATACGCACCACGAAGATCTATCTTGGTGAACAAACTAGCCCCCTTAATCCGAGCAAACAAATCAGATAACAATGGCAAGGGGTACTGAAATTTAACCGTGATCTTATTTAGAAGGCGGTAATCCATACAAGGTCTCAGCGAACCATCCTTCTTGGCTACAAAAAAGAACCCTACTCCTAATGGTGACGACGGGCGAATATGCCCCTTCTCCAGGGATTCCTTCACATAACTGCGCATAGCGGCATGCTCAGGCACGGATAAATTAAACAGTCGACCTTTTGGGAATTTACTACCAGGAATCAAATTGATAGCACAATCACAATCCCTATGCGGAGGTAGGGCATCGGACTTGGGCTCATCAAATACATCCCGGTAATCAGACAAAAACTCTGGAACCTCAGAAGGGGTGGATGACGAAATTGACAGAAATGGAACATCACCATGTACCCCCTGACAACCCCAGCTGGACACAGACATGGATTTCCAATCTAATACTGGATTATGGGCTTGTAGCCATGGCAACCCCAACACGACCACATCATGTACAAAACTACTACCCTCATCCACAAAGCACTCCATGGCTCAGCACCACCCTACATCTCCTCCCTGGTATCAGTCTACCACCCTACCCGTGCCCTCCGCTCCGCTAATGACCTCAGGTTAGCATCCTCAATAATCAGAACCTCCCACTCCCGTCTCCAAGACTTTACACGTGCTGCGCCGATTCTTTGGAATGCACTACCTAGGTTAATACGATTAATCCCCAATCCCCACAGTTTTAAGCGTGCCCTAAAAACTCATTTGTTCAGACTGGCCTACCGCCTCAATGCATTAACCTAACGATCCCTGTGTGGCCTATTTATAATAAAAAAAAAAAAAAAAAAAAAAGGTTCCTCGCATCATGTTCTCATACACTTTATTGCAGTATTAGCCCTCTGTGTCTGTACTGCTACATACTTAGGCAGGTAACTGGTTCATGCAGCTTTACATGAACACCTGAGCCTTACACTATAGCTGGTCCGAATAACTAAAGCAATTGTTACCATCCACCTCTCGTGTCTCCCCTTTTCCCCATAGTTTCTAAGCTTGCGAGCAGGGCCCTCACTCCTCTTGGTATCTGTTTTGAACTGTGATTTCTGTTATGCTGTAATGTCTATTGTCTGTACAAGTCCCCTCTATAATTTGTAAAGCGCTGCGGAATATGTTGGCGCTATATAAATAAAAATTATTATTATTATTATTATCATGCAGATTATGCAACACCAGAAAGCGAATAACCTCCTGATGTGCAGGAGCCATGCACATGTTCAGCTGGGTCCAGTATTGAGGCTTATTCTTGGCCAAAGGCGTGGCATCAATTCCTCTCAATGGAATAGGACACTGCAAGGGCTCTAAGAGAAACCCACAACGCTTAGCATACTCCAAGTCCATCAAATTCAGGGCAGCGCCTGAATCCACAAATGCCATGACAGAATACGATGACAAAGAGCAGATCAAGGTAACGGACAGAAGAAATTTTGACTGTACCGTACCAATGGTGGCAGACCTAGCGAACCGCTTAGTGCGCTTAGGACAATCAGAGATAGCATGAGTGAAATCACCACAGTAGAAACACAGCCCATTCAGACGTCTGTGTTCTTGCCGTTTAACTCTGGTCAAAGTCCTATCGCACTGCATAGGCTCAGGTTTAAGCTCAGGTAATACCGCCAAATGGTGCACAGATTTACGCTCACGCAAGCGTCGACTGATCTGAATGGCCAAAGACATAGACTCATTCAAACCAGCAGGCATAGGAAATCCCACCATGACATCCTTAAGGGCTTCAGAGAGACCCTTCCTGAACATAGCTGCCAGCGCAGATTCATTCCATTGAGTGAGCACGGACCACTTTCTAAATTTCTGACAATATACCTCTATCTCATCCTGACCCTGACAAAGAGCCAGCAAATTTTTCTCTGCCTGATCCACTGAATTAGGTTCATCGCACAGCAATCCGAGCGCCAGGAAAAACGCATCGATATTACTCAATGCAGGATCTCCTGGCGCAAGAGAAAATGCCCAGTCCTGAGGGTCGCCGCGCAAAAAAGAAATAACAATCAAAACCTGTTGAACTGGATCACCAGAGGAGCGAGGTTTCAAGGCCAGAAATAATTTACAATTATTTTTGAAACTCAGAAACTTAGTTCTATCTCCAAAAAACAAATCAGGAATAGGAATTCTTGGTTCCAACATAGCTTTCTGATCAATAGTGTCTTGAATCTTTTGTACTCTTGCTGAGAGCTGATCCACAAATGAAGACAGACTTCTAATGTCCATCGCTACACCTGTGTACTGAACCACCCAAATGTCTAGGGGAAAAAAAAGGCAAAACACAGTGCAAAGAAAAAAAATGGTCTCAGAACTTCTTTTTTCCCTCTATTGAGAATCATTAGTACTTTTGGCTTCCTGTACTGTTATGAAAGGCAATTCAGTACCACAATGGACATAGCGGTCAGAGCACATACAGTGATCTGACAATAACCCAAAATCATAGAACGAGCTCTGAGACGTGGGAACTCTGCAGACCGCAATCCCTAATCCTCTCCAAACATCACTAGAGGCAGCCGTGGATTGCGCCTAACTCTGCCTATGCAACTCGGCACAGCCTGAGAAACTAACTAGCCTGAAGATAGAAAATAAGCCTACCTTGCCTCAGAGAAATACCCCAAAGGAAAAGGCAGCCCCCCACATATAATGACTGTGAGTTAAGATGAAAAGACAAACGTAGAGATGAAATAGATTCAGCAAAGTGAGGCCCGACTTTCTTAACAGAGCGAGGATAGAAAAGGTAACTTTGCGGTCTACACAAAACCCTAAAGAAAACCATGCAAAGGGGCAAAAAGACCCTCCGTACCGAACTAACGGCACGGAGGTACACCCTTTGCGTCCCAGAGCTTCCAGCAACAAATTAGACAAGCTGGACAGAAAAAATAGCAAACAAATAGCAAAGAAGAACTTAGCTATGCAGAGCAGCAGGCCACAGGAATGATCCAGGGAAAAGCAAGTCCAACACTGGAACATTGACAGGAAGCCAGGATCAAAGCATTAGGTGGAGTTAAGTAGAGAAGCACCTAACGACCTCACCAGATCACCTGAGGGAGGAAACTCAGAAGCCGCAGTACCACTTCCCTCCACCAACAGAAGCTCACAGAGAGAATCAGCCGAAGTACCACTTGTGACCACAGGAGGGAGCTCTGCCACAGAATTCACAACAGCTATGGGGATATCACACTGTATGGACAGCTGTGGTGACCATCATACTGTGTAGGGGACTGTGTGAGAAGGGGATACAAGGCAAGTGATTCCATAATTTTTGCCAGGTGTTGCACATGAATATGTCACAAGAACCACCATTAGTACAGAAATATGGCACAAGAACCACTGTCAGTACAGGAACATGGTACCAGAACTGCTTTCAGTACAGGAATACAGCATCAGAACCACCATCAGATTTGCAAATTGTATTTCTCACATGATGGACTTTAAAGCAATCATACAATATTTATACCTTTATCTTTAGTGGGTTCTGTTTAGTTTTCATTAGGGTGTCCACCAAATAAAGGACATCTTAATTTAAACCAAATAACCCCTATTATTGTTCAGTTACATTGGTTTCCATGAAAGTCCTTGAGTTTGACATTAAAAATATAGGACGTCAGAGATGAATGTCGCTATTAGGGTTGAGCGAAACGGATCGTTCATTTTCAAAAGTCGCCGACTTTTGGCAAAGTCGGGTTTCATTAAACCCGACCCGATCCCTGTGTGGGGTCGGCCATGCGGTACGCGACTTTCGCGCCAAAGTCGCGTTTCAATGACGCGAAAAGCGCCATTTCTCAGCCAATGAAGGTGGGCGCAGAGTGTGGGCAGCGTGATGACATAGGTCCTGGTCCCCACCATCTTAGAGAAGGGCATTGCAGTGATTGGCTTGCTGTCTGCGGCGTCACAGGGGCTATAAAGAGGCGTTCCCGCCGACCGCCATCTTACTGCTGCTGATCTGAGCCTAGGGAGAGGTTGCTGCCGCTTCGTCAGAAGCATGGATAACGTTAGGCAGGGTCCATTAACCACTAGTGTTGAGCATTCCGATACCGCAAGTATCGGGTATCGGCTGATACTTGCGGTATCGGAATTCCGATACCGAGATCCGATACTTTTGTGGTATCGGGTATCGGTATCGGATACATAGAGATGTGTAAAATAAAGAATTAAAATAAAAAATATTGATATATTTACCTCTCCGGCGGCCCCTGAACTCAGCGCGAGTAACCGGCAGGCTTCTTTGTTCAAAATCAGCGCTTTTAGGACCTGAGAATCACGTCCCGGCTTCTGATTGGTCGCGGACCGCCCATGTGACCGCCACGCGACCAATCACAAGCCGCGACGTCACCGCAAGCTATTAACGCGCTCATTTTTAAAAATGAGCGCGGTAATGACTTTCAAAGACGTAGCGGCTTGTGATTGGTCACGGCCACGCGACCAATCACAAGCCGTGACGTCACCGCAAGCTATTAACGCGCTCATTTTTAAAAATGAGCGCGTTAATGACTTTCAAAGACGTACCGGCTTGTGATTGGTCGCGGCCACGCGACCAATCACAAGCCGCTACGTCTTTGAAAGCCATTAACGCGCTCATTTTTAAAAATGAGCGCGTTAATAGCTTGCGGTGACGTCGCGGCTTGTGATTGGTCGCGTGGCCGCGACCAATCACAAGCCGCTACATCTTTGAAAGTCATTACCGCGCTCATTTTTAAAAATGAGCGCGTTAATAGCTTGCGGTGACGTCGCGGCTTGTGATTGGTCGCGTGGCCGCGACCAATCACAAGCCGCTACGTCTTTGAAAGTCATTACCGCGCTCATTTTTAAAAATGAGCGCGTTAATAGTTTGCGGTGACGTCGCGGCTTGTGATTGGTCGCGTGGCGGTCACATGGGCGGCCCGCGACCAATCAGAAGCCGGGACGTGATTCTCAGGTCCTAAAAGCGCTGATTTTGAACAAAGAAGCCTGCCGGTTACCCGCGCTGAGTTCAGGGGCCGCCGGAGAGGTAAATATATCAATATTTTTTATTTTAAGTCTTTATTTTACACATCCCTATGGATCCCAGGGCCTGAAGGAGAGTTTCCTCTCCTTCAGACCCTGGGAACCATGAGAATACCTTCCGATACTTGATGTCCCATTGACTTGTATTGGTATCGGATATCGGTATCGGCGATATCCGATATTTTTCGGGTATCGGCCGATACTATCCGATACCGATACTTTCAAGTATCGGACGGTATCGCTCAACACTATTAACCACCAAACCGCTTGTGCTGTAGCGATTTCCACTGTCCAACACCACCTTTTGTTTGCAGGGACAGTGGAAGCTACATTTTTTTTTCCTCAGCGCTGTAGCTCATTGGGCTGCCCTAGAAGGCTCCCTGATAGCTGCATTGCTGTGTGTACGCCGCTGTGCAAACCAACTGCTTTTTTCAAAGCACAAATCCTGTTGTTCCTTCCTTTTTGCACAGCTATCTTTTTTGTTTGTCCACACTTTTTATTTAATTTGTGCATTAGTCCACTCCTTATTGCTGCCTGCCATACCTGGCTGAGATTACTGCAGGGAGATAGTAATTGTAGGACAGTCCCTTTTTTTTTTTTTTTTTTAATTCTCCCTAAAAAATAAGTTGTGGGAGATTAAGATTGGCATTTCTGCTAGAGTGCCATCCCTGTGTGTGCCATCTCTCTCACATAGTGGGCCATAGAAAGCCTTTTTTTTTTTTTTATTGGGTTTATAATTTCTCCCTGAAAAAAAAAAACAGTGGGAGATTAATACTGGCCTTTGGGCTTGTGTGCCAGTCCTGAGTGTGCCATCTCTCTCTCAAATAGTGGGCCATAGAAAGCCTATTTTTTTTATTTGGTTTCTAAATTCTCCCTGGAAAAAAAAAAAAAAAAACAGTGGGAGATTAATATTGGCCTTTCTGCTTGTGTGCCAGTCCTGACTCCTGAGTGTGCTGTCTCTCTCTCTCAAATAGTGGGCCATAGAAAGCCTATTTTTTTTTTTATATTTGGTTTCTAAATTCTCCCTGAAAAAAAAAAAAAAAACAGTGGGAGATTAATATTTTCCTTTCTGCTTGTGTGCCAGTCCTGACTTCTGAGTGTGCCAGCTCTCTCTCAAATAGTGGGCCATAGAAAGCCTATTTATTTTTTTTATTTGGTTTCTAAATTCTCCCTGAAAAAATAAAAAAAAACAGTGGGAGATTAATATTGGCCTTTCTGCTTGTGTGCCAGTCCTGACTCCTGAGTGTGCCATCTCTCTCTCAAATAGTGGGCCATAGAAAGCCTATTTATTTTTTTTTTATTTGGTTTCTAAATTCTCCATGAAAAAATAAAAAAAAACAGTGGGAGATTAACATTGGCCTTTCTGCTTGTGTGCCAGTCCTGACTCCTGAGTGTGCCATCTCTCTCTCTCAAATAGTGGGCCATAGAAAGCCTATTTTTTTATATTTGGTTTCTAAATTCTCCCTGAAAAAATAAAAAAAAAACAGTGGGAGATTAATATTGGCCTTTCTGCTTGTGTGCCAGTCCTGACTCCTGAGTGTGCCATCTCTCTCTCTCTCTCAAATAGTGGGCCATAGAAAGCCTATTTTTTTATATTTGGTTTCTAAATTCTCCCTGAAAAAATAAAAAAAAAACAATGGGAGATTAATATTGGCCTTTCTGCTTGTGTGCCAGTCCTGACTCCTGAGTGTGCCATCTCTCTCAAATAGTGGGCCATAGAAAGCCTATTTATTATTTTTTATTTGGTTTCTAAAATCTCCCTGAAAAAATTAAAAAAAACGGGAGATTAATATTGGCCTTTCTGCTTGTGTGCCAGTCCTGACTCCTGAGTGTGCCATCTCTCTCAAATAGTAGGCCATAGAAAGCCTATTTTTTATATTTGGTTTCTAAATTCTCCCTGGAAAAAAAAAACAAAAAACAGTGGGAGATTAATATTGGCCTTTTTGCTTGTGTGCCAGTCCTGACTCCTGAGTGTGCCATCTCTCTCTCTCAAATAGTGGGCCATAGAAAGCCTATTTTTTTTTATATTTGGTTTCTAAATTCTCCCTGAAAAAATAAAAAAAAAAACAGTGGGAGATTAATATTGGCCTTTCTGCTTGTGTGCCAGTCCTGACTCCTGAGTGTGCCATCTCTCTCTCAAATAGTGGGCCATAGAAAGCCTATTTTTTTTTATTTGGTTTCTAAATTCTCCCTGAAAAAAAAAAAAAAAAACAGTGGGAGATTAATATTGGCCTTTCTGCTTGTGTGCCAGTCCTGACTCCTGAGTGTGCCATCTCTCTCTCAAATAGTGGGCCATAGAAAGCCTATTTATTTATTTTTTATTTGGTTTCTAAATTCTCCCTGAAAAAATTTAAAAAAACAGTGGGAGATTAATATTGGCCTTTCTGCTTGTGTGCCAGTCCTGACTCCTGAGTGTGCCATCTCTCTCTCTGAAATAGTGGGCCATAGAAAGCCTATTTTTTTTTTATTTGGTTTCTAATTTCTCCCTGAAAAAATAAAAAAAAACAGTGGGAGATTAATATTGGCCTTTCTGCTTGTGTGCCAGTCCTGACTCCTGAGTGTGCCATCTCTCTCTCAAATAGTGGGCCATAGAAAGCCTATTTATTTATTTTTTATTTGGTTTCTAAATTCTCCCTGAAAAAATAAAAAAAAAACAGTGGGAGATTAATATTGGCCTTTCTGCTTGTGTGCCAGTCCTGACTCCTGAGTGTGCCATCTCTCTCTCTGAAATAGTGGGCCATAGAAAGCCTATTTTTTTTTAATTTGGTTTCTAATTTCTCCCTGAAAAAATAAAAAAAAAACAGTGGGAGTGTTAGGGCTAGCGGAACGCACCAAATAATAAGACTGATAGTACACGGTGCGTTTGTAGCCCGGGGTCCACCGTGCAGAGATAGAACCTGCTGCTGAGTAATGACGGACTATATGGCGGTACTCATAAGTATACTCGCGTGGGTTAAACTTCACCCAACATGAAGGAAGCGATCCTGTTGCGTCACAGGATCGCGGTACCGCACATAGAAGGCGAGCAAGCAGTCAGCGAACTTAACCCCAACTAGGATTGAAGTCCGATTAGACCACTTGCTGACACAACACCGCAACAGGGTGTTAGGGGTCGAGTTCCCGCTTCTGCACAGGGGGAATCTCGAGCCACTTCCGCTGCGGTCTCCCATTCTTGTCCAGCCGCAGTGGAGCCTGCTCAGCAAGGACGTCGGTCCCAGCGTCTTGCTCATTCTCACTCTGTTCTGAGAGTTAGTGCTGCTTCTCCAGTCTCTGCCTTTAAAGTCAGTGCTGGTCAGCAGCGAGCGGACTTCTCTGGGACTAAGTCCTTGTCTGCATGTACTGAGCATGCCCAGCGTAAGGTCTCCCGTTGGAGATCGAGGGTCATGTGCTCAGTCTCTGCAGCACATTCCATTGGTCCTCTTGGCAGGTCCTAGAAGGGCAAAAGTGCTGTGGCCACTTCCTGTGCTGCTGCTATATTAACTGCGCATGACCGCACGGCCATGCGCTAGTATTTTCTTACAATTGCTTATGTGTGTATGTTGTGAGTGCAAGTCGTCCTTGGAAACCCCTACCCTATTGAATGTCTGTTCGCGGAAGGTGTATGGCTGCTACCTAGCGCCCGACTTAGCCTACAGCATTAACACACATCACAGCGTCCTGTAGCTGTGCCTGCCAGTACGGCGCCGTGCGCCTGCCTTGCGCTTTCCATACCCGAGTCTGGGTGGTTAGTGGCGTCCGTTAGTGCGGCATCGCTCGCACTCTTGTGCACATAGATTGCTTAAGGTTCTCTACACACCCAGTTGCGGTGTTACGCCAGCAAGGGTCTAATCGGGCTCCAATCCCTTCTGGGGTTAAGTCCGCTGACCACTTGCTCGCGCACTAGTGCGGTACTGCGGTCCTGTGAATTAACAGGATCGCTTTCTTCACGCTGGGTGAGGTTTAACCCACGCGTGTATACCGCCATATTGTCTGCTAATTGCTAGCAGCAGGTTCTCACCTGCACGGTGGACCCCGGACTGCGAACGCACCTTTATCATCTGTCTTGGTGCGTTCCGCCAGTCCTAACATAATACTAGCGCCAGGGTCTGGCTAGTAAAATGGCGGACGATCAGCGTTTACAGCGGTACATCCAGCAGCTGGAGGGAAGGTTGGCGGCTCTTGAGCGTTCAACCTCAGCTGTGGATGTTACTGCTGTCGCTGTTCAGGCTGCAAGTGTGGCTGCAGCTACCTTGTCCACTGCCGCTCCTGTACCGACGCTATCTCGCCTCCCGCTACCAGAGAAATTTTCTGGTGACAGTAAGTCCTGTAGGGGTTTCGTGAGTCAGTGCTCAATACATCTCGAGCTTCTGGCCTCTCGTTTCCCTACAGAGCGGGCTAAGGTGGGCTTTATAATTTCCTTATTGTCGGACAGGGCGTTGCAGTGGGCTACGCCGCTGTGGGAGCGTGGCGATCATGTGGTGCAGAGTGCTCCGTTATTCCTGAGCACTCTGAAACAGGTCTTTCTAGGACCTCGTGTCACCCATGATACGGCGCTCCAACTGTTGGCACTGACTCAGGGCTCGTCCTTGGTCAGCCTTTTTGCCGTCCATTTCCGCACTCTGGCATCTGAGCTGGAGTGGACGGATAAAGCCCTTATCCCTATATTTTGGAGGGGGCTGGCTGACCACGTTAAGGACGCTCTGGCCACTAGGGAGATTCCCGCCACACTGGAGGAGTTAATAGCAGTATCTACTCGCATTGACCTCCGTTTTCACGAGCGGAGGTTAGAGCGAGCCCAGTGTAGGCAGAGGTTTCGGCTGGCTCCCACCTTCGCCAAACCTTTGGAATCTCCAGTTCAGGCTCCTGAGTTCCAGGAACCTAAGGTGGTGTCACGAGCGGGATCTAAGTCCCAGACTGCTCGTGCACCCCAGGGTTGCCAGGTTTGCCAACAGTCAGGACATCTTGCCACCAGATGTCATCAGCGGTCGAGGAAACGTCAGCGTCTAGTGGTAGTAGGTGGAGGTGCACTAGACACTGCGACGTTTGCCTCCAAATTGTCCTTTAAGGGGACAATTACCTTTGGCTCATCCTCCCACTCGGTAGACCTCTGCGTGGATTCTGGGGCGGAGGGCAATTTTATGTCTTCTGCCTTCGCCCAACGTCACGCAATACCCCTGGTTATGCTATCCCAACCAGTAACGGTACGAGTGGTGAATGGGTCGACACTCCCCGCACAGATAACACATCAGACCATCCCTATTACTCTGTCCCTGTCGCCATCCCATCAGGAGATTATTTCTCTGCTCGTCATTCCTGAGGGTATTGATGAGGTCCTGTTGGGGATACCTTGGCTACGGTACCACTCTCCTCACATCGAGTGGTCCTCAGGCAGAATTCTGGGATGGGGTGAATCATGTGGGGGTAGGTGTCACCGAGAGTGCGTTCAGGTTGCTACTACTGAGGTACCCGCAGATCTATCCTCTCTCCCCAAGCAATATTGGTCTTACGCAGACGTGTTCTCCAAGAAGGCGGCGGAGACCCTTCCGCCCCATCGCCCCTATGAATGTCCTATTGATCTCTTGCCTGGTGCGGAGCCTCCCCGGGGTCGAGTCTATCCATTATCTCTCCCGGAGACGGAGGCCATGTCTCAGTACATACAAGAGAATCTGGCAAGAGGGTTCATTAGGAAGTCAGTGTCACCTGCTGGGGCAGGGTTCTTCTTCGTGCAGAAGAAGAATGGAGAACTACGTCCATGCATAGACTACAGGGGTCTTAATGCTATCACAGTGAAGAACAAGTACCCTTTACCGTTGATTTCTGAGCTTTTCGATAGGCTTCGGGGAGCTAGAGTGTTTACGAAACTAGATCTGCGGGGTGCTTACAATCTGATTCGCATCCGTGAGGGGGACGAGTGGAAAACGGCATTTAACACCAGAGATGGGCACTATGAGTATCTAATGATGCCCTTCGGGCTCTGTAATGCACCTGCCGTTTTTCAAGACTTTGTCAATGACATCTTCCGGGATATGCTTTCCACCTCGGTTGTAGTCTATCTGGATGATATTCTCATCTTTTCTCCAGATATTGACTCCCACCGGAGAGATGTTGGAAGAGTCTTCGACCTCCTACGGGCAAACTCTCTTTACGCAAAGTTGGAGAAGTGTGTGTTTGAGCAGGAGTCCTTACCTTTCCTGGGCTATATCATCTCCGCCCAGGGATTGGCTATGGATCCTGCCAAACTACAGGCTGTGATGGACTGGCAAGAGCCCCATTCTCTTAAAGCGGTGCAGCGCTTTATGGGGTTCATAAACTATTACCGCCAGTTCATTCCCCACTTCTCAACTCTGGTGGCTCCCTTGGTAGCCCTCACCAAGAAGGGAGCGAATCCCAAATTGTGGTCGGAAGAGGTCTCCAAGGCCTTCACTTCTATTAAGTCCCACTTTGCTAGCGCTCCCATCTTACATCGTCCCGATGTGGATAAGCCATTCCTACTGGAGGTGGATGCCTCGTCCGTTGGTGCTGGAGCAGTCCTCTACCAAAAGGATGCTCAAGGTCGGAAGCATCCATGCTTCTTCTTCTCCAAGACCTTCACGCCAGCGGAGAGGAACTACTCCATCGGGGACAGGGAGTTGCTAGCAATGAAGTTGGCCTTTTCGGAGTGGAGACATCTTCTGGAAGGTGCGCGGTTTCCCTTCCAAGTTTACACGGACCACAAAAATTTGGTCTATTTGCAGACAGCCCAGCGGCTAAATTCTCGCCAGGCCAGATGGTCCCTGTTCTTCTCCCGGTTCCACTTTTCCCTTCATTATCTCGCCGGGGAGAAGAATATCCGTGCTGACGCTCTCTCTCGCTCCCTTATGTCAACTGAGGAGGAGGAAGAGGAGCCTCGGCTTATTGTCCCTTCCGAGAGCCTGAGAACCGTGGCGCCGGTTTCGCTAGAGTCTGTGCCTCCGGGCAAGACTTTTGTGCCCATTAATTTGCGACCGGAGGTTCTCTCTTGGGCTCATTCGTCCAGGGTGGGTGGACACTTTGGGACAAAGAGGACATCTGAGCTACTGGCGAGGACGTACTGGTGGCCGCATATGGTCCGGGATGTCAGGGATTATGTTCTGGCGTGTGTCTCCTGCGCCAAAAATAAATCTCCGCGTCAAAGGCCAGCTGGTTTGCTCTATCCCTTGCCGGTGGCAGATAGGCCCTGGGAGATGGTCGGGATGGACTTTGTTGTGGGTTTGCCCAAGTCTCGCGGCTGTACCATCATTTGGGTCATCACCGATCATTTCTCAAAAATGGTGCATTTGGTGCCGCTGCCGCGGTTACCTTCTGCACGGGCCTTGGCAGCGTTGTTCATCAAACATATCTTCCGCCTACATGGTATGCCAGACAAAATTGTCAGTGACCGGGGTCCCCAGTTTGCGTCTCGGTTCTGGAGAGAGCTCTGTCGTCTTCTCAGTATTGAGTTGAATCTCTCTTCCGCTTATCATCCCGAGACGAATGGGTTGGTAGAGAGGGCCAACCAGACCTTGGTCACATACCTGCGGCATTTTGTTTCAGCCAGGCAGGATGACTGGGCATCCTTGCTATCATGGGCAGAGTTTGCACTGAACAACGCCGTTGCCGACTCCACTGGACAAACCCCATTCCTCCTCAACTATGGTCAGCATCCACGGGTACCTGTGCCTATGCCCGTGTCTTCCGCCGACTCCAGGGTGGCAGACTGGGCCGTGGAGGCACGGGATATTTGGGACCGCACTCAGGATGCCATTCGGGCCTCTAAGGAGAGAATGAGGTCCTCCGCTGATGCTCATCGGCGTCCCGCCCCGACCTTTGCTCCTGGCGACTTGGTGTGGCTCTCCGCCCGTAACATCAGGCTGCGAGTTGAGTCCACTAAATTTGCTCCTCGCTACTTGGGTCCATTCAAGGTCCTCGAACAGGTTAATCCTGTGGTCTATCGTTTGGCCCTTCCGCCACGCCTGGGTATCACCGACACCTTTCATGTGTCCCTCTTGAAACCCGTGTATATGTCCCGCTTTTCCGAGTCATCTGCTGGGACATCGGGTTCGTCTACGGACGATTATGAGGTGAACGCTATTTTGGGGTGCAAGGTGATGCGTGGTAAAAAATTTTATTTGGTGGACTGGAAGGGTTATGGTCCCGAGGACAGGTCCTGGGAGCCTGTTGAGCACATTCGGGCTCCGCAGCTCATTGCTGCCTTCGAACGTAGCGAGGCCCAAGGAGGGGGGGGCCCTAGGAGGGGGGGTAATGTTAGGGGTCGAGTTCCCGCTTCTGCACAGGGGGAATCTCGAGCCACTTCCGCTGCGGTCTCCCATTCTTGTCCAGCCGCAGTGGAGCCTGCTCAGCAAGGACGTCGGTCCCAGCGTCTTGCTCATTCTCACTCTGTTCTGAGAGTTAGTGCTGCTTCTCCAGTCTCTGCCTTTAAAGTCAGTGCTGGTCAGCAGCGAGCGGACTTCTCTGGGACTAAGTCCTTGTCTGCATGTACTGAGCATGCCCAGCGTAAGGTCTCCCGTTGGAGATCGAGGGTCATGTGCTCAGTCTCTGCAGCACATTCCATTGGTCCTCTTGGCAGGTCCTAGAAGGGCAAAAGTGCTGTGGCCACTTCCTGTGCTGCTGCTATATTAACTGCGCATGACCGCACGGCCATGCGCTAGTATTTTCTTACAATTGCTTATGTGTGTATGTTGTGAGTGCAAGTCGTCCTTGGAAACCCCTACCCTATTGAATGTCTGTTCGCGGAAGGTGTATGGCTGCTACCTAGCGCCCGACTTAGCCTACAGCATTAACACACATCACAGCGTCCTGTAGCTGTGCCTGCCAGTACGGCGCCGTGCGCCTGCCTTGCGCTTTCCATACCCGAGTCTGGGTGGTTAGTGGCGTCCGTTAGTGCGGCATCGCTCGCACTCTTGTGCACATAGATTGCTTAAGGTTCTCTACACACCCAGTTGCGGTGTTACGCCAGCAAGGGTCTAATCGGGCTCCAATCCCTTCTGGGGTTAAGTCCGCTGACCACTTGCTCGCGCACTAGTGCGGTACTGCGGTCCTGTGAATTAACAGGATCGCTTTCTTCACGCTGGGTGAGGTTTAACCCACGCGTGTATACCGCCATATTGTCTGCTAATTGCTAGCAGCAGGTTCTCACCTGCACGGTGGACCCCGGACTGCGAACGCACCTTTATCATCTGTCTTGGTGCGTTCCGCCAGTCCTAACACAGGGTGTGTTAGGCAACTCTTATAATTAGAGCACTGAAGTGCGAACTGTGCCGTGCTGGCAGGCACCACTAAGCACCCAGACGTGGGTCAGGAAGCGCACAACTGGCGCGTGGCGCCGCACTGGCGGTCACAGCAATAGACGCTGATACGTGTGTGACATGTTGAGTGATTTGTCGGGCGCTAGATAGCAGCCATACTCCATATGCGAACAGTCATACAATAGGGTAGGGGTATTTAATGAACGACTTGCACTCACAACAAACACACGTATTCAATTGTACACTAGCGCATGGCCGTGCGGTCATGCGCAATTTATATAATTGCAGGACAGGAAGTGGCCACAGAAACTTTGCCCTTCCAGGGCCTGCCAAGAGGACCAATGGAATGCGCTGCAGAGCCAGAACACATGACCCTCGATCTCCAACGGGAGATCTTGCTCTGGGCATGCTCAGTGTGCGCAAAGAAGGACTTAGTCCCAGGGAAGTCCGCTCGCCGCTGACCAGCACTGACTTTAATGGCAGGAGCTGAAGAAGCAGCAGTAACTCTCTGTACAGAGTGAGAGCGAGCAAGACACTGGGAGCGACATCCCTGCTGAGCAGACTCCACTGCGGCCGGAGGAGAATGGGAGACCGCAGCGGAGACGGATCGAGATTCCCCCTGTGCAGCAGAGGATACTCGACTCCTAACAGGGAGATTAATATTGGCCTTTCTGCTTGTGTGCCAGTCCTGACTCCTGAGTGTGCCATCTCTCTCTTTCAAATAGTGGGCCATAGAAAGCCTATTTTTTTATATTTGGTTACTAAATTCTCCCTGAAAAAAAAAAAAAAAAAAACAGTGGGAGATTAATATTGGCCTTTCTGCTTGTGTGCCAGTCCTGAATCCTGAGTGTGCCATCTCTCTCTCAAATAGTGGGCCATAGAAAGCCTATTTATTTTTTTTTATTTGGTTTCTAAATTCTCCCTGAAAAAATACAAAAAAAACAGTGGGAGATTAATATTGGCCTTTCTGCTTGTGTGCCAGTCCTGACTCCTGAGTGTGCCATCTCTCTCTCAAATAGTGGGCCATAGAAAGCCTATTTTTTTATATTTGGTTTCTAAATTCTCCCTGAAAATATAAAAAAAAAGTGGGAGATTAATATTGGCCTTTCTGCTTGTGTGCCAGTCCTGACTCCTGAGTGTGCCATCTCTCTCTCAAATAGTGGGCCATAGAAAGCCTATTTTTTTTAATTTGGTTTCTAAATTCTCCCTGAAAAAATAAAAAAAAACAGTGGAAGATTAATATTGACATTTGTGCTTGAGTGACAGTCCTGCGTGTGTGGCATCTCTCTCATTTAGTGCCACAGAAAACAGAGTGTGTAACATTGTGCCTGATTTTCCTTGCGGTCTCACCCACCTGTAAAGGGATATCTAAATCATACTGAAGTTATAGCTCACCATGTAAGTTGTTTGACAGCAACAAATACCGTTACTTTGGTTACGTTTTTAAAACAATGAGGAAGTCTGGTGGAAGAGGTCGTGGCCGTGGGCGTTCATTGCCAGCTGGTAATGATGGTAGTGGTAGTGGAGCATCAGGTGGTCGTGGGAAATAAAATATAGCACCTAAGTCTGGAGCTGTGGAGCCAGGTTCGTCGTCTAGCTACACAGGGCCTTGAACGCTCCCTTTTCTGGGAGTAGGAAAACCGCTTTTAAAGCCGGAGCAGCAAGAGCAAGTTTTGGCTTACCTTGCTGACTCAGCCTCTAGCTCTTTTGCCTCCTCTTTTGAAACTGGTAAATGTAAAAGCAGCGCGTCGTTAGTGGATGTTCACAGTCAGGGACAAGTCGCTTTCTTGTCCTCTTAGCAAAAACAACAACAGAGAAGGATGCAGCAGGCGACACAAAGGGTTATTCCATGGAGCTCTTTACACATACCATCCCTGGCTTAGAAAGTGGGCCATGCCCATTACTAGTTGAATCGGACATGGAGTGCACTGATGCACAGCCACAGCCAGACTACTATGCTGTTCCTTTGACTCAGACCACAACATTGCCTGTTATGACCTGGTGGTTAGGAGCACCCGGAATGACCTGATAGTTAAAACTCATACAGGACAAGCTCTGGGATGTGGGAGCTCTGCTGACCGCAATCCCTAACGCTATCACACACACTAGAAATAGCCGTGGAGTGCTCCTGACTCTACCTAGGCGCCTCGTCACAGCCTAAGAGCTAGCTAGCCCTAGAGATAGAAAATAAAGCCTACCTTGCCTCAGAGAAATTCCCCAAAGGTAAAGGAAGCCCCCACATATATTGACTGTGAGTAAAGATGAAAGTTACAAACGCAGAAATGAAACAGGTTTCAGCAAAGGGAGGCCAGACTTACTAAATAGACAGAGGATAGGAAAGGTAGCTTTGCGATCAGCACAAAAACCTACAAAAGACCACGCAGAGTGTGCAAAAAAGACCTCCGCACCGACTAACGGTGCGGAGATGCCAATCTGCATCCCAGAGCTTCCAGCTAGCAAGACAAAATCATGATATGCAGCTGGACAAGAAAACAATGAACAAATTAGATACTATCAGTAACTTAGCTTCTGCTGGAGTAGACAGGTCACCAGAAAGATCCAAGAGCGAACTGAACCAATGCAGAAACATTGACAGCTGGCATGGAGTAACGATCTAAGTGGAGTTAAATAGAGCAGCCAGCCAAAGGATAAACCACGTCACCTGTGTAAGGAACCTCAGAAGCAGCAGCTCCACCCACAGCCACCATAGGGAGTCCATGGACAGAACTCACCGAAGTACCATTCACGACCACAGGAGGGAGCCCGACAACAGAATTCACAACAGTACCCCCCATTGAGGAGGGGTCACCGAACCCTCACCAGAGCCCCCAGGCCAATCAGGATGAGCCAAATGAAAGGCACGAACTAGATCGGCAGCATGAACATCAGAGGCAAAAACCCAGGAATTATCTTCCTGACCATAACCCTTCCACTTGACCAGGTACTGGAGTTTCCATCTTGAAACACGAGAATCCAAAATCTTCTCCACCACATACTCCAACTCCCCTTCGACCAACACCGGGGCAGGAGTATCAACGGAGGGAACCATAGGCGCCACGTATCTCCGCAACAACGACCTATGGAACACATTATGGATGGCAAAAGAAGCTGGAAGGTCCAAACGAAATGACACAGGATTAAGAACTTCAGAAATCTTATATGGCCCAATGAAACGAGGCTTAAACTTAGGAGAGGAAACCTTCATAGGAACATGACGAGATGACAGCCAAACCAAATCCCCAACCCGAAGTCGGGGACCAGCACAGCGCCGGCGGTTAGCGAAACGTTGAGCCTTCTCCTGGGACAATGTCAAATTGTCCACCACATGAGTCCAAATCTGCTGCAACCTGTCCACCACAGTATCCACACCAGGACAGTCCGAAGGCTCAACCTGCCCTGAAGAGAAATGAGGATGGAAACCAGAATTGCAGAAAAAAGGAGAAACCAAAGTAGCCGAGCTGGCCCGATTATTAAGGGCGAACTCAGCCAAAGGCAAGAAGGACACCCAATCATCCTGATCAGCAGAAACAAAGCATCTCAGATATGTTTCCAAAGTCTGATTAGTTCGTTCGGTTTGGCCATTAGTCTGACGATGGAAAGCCGAAGAAAAAGACAAATCAATGCCCATCTTAGCACAAAAGGACCGCCAAAACCTTGAAACAAACTGGGAACCTCTGTCCGAGACGATGTTCTCCGGAATGCCATGCAAATGAACCACATGCTGGAAAAACAATGGCACCAAATCAGAGGAGGAAGGCAATTTAGACAATGGTACCAAATGGACCATCTTAGAGAAGCGATCACAAACCACCCAAATGACCGACATCCTTTGAGAAACAGGGAGATCAGAAATAAAATCCATGGAAATATGCGTCCAGGGCCTCTTCGGGACTGGCAAGGGCAAAAGCAACCCACTGGCACGAGAACAGCAGGGCTTAGCCCGAGCACAAATCCCACACGACTGCACAAAAGAACGCACATCACGTGACAAAGAAGGCCACCAAAAGGATCTAGCCACCAAATCTTTGGTGCCAAACATTCCAGGATGACCAGCCAACACCGAACAATGAACCTCAGAGATAACTCTACTAGTCCATCTATCAGGGACAAACAGTTTCTCCGTTGGACAATGGTCAGGTCTATCAGCCTGAAACTTCTGCAGCACGCGCCGCAAATCAGGGGAGATGGCAGACAAAATTACCCCCTCTTTAAGAATACCCGCCGGC
Source organism: Ranitomeya imitator (assembly GCF_032444005.1). NCBI lineage: Eukaryota > Metazoa > Chordata > Amphibia > Anura > Dendrobatidae > Ranitomeya > Ranitomeya imitator. The sequence continues at coordinate 507,702,381 of NC_091286.1, forward strand.
TCCGGAACACCCGGAGAGTCAGGCACAAAACTCCTTGACAGGGCATCAGCCTTCACATTCTTAGATCCCGGAAGGTAAGAAACCACAAAATCAAAACGGGAGAAAAAGAGCGACCATCAAGCCTGTCTAGGATTCAACCGTTTGGAAGACTCGAGATAAGTCAAATTCTTGTGGTCCGTCAAGACCACCACGCGATGTTTAGCTCCTTCAAGCCAATGTCGCCACTCCTCGAATGCCTACTTCATGGCCAACAACTCTCGATTGCCAACATCATAATTGCGCTCAGCAGGCGAGAATTTTCTAGAAAAGAAGGCACATGGTTTCATCACCGAGCCATCATAACTTCTTTGTGACAAAACAGCCCCTGCTCCAATCTCAGAAGCATCAACCTCGACCTGAAACGGGAGCGAAACATCTGGTTGACACAGCACAGGGGCAGAAGAAAAACGACACTTCAACTCCTGAAAAGCCTCTACAGCCGCAGAGGACCAATTGACCACATCAGCATCTTTCTTGGTCAAATCATTCAACGGTTTAGCAATACTAGAAAAATTAGCGATGAAGCGACGGTAAAAATTAGCAAAGCCCAGGGACTTCTGTAGGCTCTTCACAGATGTCGGCTGAGTCCAATCATAAAAGGCCTGAACTTAAACAGGGTCCATCTCGATAGTAGAAGGGGAAAAAATGAAACCCAAAAATGAAACCTTCTGAACTCCAAAGAGACACTTTGACCCCTTCACAAACAAGGAATTCGCACGAAGGACCTGGAACACCATTCTGACCTGCTTGCTTCACTTGAGACACCCAATCATCCGAAAAGACCAAAATGTCATCCAAATATACAATCATGAATCTATCCAGGTATTCTCGGAAGATGTCATGCATAAAGGACTGAAACACAGATGGAGCACTAGAAAGCCCAAATGGCATAACCAGGTACTCAAAATGGCCCTCAGGCATATTAAATGCTGTTTTCCATTCATCGCTCTGTTTAATTCGCACAAGATTATACGCCCCTCGAAGATCTATCTTGGTGAACCAACTAGCCCCCTTAATCCGAGCAAACAAATCAGACAGCAGCGGCAAAGGGTACTGAAATTTAACTGTGATCTTATTAAGAAGGCGGTAATCAATACAAGGTCTTAAAGATCCATCCTTCTTGGCCACAAAAAAGAACCCTGCTCCCAATGGTGACGACGACGGGCGAATATGACCCTTCTCCAAGGATTCCTTTATATAACTCCGCATAGCAGCGTGCTCTGGCACAGATAAATTAAACAGTCGGCCCTTAGGAAGCTTACTACCGGGAATCAAATTAATAGCACAATCGCAATCCCTATGAGGAGGTAGGGCACCGGATTTGGGCTCCTCAAATACATCCCGGTAATCTGATAAAAACTCCGGGACTTCAGAAGGAGTGGAAGGCGAAATTGACAACAATGGAACATCACCATGTACCCCTTGACAACCCCAGACGGACACAGACCTAGATTTCCAATCCAATACTGGGTTATGGACTTGTAGCCATGGCAACCCCAAAACGACCACATCATGCAGATTATGCAACACCAAAAAGCGAATATCCTCCTGATGTGCAGGAGCCATGCACATGGTCAATTGCGTCCAGTACTGAGGTTTATTCTTGGCCAAAGGCATAGCATCAATTCCTCTCAATGGAATAGGATACTGCAAGGGCTCCAAGGAAAAACCACAGCGCCTGGCAAACTCCAAGTCCATCAAATTCAGGGCAGCGCCTGAATCCACAAATGCCATAACAGAATAGGACGAAAGAGAGCAAATCAGAGTAACGGACTAAAGAAATTTAGACTGTACCGTACCAATGGTGGCAGACCTAGCGAACCGCTTAGTGCGCTTAGGACAATCGGAGATAGCATGAGTGGATTCACCACAGTAAAAACACAGTCCATTCCGACATCTGTGTTCTTGCCGTTCAGCTCTGGTCTAAGTCCTATCACACTGCATAGGCTCAGGCCTATTCTCAGAGAACACCGCCAAATGGTGCACAGCTTTGCGCTCACGCAAGCGCCGATCGATCTGAATGGCCAAGGACAGACTCATTCAGACCAGCAGGCGTGGGAAATGCCACCATGACATCCTTAAGGGCTTCAGAAAGACCCTTTCTGAAAATTGCTGCCAGGGCACATTCATTCCACTGAGTAAGCACAGACCACTTTCTAAACTTCTGACAGTACACCTCCGCTTCATCCTGACCCTGACACAAAGCCAGCAAGATTTTCTCTGCCTGATCCACTGAATTTGGTTCATCATAAAGCAATCCAAGCGCCAGAAAAAACGCATCAACATCACGCAATGCAGGATCTCCTGGCGCAAGGGAAAATGCCCAGTCTTGAGGGTCACCACGCAACAAAGAAATAATAATTTTTACTTGTTGAGCGGGGTCACCAGAGGAGCGGGGTTTCAAAGCTAGAAACAGTTTACAATTATTTTTGAAATTCAGAAACTTAGATCTATTCCCAAAAAATAAATCAGGAATAGGAATTCTAGGCTCTAACATCGGATTCTGAACCACAAAATCTTGAATGTTTTGTACCCTTGCAGTGAGATGATCCATACAAGAGGACAGACCTTGAATGTCCATATCTACACCTGTGTCCTGAACCACCCAAAGGTTTAGGGGAAAAGAAAGACAAAACACAGTGCAAAGAAAAAAAAATGGTCTCAGAACTTCTCTTATCCCTCTATTGAGATGCATTAATACTTTGGGCCAGCAGTACTGTTATGACCTGGTGGTTAGGAGCACCCGGAATGACCTGATAGTTAAAACTCATACAGGACGAGCTCTGGGATGTGGGAGCTCTGCTGACCGCAATCCCTAAACCTATCACACACACTAGAAATAGCCGTGGAGCGCTCCTGACTCTACCAAGGCGCCTCGTCACAGCCTAAGAGCTAGCTAGCCCTAGAGATAGAAAATAAAGCCTACCTTGCCTCAGAGAAATTCCCCAAAGGTAAAGGAAGCCCCCCACATATATTGACTGTGAGTTAAGATGAAAGTCACAAACGCAGAAATGAAACAGGTTTCAGCAAAGGGAGGCCAGACTTACTAAATAGACAGAGGATAGGAAAGGTAGCTTTGCGATCAGCACAAAAACCTACAAAAGACCACGCAGAGTGTGCAAAAAAGGCCTCCGCACCGACTAACGGTGCGGAGATGCCACTCTGCATCCCAGAGCTTCCAGCTAGCAAGACAAAATCATGATATCCAGCTGGACAAGAAAACAATGAACAAATTAGATACTATCAGGAACTTAGCTTCTGCTGGAGTAGACAGGTCACCAGAAAGATCCAAGAGCGAACTGAACCAATGCAGAAACATTGACAGCTGGCATGGAGGAATTATCTAAGTGGAGTTAAATAGAGCAGCCAGCCAAAGGATAAACCACGTCACCTGTGTAAGGAACCTCAGAAGCAGCAGCTCCACCCACAGCCACCAGAGGGAGTCCATGGACAGAACTCACCGAGGTACCATTCACGACCACAGGAGGGAGCCCGACAACAGAATTCACAACAATTGCCCTCGCAGGGTACTGATCCAGAATCAGACCCTGATGAGACTATGGTGCCCCGTCACGAACGCTATACCACCGACTTACACGGTGACACAGACGAAGTTGCACACGAGATAGAAGAAGAGGTTATAGATGACCCAGTTGTTGACCCTGATTGGCAGCCATTGGGGGAGGCGGCAGTAGTTCTGAAACGGAGGAGGAGGGGCCGCAGCAGGCATCAACATCGCAATAGATTCCATCTGCCGGGCCCGTATCTGGCCCAAAACGCATGGCAAAGCCAAAACCTGTTGGAGGACAGCGTGGACATCCGGTTAAAGCTCAGTCTGCAATGCCTGAAAAGGGATCCGATGCTCGAAAGAGTGCAGTCTGGCATTTTTTTAAACAACATCCAATTGATCAGCGCAAAGTCATCTGTCAAAAATGTTCAACTACCTTAAGCAGAGGTCAGAATCTGAAAAGTCTCAATGCAAGTTGCATGCATAGACATTTAACCACCATGCATTTTCAAGCCTGGACTAACTACCAAACGTCCCTTAAGGTTGTAGCACCCTCGGCCAATGAAGCTAGTCAGTAACGCTACATCCCTTCCGTCACTGTAAGGCCACCATTTTCCGCACCACCTGCAGTATCTGTGCAGGTTTCTTTGCCAGGCCAAAGCAGTCAGGGTCAGGGAATCACCAGTTTCGTAGTAGGAAACACTGCATCTAGGGCACCGGCGGAAACAATACCGTCTCCAACCGTCTCTCAGTCTGCCATGTCCACCGGCACACCCGCTAGTTCCACGATCTCCAGCTCTCCCGTCCAGCTCACCCTACATGAGACTCTCGTTAGAAAAAGGAAGTACTTATCCTCGCATCCGCGTACACAGGGTTTGAACGCCCACATAGCTAGACTAATCTCATTAGAGATGATGCCCTACCGGTTAGCTGAAAGCGAAGCTTTCAAAGCCCTGATGGACTACGCTGAACCACGCAACGAGCTACCCAGTCGACACTTCTTTTCGAGAAAAGCCATCCCAGCCCTCCACCAGCATGTTAAAGAGCGCATCGTCCATGCACTCAGGCAATCTGTGAGTACAAAGGTGCACCTGACAACAGATGCATGGACCAGTAGGCATGGCCAGGGACATTACGTGTCCATCACGGCACACTGGGTGAATGTGGTGGATGCAGGGTCCACAGGGGACATCAATTTCGGGACAGTTCTGCCTAGCCCACGGTCTAGGAAACAGTTGGCTGTAGGCGTTCGAACCCCCTCCTCCTCCTCCTTGACCTCCTGCAGAAGCGAGAGCTCGTCCACAGACCGCAGTCGCCCAACCACTCCATCCGCAGCTGCCACTGTTGCACACCAGTTGTCCCATTATGGGGCAGCTACTGGCAAGCGTCAGCAGGCTGTATTGGCTATGAAGTGTTTGGGCGACAACAGACACACCGCGGAAGTTCTGTCCGAGTTCTTGCAGCAAGAAACGCAGTCGTGGCTGGGCACAGTAGATCTTGAGGCAGGCAAGGTAGTGAGTGATAACGGAAGGAATTTCATGGCTGCCATCTCCCTTTCCCAACTGAAACACATTCCTTGCCTGGCTCACACCTTAAACCTGGTGGTGCAGTGCTTGCTGAAAAGTTATCCGGGGTTATCCGACCTGCTCCTCAAAGTGCGCGGACTTTGCTCACATATCCGCCGTTCGCCCGTACACTCCAGCCGTATGCAGACCTATCAGCAAGCTTTGAACCTTCCCCAGCATCGCCTAATCATAGACGTTGCAACAAGGTGGAACTCAACACTGCACATGCTTCAGAGACTGTGCGAACAGAGGCGGGCTGTTATGTATTTGTGGGAGGATACACATACACGGGCAGGCAGTAGGATGGCAGACATGGAGTTGTCAGGTGTGCAGTGGTCGAAGATACAAGACATTTGTCAAGTCCTTCAGTGTTTTGAGGAATGCACACGGCTGGTTAGTGCAGACAACGCCATAATAAGCATGAGCATCCCCCTAATGCGTCTGCTGATGCAAAGTTTGACGCACATAAAGGATCAGGTGTCTGCAGCAGAGGAAGAGGAAAGCCTTGATGACAGTCAGCCATTGTCTGGTCAGGGCAGTGTACAGGACGAGGTAGAGGGCGAAGAGGAGGAGGAGGACGAGGAGGATGATGGGGATGAGTATATTTTTAATGAGGAAGCTTTTCCGGGGCCACTGGAAATTGGTGGCGTGGCAAGGCCGGGTTCTGGTTTTTTGAGGGACACAAGTGACGTAGATTTGCCTGAAACTGCCCCTCAACCAAGCACAACCGCAGATTTGACAACTGGAACTTTGGCCCACATGGCGGATTATGCCTTACGTATCCTCAAAAGGGACACACGCATTACTAAAATGATGAACGATGACGATTACTGGTTGGCCTGCCTCCTTGATCCTCGCTATAAAGGCAAATTGCAAAATATTATGCCACATGAGAACTTGGAACTAATATTAGCAACCAAACAATCAACTCTTGTTGACCATTTGCTTCAGGCATTTCCAGCACACAGCGCCCGTGATCGTTCTCACACGAGCTGCAGGGGGCAGCAGACCAGAAGTGTTAGAGGTGCAGAAATCAGAAGTGGCGTTGGACAGAGGGGTTTTCTGACCAGGTTGTGGAGTGATTTTGCTATGACCGCAGACAGAACAGTTACTGCTGCATCAATTCAAAGTGACAGGAGACAACATTTGTCCAGTATGGTTACTAACTATTTTTCATCCCTTATCGATGTTCTCCCTCAACCGTCATTCCCATTTGATTACTGGGCATCCAAATTAGACACCTGGCCAGAATTGGCAGAATATGCATTGCAGGAGCTTGCTTGCCCGGCAGCTAGTGTCCTATCAGAAAGAGTATTCAGTGCTGCAGGTTCAATATTAACCGAAAAAAGGACTCGTCTGGCTACCCAAAATGTTAATGATCTAACCTTCATTAAAATGAACCACAACTGGATTTCGAATTCTTTTGCCCCACCTTGCCCGGCCGACACCTAGCTTTCCTATGAAAAGGTCTTGCCTGTGGACTACTCTGAATGACTTTTCCAATCTCGTAATTTGCAGCAGCTGATTGTCCAGCATATGACATGTTTACACCTCCCTAAATGGCCAAACTCCCCACACGGGGCCGTGGTATCGCCACTTGGCGCAAGCACCCGTGAGAGTGCTGTTTGTCTGAAGAGGAGGGTGTGCCCGCTTTTGGTCGACGGCACTGCCACTGGGTCCCTTATAGTACAATAAAGTGTCTCTGGCGGTGGTGGTGCGCACCCAACGTCAGACACACTGTTGTAACATGAGGGGCCCTGGACCTGTACCGCCGGCCACAAGAGAGTTCACCCACCCCCAGCTCAAACATTGCTCTACCACTTGCACAATTATCTCTCACAGTTCCACCAATGTTTAGTCTATGCGCTGACATCCTTAAATTCCTGCCACTGACAATACCATTGTGTTGACATGTATGATGGTACTTAACATAGTCAGGGGCAGTGTCCTATATTTACCCAAGTAAATACTTTGCGCCAAATTACTAGGTCTGAAACTACGCAGAGGAGCCCACCCCTGTACCTAATGATTGCACCCTTTTGTGTTTTCGCTTTGTTGTAATGCGAGACATTAACACGTATTTATTGTTTGGGACTACTAACTGGCAGACACTCATTACAATCGGCCTCCGCTGAAAACACCAATGCTGCCTGTGTACCCCTGCAAGAGAATTCCAAGTGTCTACAGCCAAATTTTATTATGTTAGGCCTACTACGCCTGTCTGCGGTCCCTCCTTACACTTGTCCTCCACTGACCAGATCACTGCTGCCCGTGTACCCCTGGAACCAATTTTAAAGTGCCTACAGCCCAATTTTATTATGTTAGGCCTTCGAAGCCTGTCTGCGGGCCCTCCTTCCACTAGGCCTCCACTGACCAGACCACTGCTGCCCGTGTACCCCTGGAACCAATTTTAAAGTGCCTACAGCCATATTTTATTATGTTAGGCCTACTACGCTTGTCTGCGGTCCCTCCTTCCACTAGGCCTCCACTGACCAGACCACTGCTGCCCGTGTACCCCTGGAACCAATTATAAAGTGCCTACAGCCCAATTTTATTATGTTAGGCCTTCTAAGCCTGTCTGCGGTCCCTCCTTCCAATAGTTCTCCACTGACCAGACCAATGCTGGCCGTGTACCCCTGGAACCCAGCTGAAAGTGCATGGAGCCTACTTTTTTTCTTTGTTTTATATTTATAAAGCCCAGATGAACTACGCTGTACCACGGTTCAAGCTACCCAGTCGACACTTCTTTTGTGAGAAAAGCCATCCCATCCCTCCACCGGCATGAAAAAGTCTGCATTGTCATAGCACTCAGGCAATCAAACAGTATAAAGGTGCACCTGACAAGAGACGCATGGACCAGTAGGCATGTCAACAAAAAGTTACGTGTCCATTACGGTGCACTGGGTTAATGTGTTGGATGCATGGTCCACAGGGGACAGCCTACAAAGTCTGTCTGCAGTCCCTAATTCAAATTGTCCTCCGCTGACCACACCACTGCTGCCCGTGTACCCCTGGAACCAATTTTAAAGTGCCTACAGCCTAATTTTGTTATGTTAGGCCTACTACGCCTGTCTGCTGTCCCTCCTTCCAATACTCCTCCACTGACCACACCACTGCTGCCCGTGGACCCCTGGAACCTATTTTTAATTGCATAGAGCATCCTTTTTTTAATAGTAGGCATACAAAGTCTGTCTGCGGTCCATAATTGAAATTGTCCTCCACTGACCAGACCAATGCTGCCTGTGTACCCCTGTAACCTTTTTTAAACTGCATTGAGCCACATTTTTGGTTTAAGGCCTACTACCTGTGTCTGTCTGCGCCACTCAATACAGCTGTCCTCCTTTGAAAAAAGCTGAGCGTCAATAGTCTGGTTTTCAGCCTCTAGGAATTTGAAAACTGCATTGGGGCTACTACTTCGGTAGGGCCTACTAACGGTGTCTGCCGCTCCAAGGTGTTCCCCAGGTTTCCTCGCCATTGCTTCAATCTTCTGACTCTCGTTTAGTAGTTGTTGAAAACTACACTGCATTAGGCCTACAAATTGGGTATGGGGTGTAGAGACGGTGTGTTCCACTCCAAGGTGTTCCCCAGGTTTCCTCTCCATTGCTTCGATCTTCTGACTCTCGTTTAGTAGTTGTTGAAAACTACACTGCATTAGGCCTACAAATTGGGTATGGGGTGTAGAGACGGTGTGTTCCACTCCAAGGTGTTCCCCAGGTTTCTTCTACATTGCTTCGATCTTCTGACTCTCGTTTAGTAGTTGTTGAAAACTACACTGCATTAGGCCTACAAATTGGGTATGGGGTGTAGAGACGGTGTGTTCCACTCCAAGGTGTTCCTCAGGTTTCGTCTCCATTGCTTCGATCTTCTGGCTCTACTTTAGTAGTTGTTGAAAACAACACTGCATTAGGCCTACAAATTTGGTATGGGGTGTAGAGACGTTGTGTCCCACTCCAAGGTGTTCTTCAGGTTTCATCTCCATTGCTTCGATCTTCTGGCTCTTCTTAAGTAGTTGTTGAAAACAACACTGCATTAGGCCTACTAGTTGGGTTGGGGCCTTCTATCTGTGTCTGCCGCTCCTTGCTGTTCTCCTACAGTGAACAAAGCTGTGCCGCCGGTTTACTACTGTTGCCAATTTTGAACTGCATTTAGAATACTTACTGATTTGGGCCTACTCTCTGTGTCAGCCTCTCATTCCAGTTGTCCTCCACTGAACAAAGCCATACCCCCTGGTTAGTCCTGTTACCAATTTTGAACTGCATTTAGCCCACTTTATTCTTTGGGCCCATATCTGTTTCCCCCTCATCCTGCCCATTGCCCAGCCAGTGATAGATGAGTCTGCTGGTACATTGACCCATAACGCAACATTCCCCGTGCACACTACACTGCAAGATTGTGACCCTGCTGAAAGTTAGGTCCCCCTTTCCGCATACCATACCACCTTACACGGGGACAAAGAGGAAGGTGCAGATGAAGGTGCAGGTTCCTTCATCAGGTGGGGGGAGGAATACTCGTTGGCGACGTCACTGGCACAGGGCCTCTCATAGTACGCAAAAGTGTTGCTGCCGGTGGGAGGCGCCCCCGCCGTGCAAACACACCGCTGTACTTTGAGGGGCCCTGTGCCAGTGCTAATGCCAACGAGTGCCCCCCCCCCCCGCTTGCTCAGGATCACAGCACTTGCAAAGTTGAAATACTTACCTCTCCCTGCTCCACTGCCGTGACGTGGTCCAGATGTCCTGGGCCCACTAATTGCTTGAACCAGCCCTACCCCCCACAACTTTAGCCAAATGACCCCCAATTTCAAATGCCTTACAATTATTATAAGCTAAATTACGATTGACAAGCTTCAGTAGCAATAATGGATGTTTTTGCCAATACAATGGGCTCTGTACATGTTTTCCTGGCCTCTACTCACTGCCGACTATGCTCCCCCATTGACTTGCATTGGGTTTCGTGTTTCGGTCGATCCCCGACTTTTCGCGATAATCGGCCGATTCCACTCGACTCGACTTTTGAGATAGTCGGGTTTCGCGAAACCCGGCTCGACTCTAAAAAGGTCAAGGTCGCTCTACTCTAGTCGCTATTTGTCCCTTGTATTACAACCCCTGGCAAAAATTATGGAATCACAGGCCTTGAAGGATGTTCATTCAGTTGTTTAATTTTGTAGAAAAAAAGCAGATCACAGACACGGCACAAAACTAAAGTCATTTCAATTGGCAACTTTCTGGCTTTAAGAAACACTAAAAGAAATCAAGAACAAAAAATGTGGTAGTCAGTAATGGTTGAAAAAAACCAATTCGCAATAACTAAAGTCTACTAATCAACAAGAAAAAAACCAAAAAAAACTGACATAAGGCCTAAAACAATAAATTTTAATATAATAATTAAAAAAAGACAAAAAAGCAAAAATATCAAAAAGACTAGTAGGAGGGATCCTACGGGAAAAAGAAAAAAAAAAAAAAAAAGGGTCTCTGGTATACAGAACAGTACCAGACAAAATATATATATAACAATACCAATGTACAGGAAAGGGCTAGGGAAGATAGATGTGCCTCACCCTACTGCAGTGGTCCCCAACTCCAGGCCTCGAGGGCCGCCAACAGTGCAGGTTTTCAGGATTTCCTTAGTATTGCACAGGGGTTGGAATCATCACCTGTGCAGATGATCACATTACCACCGATGCAATACTAAAGAAATCCTGAAAACCTGCACTGTTGGCGGCCCTCGAGGCCTGGAGTTGGGGACCCCTGCCCTACTGGATGCCCTTCCTGACAGCGGAGGTTGGCACCCTGGGATACGATATGGCGCCCCCGCTCAACGTAGACTGTCCCTAAAGTCCCTAAAAAGGAATCCCTCAAAAAAAGCCACCACCAACAATAGCACCACAAAAAAGAAAAGAAAAAAGTGAATTAAAATCTCAATGCTGCTAGATGCTGGCTATGATATAATGATAACTGGAATCAGCTAATACTAATAGGCTCTGGCATACAATGTGAGCTAGAAAGTGTGTGGCCACAACTATGGCAAATATATTAGTACGTGGTTGAAAAATGTTAGACACCACACCACCTCTTATAGTCCGTAGTAAGAGCTATTAGACACCACAAGACCTAATATAGTCTATGGTAATGGTACCAAAATCACGAAAAAAACTGGTACATTAAAAAATGTCCGTGATTTATAGTACCCTAATAACAACACCACAATATAGAGGCACACGTAGAGAGGTTGATATTATTGTCGTGCTTTCGACACTCATATGGTACTAAAATACATCAGTAATCAATAGAAAAAATAGGAGTCTGATGGGATCACCACCAGACAGAATATAACGAGATTGGTGTGCTTTCCACGTTTACCGTGAATTACTCTCGTAGTACCATAATTATAGTACGCCTCAGACCACTTGTGCTCAGGGTTTAGATAGATGTCCACAAAAGTAAGTAACAGGTATATGTTAGGCAGCTTGTAGATGTAGCAACCAAACAAAAGCACGGGTGTCAAGAGGTTGGTTTTTATTGCCGAGCTCACACAACTCAATAGTAGGCGCACCTTGTAATCAAGTAATTCTTTTGGAACTCAGAACAGTCACCCTGAATATTCAGATGGATCCATCAGAGCTCATCCGTGAGTTACCAGTGCACATTTGATAGCCTAGTGGTAATACCGTCCAAAAAGAAAATACAAAAGGCGTCCTTGCCAGAGTAAATAATATGATATGGACTAAGCCCATTCAAAAAGGCCCATTTGCATCACGCCAAACAGAGACCATATTTCCTCCAATAAAGAGTGTCCTTAGAAAAATAGAGCCCTGGTCGAGGTCAATAGTCTTACCGCCAGGGCCGGCACAAATATCACAGAGTAATCATACATAAAGTGTGATTCAGGCATTCACATTGTACCCAGTGGCCCATATCATATCCATATATTGACGATAGCCAAGCAGCATAAATGCATCAGATAAAAAAACACTTATCTCAGAGAGACAGATGTCTCGTCCCTACGCGTTTCGCCCCATAAGACAGTCCAGAGGGGCTCATCAGGGGATTGCCAATAATAGGCACAGAAGCAGCGGGCGATATGAGCGCTGCACGCGGTCCGGAGAAAGCTGTCAGTAATGGTTAATTTTTTAACCAAGCATAGGGGAAAAATTATGGAATTACTGAATTCTGTGGAAAAAATTATGGAATCACCCTGTAAATTTTCATACTCAAAAATAACACCTGCATCAAATAAGATCTGCTCGTAATTCTGCATCTAAAAAGGAGTGATCACACCATGGAGAGCTGTAGACTGACATGAATTGCAGCGCCCCAGAGTCCTGGTCGTTGCAGTAATGTCGTTCTTCCACCAGGGGGAGCGATGTTACATCTGATGGCACCAAAGGAGTTCACCCTGCCAGGTATCACAGCCACACACACACTTCACACGCCGGTCCACCAGGGGGAGCTAAGGGTTCTATGTACTAGGTCACTCCTCACAAAGGGTAAAACTGGTGGGTTGGTTAGGAAGTCAGTGAGTCAGAGTCGGAGAGTCAGAAGGAGAGGGAGAGAAGCAGACTGGGCTCAGCCCAGGGAATTCCTGTCAGGCAGACAGAGGAAAAAGGAAAGAACATCAGCGACTCAGTGGGAAAGAAGGACACGGAGCTGCGCCTGCAACCCATGCGGCAGCCTCCTAAGAGAGGACATGAAAGGTAGTGTGCCGTAGTGAGTGAGCACAGAAGTCACAGCAACAGGAGTAAAACATCAGTGGGAGACCAGCTAGAAGCAGGCTGCCTCCATCTGAAGCGCAGATCCGGTGGCCGGAACACCGAGGGAGTAATAGACTCTACGCTTTACTTCAGAGACCGGCAGGGCAGTCGATTCCAAGTTGGCTGTCTGACCTAAACACCTAAGCAGACAAGGTGGCAACGCAGAGGAGGGGAAACACTAGGGTCTCTATAAAATAACCTCAGGCCACCACCGTAATACGGGTATGTCCTATCCTTGTGGGGACAGAGAGAGAGAAGTAACAACAGTGAGGACCTTATGGTAGCTAATGCAAGTAGGGACCTACTACGTTACTGTGCACAAGGGGAAGGCTACTGATTTCCACCTGGATAAGAGGACTCTGGAATTGCCATCAGACCGGCCGGACCCTGCCTACCCTGTCATCCGGCACTCTGGACTGTGGATGCTGAAGCCTTCAGTAAAGGTAAAGAGACTGCACCCATTGTGTCCTCGTTATTTACCGCACCTTGCACCATCCACCATCAGCATCTACATTTCTTGGAAGCCCTGGGGATATACTTCACCTGTGGGAAGGTATACCATCTAGCTGCCATTCCATCAACCCAGCGGACCCCTAAGCAGCGTCGGTCACTCTGACCGAATACCACAGGTGGCGTCATGAACACTACCGTTATCTGCGAACTCTGCCTTTTATTGGGCGCCCCTCATAGTGCCACGGTCCAGGTCGGGCCACCGTGACATCCTCACTGAGGGAACTGAAGGACCCGGTACCAAGTACCCCATTGCCCTTACGTGGGGGCGATCCAAATCTTGAAGTCACAAACAGGATCTACTTAAGCCTGAAGAATCGGGTCATGTGTGCCTTAAAACTGTGGCAGAATTGTGTTTGAACTGTTTGTGCTTAAAGACTGTGTATTGCCATTTACCGCCAATAAAATTCCCGCCAAAACCGCCGCCATTACCGCACTATGAGGAGCGCTGGAGAACAAGAAGGGCGTGGAGTTGTGGGTGTGAACCAACTGAGAAGCGTGAAAAACAATAGCCGCCCAGTCTAAGTATTATTGTACCTTGAGGACGTGACCATCAGCAGCCGAGATCCGCCTCCTGATCCTCAATGGTGGGCGGAGACAAAGACGAAACCACCCCAGAAGTAGAGAGCGGGAAAAGGATGAAGAGGACAGCAGCCATGTGGAGGACGCCATGGCAAGTCACCCGGAGCCAGAGCGTGGGGTCAGAGCAGGAGACTCCCCCACCTACCCGGAAGGGTACCACAGCCAAGTCCTCACTGCTGATGCGGATTCCATGCAGCTTGGAATGGAGAAGCTAATAGATCAACTCCTGCAGCTGCAGGTGAAGACCAAGTCCTCATACCAGGTGGTGCCTGCGGAAGATCCACAGACGCTGATGCCATCCCCTGCACCGCTACCGGAGCCACTACCGACACCACCGCCGGTGGAGCCAGTCAAAACCCAGGACACCAAGGTGGCAGGTAAGGACGCCGACCCTGCCTTGGTGACTGAGGACCTGCTAGTGGGCCCTGTCACAGGGCCACTTCCCCGCGGTGCTCACCGGCCCCAGCGCTACAGAACCATTGTGACCTTCCATTTGCAGGGAGGTTGGGGCTTCATAAAGGAGCCAGGCCTCGACCTGGAAGTATTCGTAAATCGGTGGGATGTAGAGGCACACCTCATTGAAGAACACCCAGGTTGTGATTTGTATCCCGGTGACCGTGTCAGATACACACGGCATTGTGGAGACAAGGGGTGGTATGCCCTTCACATCCGTAAATACAAGCCCAACATCCCTGTCTCACCGTCCTGCCACTCTCCACCCGAACAGGTGATCCCTGCACCGGTCACCATGTGCTCAAAGTGCACCCAGACTTCAGTAGCACGAAGAACTGTGAGTACGCAGACCTCTGTCTGGAGTGAGGGAGCCCCTTACGTAGCACCTGGTAGCCGCCAGTATCCGGCTGGGCCACCTCGACCATTGCTACTGCCAGAACTCGAGTAAACCTTGGAAAACCGAAACTGTACATAGTTCCTTTAAACTATTCTTTCTTTGCTTCAAACCCGTTTAGGGTTAATCCTTAAAGGGATCCCTTCATTTACCCGGGATCCCTATTTGTTTCAGTTTGCACAAATTTATCATGGTTTTAAAGAACTGCGGAATCATGAACTGAGCATGGTCACAAACTGTTCCTGTAAATAGTTTGCACCTTCTTAAAGGTGCTCTCTACTGGTTTTACAAGAAAGAAGACTTTGCAAAGAAAATGTTCCTAATGACGACGTGAAAGTTTCCATGGTCTTAAAGTTATTACTGACTTGTTGATTATTTGCACTACTTCAGAAAAGACTAGTTTCCCTCTTAAAGGGAATGTTCGGTTGTAACACCTTAATAATGTTTACATAGCTGATAGTATGTAGCTAGATAGTGATAGACTGTTTAATGACGTACTTTAAATAAAAGTGAGGTCTTAGGGAGGAAGATGCAGTAGGCCCGTGGGGTAGACAGATAGTCCTGCATGTGAAGAAGAAGAATAAAGAAAATGTTGAATTGCACATTATGGGTTAATGATAGTATACCCTTAGAGGGTACTTGCACTTAGTAGATAGAATACCTGTATGGGTAATTGTATTTCATAGTAAGTTAGTAATTGTTCCTTTTCTACTTTTGCCTTAAAGGGACTCTGTCACCTGAATTTGGAGGGAACAGTCTTCAGCCATAGGGGCGGGGTTTTCAGGTGTTTGATTCACCCTTTCCTTACCCGCCGGCTGCATGCTGGCTGCAATATTGGATTGAAGTTCATTCTCTGTCCTCCATAGTACACGCCTGTGCAAGGCAAGATTGCCTTGTGCAGGCATGTACTACTGAGGACAAAGACTGAGTCAGAAGGAGAGGAAGAGAAGCAGACTGGGCTCGGCCCAGGGAATTCCTGTCAGGCAGACAGAGGAAAAAGTAAAGAACATCAGCGGCTCAGTGGGAAAGAAGGACACGGAGCTGCGCCTGCAACCCATGCGGCAACCTCCTAAGAGAGGACAAGAAAGGAAGTGTGCTGTAGTGAGTGAGCACAGAAGTCATAGCAACAGGAGTGAAACATCAGTGGGAGACCAGCTAGAAGCAGGCTGCCTCCATCTGAAGCCGGAACACCGAGGGAGTAATAGACTCTACGCTTTACTTCAGAGACCGGCAGGGCAGTCGATTCCAAGTTGGCTGTCCGACCTAAACACCTAAGCAGACAAGGTGGCAACGCGGAGGAGGGGCGACACTAGGGTCCCTATAAAATAGCCTCAGGCCACCACCATCATACGGGTATGTCCTAACCATCTGGGGGACAGAGGGAGAGAAGTAACAACAGTGAAAACCTTATGGTAGCTAATGCAAGTAGGGACCTACTACGTTACTGTGCGCAAGGGGAAGAACACTGATTTCCACCTGGATAAGGGGACTCTGGAATTGCCATCAGACCGGCCGGACCCTGCCTATCCTGTCATCCGGCACTCTGGACTGTGGATACTGAAGCCTTCAGTAAAGGTAAAGAGACTGCACCCATTGTGTCCTCGTTATTTACCGCACCTTGCACCATCCACCATCAACATCTACATTTCTGGGAAGCCCTGGGGATATACTTCACCTGTTGGAAGGTATACCATCTAGCTGCCATTCCATCACCCCAGCGGACCCCTAAGCACTCTGACCAAATACCACAGGTGGCGTCACGAACACTACCGTTATCTACGAACTCTGCCTTTTATTGGGCGCCCCTCATAGGGCCACGGTCTGGATCGGGCCACCGTGACATCCTCGCTGAGGGAACTGAAGGACCCGGTACCGAGTACCCCATTGCCCTTACGTGGGGGCGATCCATAATCATGGCTCCAACACGAGAGATGTCAATTGAAACAAAGGAGAGGATTATCAAACTTTTAAAAAAAAGGTAAATCATGGAGTGTAAAGCGTATTGTGGTCATATGGACACATACTCCAGTCTCTGCTTGGGAACTCTGCAACTCCTTCAGAGTTACCTTTAGTCTTTGTACTGCCTCTCTGATTAATGCCCTCCTTGCCCAGGCTGAGAGTTTTGATGGGCAGCTCTCTCTTGGCAGATTTGTTGTGGTACCATGTTCTTTCTATTTGATGATAATGGATTTGATGGTGCTACCGGGTATCCTAAGAGATTGGGATTTTCTTTTTATAACCCAATCCTGAATTGGACTGTACTTCTCAACAACTTTGTCCCTGAATCCCTACAAAACAACAGAAGCATGTGCCAAAAAATAGAAAAAAAGCAATATTTTATTAAATATACATAGATACAATACATTTAAAAAGGATAAAAATATAAATAAAGGGGATACAATAAAAAGTAGCTGCATACACCAGGCCTTCACTCCAGACAGAATCAATATCAGATATAATTTAATTGAGACTAAATAGTATGGACATTACAATTTATAATACAATATTTAGATATTATTCCTTGGGAAAATATATGTAAAATAATAATTATTTTTCACAAGATCATAAACCCATAGGAAGTATAAATTAATGCCAGCCCACCCACTGCTCACAGCATAATAGTAAACAGCTTGCTAATGTTAAACTTAACACTAAATTGTGTAACTAATTAAAGACTTGCTGCAAAGAGCAGAAAATTCGAGATAAAACAATATAGCAAAATTGTCAAAAAAAGCCCAGTGGCTCATAGCAGCAAAATTATTTAGTGCATAATCATAACAAGTAGAAGTGTAAGAAGTAATAAGCAAAAAAATGCAAGACCTCACAAAGTGCAAAGAGTAATTTAGCTAACGTGCAAAGAATGATTAGCTAAAGTGCCAATTAGCTAGTAGCAGCAAGTATAGGAAAAAGTAATAGTTATAGTACTAGATGCATAGTAATATAAAGAGTTATATAGCAAGTAACAGAGACAAAGAAGGCTGGGAATGGAGGCAATACATGACCTGTGGTGCCAGCGCTGAGCCCCGACGCGCGTTTCGCGTATGCTTCTTTTTGGGTGGTTTTTTTGTATGAGGGGAATAGATTAGGAGTCCTTATATATCTATTAGCTTCAGTGGTGGCAGTGGCATGTGTGCGGCACTTCTGTCTTCTAAAACCAGACGTGACATCTCCACAGACCGGCGTCTCGTGTCACTCCTACACACCCCCCTCTGACACGTCAGAGAAGGGGGGGCGAGCGACAACTCGGATGTATCACCATGGAAACCCTCAGGCTAGAGATTCAGGAAGCGCTCACCACTGGAAAGAGGAGAGATAAGAAGTACACTGGGCTGACGATTCCTCATCGGGCCAGAAAAGAAGGGGGAGGAAATTTCTAGTGTGTGAATGTGTTTTAGTGTTAAAAGAATAAGAGAATAATTGAGACAATGTGTACATAAGAAAAAGAGTGAATAAATAGGTAATAATGCAGAAACATGGAAAGAGACATTGTAAACCAAAATTAAATAAAATAAATTAAAAAAAAACAACGAAATGAAATAGTGAAATACAATTAAATCAAAGAAAAAATAATAATAAACATATACACTAATTTATAATATAGTGGCACATTGTTAGGGCTAGCGGAACACACCAAATAATAAGATAGATTAAGGTGCGTTCGCAGTCCGGAGTCCACCGTGCAGAGATGGAACCTGCTGCCAAGTAATGAAGGACTCTATGGTGGTACAATGTGAAAACACACACGGGTTAACTTCACCCTGTGTGAAGGAAGCGAACCCTGTTAAGTCACAGGGCAGCGGTACTGCACACAAGAGCGCAAGCAAGGAGTCACCAAGCTCAGTCCCAAGACTTGGGATCTGAGTCCGACTAGACTACTTGAACTCGACACCGCTAATGGGGTGTCAGCATAACCAAAGTAATAATAACTTATGCACGAGAGTGCATGCGGTGCCGCACTGGCAGACGCCACTAACCACCCAGGCTTGGGTCAGGAAAGCGCTATGAAAGTGCACGGCGCCGCACTGGCGGGCACAGCAATTAGATGCTGTATGGTGTGTAATGTGCTGGTAGCTAAGTCGGGCGCTAGATAGCAATCACCCACCTTCCGCGAACAGTCATCCAATAGGGAGGGGATTTTAATGAACGACTTTCACTCACAACACACACGTTAACAAATGTACACTAGCGCATGGCCGTGCGGTCATGTGCAGCTTATATAGCTGCAGCACGTTCAGGACCTTCCAATAAATGACGAATGGGAACCGCTGCAGCATCTGAGCATGTGACCCTCAATCTCCAATGGGAGATCTCACCCTGGGCATGCTCAGAAGGGAAAAAGCAGGACTTAGATCCCAAAAGCGTCTGCTCGCCGCTGCCCAGCACTGGCTTCAATAGCAGAAGCAGGCAAAGCAGCAGTAATCCTATGCACAGAGTGAGACTGAGCAAGATGCTGGGAACGACGTCTCTGCTGAGCAGACTCCACTGCAGCTGGAGAAGAATGGGAGACCGCAGCAGAGATGGTTTGAGATTCCCCCTTTGCAGAGTTGGGAACTCGTCACCTAACACACATGAGTCACAAAATTGTGGCAAATAAATCAAAACATCTATATATATATATATATATATATATATATATATATAACATAAGCTAAATATAACAGTGACTACACATAATAAGAATACTATAAAGCGCCAAGCTCAATATTCCTTCTGTCTCTTCACATATAGTCCGTCCCTGTTTTTCTGGCTCCATACAGGATTTTTATTTTTCTCAACTCAAAATCATCAGGGAAGGAACCTCCAAGAATCCCAGGAGTAATAGCCATAACGATGCCAGCATCCTCCACTAATCACCCATCATCAATGGTAGGTATATGAATGGATATAAAGTCTACTGAAACTAAAGAGAAAACAAAACAATTAAAAAAACACATAAAAGCGCAATAAAATATATGGTTAATATTACCTGCAGGAGAAACATGACATAAACATAAATACCTAAAATATTATTTATAAATAAATTAAAGAAAATAAGCGAAACTTAGAATTTCATTTAGCCCATATGGTTGGATGGAATTTATTCTTGAGATCCACATTGCCTCAAGTTGAGCCAAATTCCTGCGCCAATTACCACCTCTTGCATCAATGTGGACCCTATCAATGCCTATCACCTTCAACAATTTTGCATTACAATCATGCTTGTGGAGATGAACTTCACATTTTTATCCATTGGGGGTTTGACCTTAGGTTGTAAAAGATCTTCTCTCTTCACTTGGGTTGCCCTCTTCAAGCCTTTCTTTATACTATGTTTGGAATAATCTGTGTTTTCAAACCTTAGGGAAAGGGCATCAGCTTGTTCATTGAAAAATTCCTCTTTAGAGCATATCCTTTTAATCCTCAAGAATTGCCCTGTTGGTATCCCATTTATTAATTGTCTCGGATGTGATGATGAGGCATGTAACATGGAGTTTACAGCTGTGTCGTTAGAAAACACATTAGTCTCAATACGATCATTGGCTCCTCTTGTGACCAAAACATCCAAAAATTCAAGATTGCTTTGACTGTACTTGCATGTGAGTTTAACATTTATCCTGTTGTTATTTAGGATTTCTAGGAAAGATAGAAGGTCCTGTTCTGTGCCCTGCCAAATTAAAAAAATATCATCAATAAAGCATACCCAGAACAAGACCTTCTCTATAAATGCAATGGGTCTGGTGAAAAAAATTGATTGCTCCCATGCCCTTATCGCTGTACCCTGATTTTGAAGGTAAATAGTGTCTTTAAAAATGAAAAAATTGAGTCAAAGCAAATTCAAGAAGAGTGACCAAAAACTAACCTAACTGCTTGAATCCCATCACTGTGTAGCCTAGATAGAGATGGATCATCCTTCCTTTTGTCCTTCCTTTTATAGTTGTTTCCTCTTCTTTGGTTAGTATTGCGTCTTAAATTGTGGTGATTTTATTTACAACAGAGTATTTTTGACCTCACTGTGCTCTTTTGTGTCTTCAAGTTTCTTGGTGGTGTGTGAACAGGTTCCTACAGACTTGTTCAATGTGCAAGTAGCCCATGTGTTTCCGGCTCTTAGTCCCAAAGAAGTCTGCTCGCCGCTGCCCAGTACTGGCTACAATGGCAGAAGCTGGAAAGGCAGCAGTAACCCTTTGCACAGAGTCAGACTGAGCGAGATGCTGGGACCGACGCAGGCTCCACTGCGGCAGGAGAAGAATGGGAGACCGCAGCGGAGATGGCCTGAGATTCCCCCTGTGCAGAGGTGGGAACTCGGCCCCTAACATTACCCCCCCCCTTGGACCTCGCTACGCTCGAAGGCAGCAATGAGCTGTGGAGCCCGAATGTGCTCAGCAGGCTCCCAGGACCTGTCCTCAGGACCATAACAATTCCAGTCCACCAAATAAAATATTTTGCCACGTACCACCTTGCACCCCAAAATATCGTTCGCCTTCTAATCGTCCGTAGACGAATCCGATGTCTCGGCAGATGACTCAGAAAACCGGGACATGTATACGGGCTTCAAGAGGGACACATGAAAGGTGTCGGTGATATCCTGGCGTGGTGGAAGGGCCAAACGGTAGACCACAGGGTTAACCTGTTCGATGACCTTGAAAGGACCCAAGTAGCGAGGTGCAAACTTAGTGGACTGAACTCGCAGCCTGATGTTACGGGCGGAGAGCCACACTAAGTCGCCATTAGCAAAGGTCGGAGTGGGGTGCCGATGTGCATCGGTGGAGGACCTCATTCTCTCCTTGGAGGCCCGAATGGCATCCTGAGTGCGGTTCCAAATGTCCCGTGCCTCCACCGCCCAGTCTGCCACCCTGGAGTCAGCAGAAGACACGGGCATAGGCACAGGTACCGTCGGATGCTGACCATAATTAAGGAGGAATGGGTCTGTCCAGTGGAGTCAGCTACAGCATTGTTCGGTGCAAGCTCCACCCATGATAGCAAGGATGCCCAGTCGTCCTGCCTGGCAGAGACAAAATATCGTAGTTATGTGAACAAGGTCTGTTTGGCCCTCTCTACCAACCCATTCGTCTCAGGATGATATGCAGAAGAGAGATTCAACTCAATGCTGAGAAGACGACAAAGCTCTCTCCAGAACCGAGACGCAAACTGGGGACCCTGGTCACTGACAATTTTGTCCGGCATACCGTGAAGGTGGAAGATGTGTTTTATAAACAACACTGCCAAGGCCCGTGCAGAAGGTAGCCATAGAAGCAGCACCAAGTGCACCATTTTAGAAAAATGATCGGTGATAACCCAAATGATGGTACAGCCACAAGAATTGGGCAAGCCCACCAAAAAGTCCATCCCCACCATCTCCCAGGGCCTGTCTGCCACCGGCAAGGGATAAAGTAACCCAGCTGACTGTTGTCGAGGAGACTTATTTTTGGTGCAAGAGACACACGCCCGAATATAATCTCCAACGTCACGGACCATTTGCGTCCACCAGTACGTCCCCGCCAGCAGCTCAGATGTCCTCTTTGTCCCAAAATGTCCACCCACCCTGGATGAATGAGCCCAAGAGAGAACATCCGGTCGCAAGTTAATAGGTACAAAAGTCTTGCCCGGAGGCACTGACTCTAGTGAAATTGGAGCTATGGTTCTCAGGCTCTCAGAAAGAACAATAAGCCGAGGCTTCCCTTCCTCCTCCTCAGAAGACACAGCGGAGCGAGAGAGGGTGTCAGCACAAATGTTCTTATCCCCAGCAAGATAATGGAGGGTGAAGTGGAATTGGGAGAAGAACAATGACCATCTGGCCTGACGAGAATTTAACCGCTGGGCTGTTTGCGAATATACCATATTTTTGTGGTCCGTGAAGACGTGGAAGGGAAAGCAAGCCCCCTCCAAAAGATTTCTCCACTCCGAGAAGGCCAACTTCATTGCTAGCAACTCCCTGTCCCCGATGGAATAATTCCTCTCCGCTGGTGTGAAGGTCTTGAGGAAGAAGAAGCAAGGATGCTTCCGACCTTGAGCATCCTGTTGGAAGAGGACTGCTCCAGCACCAAAGGATGAGGCATCCACCTCCATTATATATGGCTTATAAACATCGGGACGATGTAGGATGGGAGAGTTAGCAAAATGAGACTTAATAGAAGAGAAAGCCTTGGAGACCTCTTCAGACCACAATTTGGGATTTGCTCTCTTTTTGGTGAGGGCTACCAAGAGAGCTACCAAAGTTGAGAAGTCGGGAATGAACTGGCGATAGTAATTAATGAACCCCATAAAGCGCTGCATCGCTTTAAGAGATGGGGTTTCGGCCAGTCCATCACAGCCTGTACTTTGGCAGGATCCATAGCCAATCCCTGGGCGGAAGTGATATAGCCCAGGAAAGGTAAAGACTCCTGCTCAAACATACACATCTCCAACTTTGCATAGAGGGAATTTGCCTGTAAGAGGTCGAAGACTCTGCCAACATCTCTCCGGTGGGAGTCAATATCTGGAGAGAAGATGAGAATATCATCCAGATAGAGTACGACCGAGGTGGAGAGTATATCCCGGAAGATATCGTTAACAAAGTCTTGGGAAATGGCTTGGGCATTACAGAGTCCGAAGGGCATCACCAGATACTCATAGTGCCCATCCCTGGTATTAAAAGCTGTCTTCCATTCATCCCCCTCACTGATGCGAATCAGGTTATAAGCACCCCGCAGATCTAATTTAGTAAATACCATTGCTCCCCATAGCCTATCAAAGAGCTCAGAAATCAGGGGCAACAGGTACTTATTCTTAACGGTGATAATGTTAAGACCCCTGTAATCTATGCATGGACTTAATTCTCCATTCTTCTTCTGCACGAAGACGAACCCCGCCCCTGCATGTGACACTGACTTCCAAATGAACCCTCTTGCCAAATTCTCCTGGATGTATTGGACATATCCTCCGTTTCCGGGAGAGAGAGGGGATAGACACGTCCCTGAGGAGGTTCTGCTCCAGGCATGAGATCAATAGGACAGTCATAGGGGCGGTGAGGCGGAAGGGTCTCCGCAGCCTTTTTGGACAACACGTCTGCATAGGACCAATAGCAGTTGGGAAGGGAAGAAAGATCTGCGGGTATCTCGCTAGTGGAAACCTGAACGCACTCTCTCACACATCTGCCCTTACAAGATTCACTCCAACCCAATATCCTCCCAGAGATCCACTCAATATGTGGGGAGTGGAAAAGGAGCGAGGGTATTCCCAGCAGAATCTCGTCCATTGCCTCGGGAAGGACAGGAAGGGAAATAATCTCCTGGTGGGAAGGGGACATGGATAACGTGAAATGAACAGTCTTGTGTGTGATTTGTGAGGGAAGTGTTGACCCATTCACTACTCTAACAGTCACCGGTTTGGCGAGCATCACCAGAGGTATTGCATGGCGCAGAGCAAAAGCAGAGGACATAAAATTCCCCTCTGCTCCAGAGTCTACACAAAGCTTGACTGTAAGAGTGGATGAGCCTAACGTCATTGTCCCTTTAAAGGACAGCTTGGACGGAAAATGCCGCTGTGTCTAGTGAACCTCCTCCAATGGTTACTAGACGCGATCATTTCCCGACTGCCGTGGACATTTATTGCCATAATGTCCTAGCTGTTGGCAATTTTTACAAACCACGGGTACACGAGTGGTCCGAGACTTTGGTCCCGCTCGAGAAACCTCCATGGCCTCATGGGAGTCGGACACCTGAACGGAAGATTCTACAGGTCTGGCGAAGGTGGGAGCCAGCCGAAACCTCTGCCTACACTGTGACCGGAATCGGGACTTTATCCGGCCACTCCAGCTCAGAGGCCAGAGTCCGGAACTGGACGGCAAACTGGCTGACCATGGACAAACCCTGTGTAATTACCAATAATTGGAGCACGGTATCGTGGGTGACACAAGGTCCTATAAAGACCTGTTTCAGAGCGTCCAGGAAGAGAGGAGCACTCTGCACCACACGATCATCACGCTCCCACAGCGGCGTTGCCCACTCCAACGCCCTGCCCGACAAAAGAGATAAAATAAATCCCACTTTCGCCCATTCCATAGGAAAACGTGCAGCCAGGTGCTCTAGATGTATGGAGCACTGACTCACGAATCCCCGACATAGCTTACTGTCGCAAGCAAACTTGTCTGGAAGCGAGAGACAGGATAAAGTCAGAGCAGGGGTGGCAGAGGACAAACTGGCTGCAGCTACACTCGCAGCCTGAACAGCGACTACGGTAACATCCACAGCTGAGGTTGTGCATTCTAGAGCCGCCAACCTACCCTCCAGCTGCTGGATGTACCGCTGTAGACGCTGATCGTCTGCCATTTACTAGCCAGACCCTGGCGCTAGTATTCTGTTAGGGCTGGCGGAATGCACCAAGTAAATAGTGAGATGTTATTTGGTGCGTTCGCAGCCCAGGGTCCACCGTGCAGGAGAGAACCTGCTGCTGGCAAATGGCGGCACTATATGGCGGTAGAGGCGAACTCTGTTACTTCAGAGTCGCCTATAAAGAAAGCACTGTGTCCTGTTTAGCTCACAGGAGAACACAGCAACTGCCGAGCAGAAAGCAGTTTGTGGTCATGCAGTCAAAGAGGCAATCATACAATCTCCTCACCAGAGGAGCCGGTGTTCTAGTGGCTTATTTCAGCTGGGGCCCTGAATGCATACAAACAATGTCCTCACTGGAGGTGCCGATATTCTAGTGGCTTATTTCAGCCGGGGCCCTGAATACACACATGAATGACCACATTGGTGCAAAACTCATGACATGAATTGATACTAGCGCATGGCAGTGCGGTCATGTGCACCTTTTATAGCTGCAGCAAGTACAGGACCTTCCGAGAAGAACCAATGGGAGGCTGCCACAGAAGTTGAACACCTTCAGGACCTTCCTAGAGAACCAATGGGGTTTGCTGCAGTATCTAAGCATGTGACCCTTAATCTCCAATGAGAGATCTTACCCTGGGCATGCTCAGAAGGGGAAAAGTAGGACTTAGTCCCAAAGACGTCTGCTCGCCGCTGCCCAGTACTGGCTACAACGGCAGAAGCTGGAAAGGCAGCAGTAACCCTTTGCACAGAGTCAGACAGAGTGACACGCTGGGACTGATGTCTCCACTGAGCAGGCTCCACTGCAGCAGGAGAAGAATGGGAGACCGCAGCGGAGATGGCCCGAGATTCCCCCTGTGCAGAGGCGGGAACTCGACCCCTAACAAATGACAACAGGATAAATGTTAAACTCACATACAAGTACAGTCAAAGCAATCTTGAATTTTTGGATGTTTTGGTCACAAGAGGAGCCAATAATCGTATTGAGACTAATGTGTTTCATAAGGACACAGCTGTAAACTCCGTGTTACATGCCTCATCATCATATCCGAGACAATTAATAAATGGGATACCGACAGGGCAATTCTTGAGGATTAAAAGGACAAGCTCCAACGAGGAATTTTTGAATGAACAAGCTGATTATCTTTCCCTAAGGTTTGAAATCAGAGGGTATTCCAAACGCAGTATAAAGAAAGGCTTGAAGAGGGCGACCCAATTGAAGAGGGAAGATCTTTTACAACCTACAGTGAAACCCCCAATGGATACAAAGGTAAGGTTCATCTTCACATATAGTGAGAAGTGCTCTGTCATCAGACAAGCACTGGAAAAATGTTGGCCAATGCTCAAAATGGACAAAACTTTGTCAAAATATCTGAAAGACCAGCCTACAATTACCTATAGGAGATCGAAGAACCTGAGGGATTTACTTGTCCATAGCTACCATCCTAGACAGACCCTGGAGAAAGCCTTTGGATCTAAGGACCCTAAATGGGACTTTTTTCCTGGTGGTGACTGTATAGCCTGCCCTAATATATCTCGAGTCAATACTTTTTTGTCCAGTGATGGTAATCATACCTATACCATAACTCAACACATCACTTGTAATAGTGTTGGCGTGATATACTACGCAACATGTCCCTGTCAAAACATATATAGGTCAAAACCACACCGGATTGGGCCTGACGGCAAAAACCTGATGTGTGAAAGCAGCCAGATATATGGATTCATACATCTATGTATCTATAGATATACAGTTAGGGCCAGAAATATTTGGACAGTGACACAAGTTTTGTTATTTTAGCTGTTTACAAAAACATGTTCAGAAATACAATTATATATATAATATGGGCTGAAAGTGCACACTCCCAGCTGCAATATGATAGTTTCCACATCCAAATCGGAGAAAGGGTTTAGGAATCATAGCTCTGTAATGCATAGCGTCCTCTTTTTCAAGGGACCAAAAGTAATTGGACAATAGACTCTAAGGGCTGCAATTAACTCTGAAGGCGTCTCCCTCATTAATCAATGAAGTAGTTAAAAGGTCAGGGGTGGATTCCAGGTGTGTGGTTTTGCATTTGGAAGCTGTTGCTGTGAGCAGACAACATGCGGTCAAAGGAACTCTCAATTGAGGTGAAGCAGAACATCCTGAGGCTGAAAAAAAAGAAAAAAATCCATCAGAGAGATAGCAGACATGCTTGGAGTAGCAAAATCAACAGTTGGGTACATTCTGAGAAAAAAGGAATTGACTGGTGAGCTTGGGAACTCAAAAAGGCCTGGGCGTCCACGGATGACAACAGTGGTGGATGATCACCGCATACTTAATTTGGTGAAGAAGAACCCGTTCACAACATCAACTGAAGTCCAGAACACTCTCAGTGAAGGAGGTGTATCTGTCTCTAAGTCAACAGTAAAGAGAAGACTCCATGACAGTAAATACAAAGGGTTCACATCTAGATCCAAACCATTCATCAATAACAAAAATAGACAGGCCAGAGTTAAATTTGCAGAAAAACACCTCAAGAAGCCAGCTCAGTTCTGGAAAAGTATTCTATGGACAGATGAGACAAAGATCAACCTGTACCAGAATGATGGGAAGAAAAAAGTTTGGAGAAGAAAGGGAACGGCACATGATCCAAGGCACACCACATCCTCTGTAAAACATGGTGGAGGCAACGTGATGGCATGGGCATGCATGGCTTTCAATGGCACTGGGTCACTTGTGTTTATTGATGACATAAGAGCAGACAAGAGTAGCCGGACGAATTCTGAAGTGTACCGGGATATACTTTCAGCCCAGATTCAGCCAAATGCTGCAAAGTTGATTGGACGGCGCTTCATAGTACAGATGGACAATGACCCCAAGCATACAGCCAAAGCTACCCAGGAGTTCATGAGTGCCAAAAAGTGGAACATTCTGCAATGGCCAAGTCAATCTCCAGATCTAAACCCAATTGAGCATGCATTTCACTTGCTCAAATCCAGACTTAAGACGGAAAGACCCACAAACAAGCAAGACCTGAAGGCTGCGGCTGTAAAGGCCTGGCAAAGCATTAAGAAGGAGGAAACCCAGCGTTTGGTGATGTCCATGGGTTCCAGACTTAAGGCAGTGATTGCCTCCAAAGGATTTGCAACAAAATATTGAAAATAAAAATATTTTGTTTGGGTTATGTTTATTTGTCCAATTACTTTTGACCTCCTAAAATGTGGAGTGTTTGTAAAGAAATGTGTACAATTCCTACATTTTCTATCAGATATTTTTGTTCAACCCTTCAAATTAAACGTTACAATCTGCACTTGAATTCTGTTGTAGAGGTTTCATTTCAAATCCAATGTGGTGGCATGCAGAGCCCAACTCGCGAAAATTGTGTCACTGTCCAAATATTTCTGGCCCTAACTGTATCTATCTATAAATATATCTATAGATAGATATATCCATAGATATATAATAGAAAGGCCGATGTTTCTAAGGCTACTTTCACACTTGCGTTTTTAGCAATCCGTCGTGTTGGGGAAAAAACGGATCCTGCAAATGTTGAAAAACTGAAATTGAAAAACGGCATCCGCTGCCCACGTCGTGCACAAATTTCACAACGTGTGTTGGTACGTCGGCCCGACACATAGCGACGGTCCCGTACCGATGCAAGTGTAAAAGAGGCCTTAATGAGCGTTGAATTTTTTTTTAAAATGGAAAAAAATGGCGTGGGCTCCCGTGCAATTTTCTGCGCCAGAGGGGGAAAGCCGACGGCCAGGGGCCAATGTATGTAGCCTGCTATGAATATCAGCCTGCAGCTCTCTGCGTAGCCTTTACTGGCTATTAAAATGGGGGACCCCCCAAAAAATGACGTGGGGTCCCCCTATATTTTATAGCCAGAAAGGCTACGCAGACAGCTGCGGGTTGATATTCATAGCCTAGGGAGGAGCCATGGATATTGGCCCCCCCGGCTACAAATACCAGTCTGCAGCCACCCCAAAAAATCGCGCAAGTGTAAGATGCACCAATTCCGGCACTTAGCCCCTCTCTTTGGTGGTGGGATATGGGGTTATAAGGGGTTAATGTCACCTTGCTATTGTAAGGTGACATTAAGCTGGGTTAATAACGGAGAGGCGTCAATAAGACGACTATCCATTATTAATCCAATAGTAATAAAGGGTTAATAAAACACGCACAAATTACGAAAAAAGTATTTTAATATTCTTCATTTAACCATACTTACCATACTTCAGCGCCTGCAAAAAATGTAAAATAATAAACCATATACTACCTGTCCGCCATAGTCCAATTAATAACGAGTGTCCCATGATGATCTCCCCTATAGAACAGTGACATCGGGTGATGTCACTGCTCTATAGGACCCTCAGTGAAACACTGACAGGAGACAATGGTTCCTGCAGTGCATCACTGAGAAGTTACTAGAGTTCAAAATCTTACTTTTTGGCAATTGCTGCATGGGAAAATTTCTCACACAGCAATGCCAAAAATGAGACTAGGGACTATATTTTTACAGTGGCGGAGAAATACAGTGCGGAAGGATACCTTCCTCCCGTCATTGGATTCCTGGAGCCCCGGGAGAGCGGTCGCATCAGCTGATGCTGCTGTTCTCCACGGGAGATCATCGTGGGACACTCGTGGATTTCTGCGGATCAGGGAGTATATTGGTTGTTTGTTATTTTAATATTTTTTACAGATGACACTGGCTTCGGGGAACAAAGTGACAACTGATGGTGAGTATGTAATCCATGTTATATGTACTGTTTGTCTATATGTATGTATTGTATGTAATGTATGAATGTATTGTATGTAGTATGTATGTAGCATGCATGTAGTATGTATGTAGTATGTATGTATGCAGTATGTATTATGCATGTAGTATGTATGTAGCTTGTAGTATGTATGTAGTATGTAGTATGTATGTAGTATGTATGTATTAATTATGTAGTATATATGTAGTATGTATGTAGTATGTATGTAGTATGTAGTATGTATGTAGTATGTAGTATGTACAGTATGTAGTATGTATGTAGTATGTATGTAGTATGTATGTATATAGTATGCATGTTGTATGTAGTATGTATTATGTATTATCTATGTAGTATGTATATAGTATGGAAACAGGAACACATGGGCTACTTGCACAGTGAACAAGTCTGTATGATCATGTTCACACACCACCAAGAAACCTGAAGACACAAAAGAGAATAGTAAAACCAAAAACACTCAGTTTGAAAAAATGTTGCAGTAATCCGCAAGTGCTAGTAAAAGATGTAAAAAACAGGGTATTTGGTTGATACGTTTTTTGCAAAAAATGTATACTAAGCTGCTCTACCAATCTTCATGGTATACCCTTATCAGAGCAGTCCTAACTAATGTATGCAATCCCTATCTGATGTATTTAAAAACCTGATCATCTGTATATAACCTGTGTGAACAGGGTTCAGAGAGGAAAAATCCATGTGTGCATACAGGGTAGAACAGCTTTTGTGCAGATAGCCCAAGAGGAGTGGTGGAACTCCCCAGTCTTGTAGACACAAGAGAACAATTATGGAAACAGGAACACATGGGCTACTTGCACAGTGAACAAGTCTGTATGATCATGTTCACACACCACCAAGAAACCTGAAGACACAAAACCTGACCTGTTTTTTACATCTTTTACTAGCACTTGCGGATTACTGCAACATTTTTTCAAACTGAGTGTTTTTGGTTTTACTATTCTCTTTTGTGTCTTCAGGTTTCTTGGTGGTGTGTGAACATGATCATACAGACTTGTTCACTGTGCAAGTAGCCCATGTGTTCCTGTTTCCATAATTGTTCTCTTGTGTCTACAAGACTGGGGAGTTCCACCACTCCTCTTGGGCTATCTGCACAAAAGCTGTTCTACCCTGTATGCACACATGGATTTTTCCTCTCTGAACCCTGTTCACACAGGTTATATACAGATGATCAGGTTTTTAAATACATCAGATAGGGATTGCATACATTAGTTAGGACTGCTCTGATAAGGGTATACCGTGAAGATTGGTAGAGCAGCTTAGTATACATTTTTTGCAAAAAACGTATCAACCAAATACCCTGTTTTTTACATCTTTTACTAGCACTTGCGGATTACTGCAACATTTTTTCAAACTGAGTGTTTTTGGTTTTACTATTCTCTTTTGTGTCTTTATGTATATAGTATGTAGTATGTATGTAGTAAGCATGTATGTAATATGTATGTAGTATGTATGTATGTAGTATGAAAGTAGTATGTATGTAGTATGTACTGTATGTATGTAGTATGCATGTAGTATGTATGTAGTATGTATGTAGTATGTTTGTAGTATGTGTGTAGTATGTAGTATATATGTAGTATGTACTGTATGTATGTATGTAGTATGTATGTTGTATGTACTGTATGTATGTAGTATGTATGTAGTATGTGTGTAGTATGTATGTAGTATGTAGTATGTATGTAGCATTGTATGTAGTATGTATGTTTGTAGTATGTATGTAGTATGTTTGTAGTGTGTGTGTAGTATGTAGTATGTATGTAGTATGTACTGTATGTATGTAGTATGTATGTAGTATGTAGTATGTATGTTGTATGTACTGTATGTATGTAGTATGTATGTAGTATGTATGTTTGTAGTATGTATGTAGTATGAAAGTAGTATGTAGTATGTATGTAGTATGTACTGTATGTATGTAGTATGTATGTAGTATGTATTAGTATTTTTTTTTTACATTCAACACATTAGCTGGATGATGTAGCAGTCATCGTCCCATGGGACTTGTAGTCCCTTCGGATGATGCGAGCACACACGCACAGACCCGCGGCAGCCCGCACAGAGCCCCGGCAGCCCGCACAGAGCCCCGGCAGCCCACACAGAGCCCCAGCAGGCCCGTACAGAGCCCCGGCAGGCCCGCACAGACCCCAGGCAAGCCGCACAGACCCCCGGCAGCCCGCACAGACCCCCGGCAGCCCGCACAGACCCCCAGCAGCCCGCACAGAGCCCCGGCAGGCCCTCACAGACCCCCGGCAGGCCCGCACAGACCCCCGGCAGCCCACACAGACCCCCAGCAGCCCGCACAGAGCCCTGGCAAGCCCACACAGAGCCCCTGCAGGCCCTTACAGACCCCCGGCAGGCCCGCACAGACCCCCGGCAGCCCGCACAGACCCCGGCAGCCCGCACAGAGCCTCGGCAGGCACATACAGACCCCCTGCAGGCATGCACAGACCCCCGGCAGCCTGCACAGACCCCTTGCAGGCCTGCACAGACCCCCCACGGTCATGCACAGACTCCGCCCACACACACACATGCAGTCTCCGCCCACGCACCGCCCACACTCCATTATAGTGCATCATTGCACTATGGGAACTTCCGATTCCGGTATCCGATATCGCAAAAGTATCGGAACTCGGTATCGGAATTCCGATACAGCAAATATCGGCCGATACCTGATATTTGCAGTATCCGAATGCTCAACACTAGTGTAGAGTTTAACATTAGCAAGCTGTTTGCTATTATGCCGTGAGCAGTGGGTGGGCTGGCATTAATTTATACTTCTTATGGGTTTATGATCTTGTGAACAATAATTACTATTTTACATATATTTTCCCGATGAAAAATATCTAAATATCATATTATAAATTGTGATGTCCATACTATTAATCTCAATTTAATTATATCTGATATTGATTCTGTCTGGAGTGGAGGCCTGGTGTATGCAGCTACTTTGCATTGTATCCCCTTTATTTATATTTTTATCCTTTTGAAATGTATTGTATCTATGTATATTTAATAAAATATTGCTTTTTTCTATTTTTTGGCACATGCTTCAGTCGTTTTGCATGGATTTATTGATTGGAGGTGCCGTTTGTTAGGCTGACTTTTTGGTACAACTTTGTCCCTGACTTGTTGGGAGATCTCCCTGATCTTCATGGTGTTGTTTGGTTAATGGTGCCTCTTGATTAAAGGTGTTGCAGCCTCTTTGGCCTTTCAGGAAAGGTGTCCTGTATATGTACTGACAGGCCATGTGACAGTTAGATTGCGCACAGGTGGACTTCCTTTCACTAATCATGTGATTTATGAAGGTAATTGCTTGCACCAGAAATTTTTAGGGCCTTCAAAGCAAAGGGCGTGAATGCATATACACATGCTACCTTTTAGTTATTTGATCCCATAAATTTAATTTATGTCTATATTTTTCTTACTTCACTTGACCAACTTAGACTATTTAGCACTGATGCAACTCACATAAATTAAATTACGGAAAATTTTCAACACAGGTTGAAATGTAACAAAATAGGTAAAAATCCAGGGAGTGGTGGAATGAATACTTTTGCAAGCCACTGTATATACAATAGATTGCTGATACACATCTTTATAAACGTTTTCTTCACATTTACTGTTGAGCAGAACACAATTCCAACACTATTAACGCATGTCACTATTCACATTACACAATACAACATTACACTTGTTCTTCAAGGGGAATGTTGTGTCGGGATCACACTCAGTCGGAGCAGCCTTTGGAAGTGGGGAATCACCAGAAATAATACACAAGACACATCTTGTATAGTGTATCACTGGGAAGTCTCTGAAGCACGCCTGCCTTCAAGGTGCTATCCCTTCTTTATATAGTTGTTTCAGTAGGTTTAGTGGTTATACAAGTTTTGCATGTTTAAACAAAGAGACAAAACAGGAAAGAAAGAAAAGAAAAGAAAACAGTTTCGTGGGCGGCAGTTTCACAACAAACAGTACAAAGGCAATTCCACAGACAAGAAAAACAGGATTTCATACTATAGCTAAAATGTCCTTGAATGGACAGGTCAATATTTATCACAAATTCTTTTTTTTTATTTTTGTTCATTGAGGTAATCATTTTTGTTCTGCTCTTCACAATCCCCCCTTTAACATATTCCATTCAAAACCTTGTCGATCATTTTAGTCATTCTTTTTGTGATATTACAAAAAAAAACTTTATATTCTCGCATCCATTACACAAAATTTATTTCTGCATACCGAAATACCCTTGAGTACAACCTTGAATAATACATATATAATTACAATAACCATAACTGTATGTATTAGGCTTTGCATAATCCCGGTAACCCACCCACCGATCCCTCTGAACCAATTGGCCGGGTTAAGAAAAGAAAAGGTATCTGACCACCAGCTATCCTTATTTTGGTCATTGTCTTTGTCATACTGATCCCTGAGTCGTTGTACGTCTTTTAATTTAAATCTCATACTCATAGTACTATTCGGGTCTATATAATGACAGCAGGTGGGTCCGATGATTTGACACATACCCCCTTGTGAGGCAGTTAGGTAATCCAATACCAGGGTATGTTGGTTAGTGACTATTATAAGCTGATTCTGTACAGCTATACTAGTATTTAATATGTCCAATATATCCCAAATCTGATCATCTAGATAATCCGTGGCTCTAACTAATTTATCCCACATTTGTGTTAACATAGGATAAATAAAAATGGTACTAGCAATTTTGTTGGGAATTCCCATTTGTACTATATGCGGCCTCCCCGAGGGACGTGGTGAGTTATCTGCAGCTCTTTTATACAGTGTGTGCTTGGGCACGGCTTGCATATTCACTTGTTTATTTGAAATTATGAAAGTAGCCGGGGTTAGGCGTCCTAATGTACAAGTACCCTTTATACCTACGGGAAGCCATTTATATGCTCCTTCTCCGCATATCCAAAATGTACCCTCAGGCAGATCCCACAAAGCTGAGTGCTGCAATACCAATCTGTGAGCCAAATCCACAAAACTAGATACATTCTGAAGCATACACCAAGAGGGTTTTTGTCCCAAGGGGCTACAGTACCCGGCTGCGGGATTCCCACATACATGCATTCCGTTGACATACTCATTGGATTCATTACAAACCAGGTTCCCCGGCTTACTTGTACAACTGTTTGCATCACCTTGGGGGAACAACTCAGAATGTTCCCATTTTCTATTATGTATGTATCTTTCCAATACTGTAGGTTTGAAAGCATCAGAGGAAGGGGTGGTTGTACTGAAACTGAGTTGTAGATTTTCAGTGGGGACCTGTCCTAAATCAGTTAATCCAGTCTCATTCCTAGGTACCCATTTTCCTCCCTTGAATGCTAAATATTGTAAGTTGTCTATTTTTCCTGTAAGATTGCCCTGCCACCAAGGAAATTCTACCCATCCCACAATTGGTATGGCGATTGTAGTATTCCATAGTCTAGTATTGCCAGGTTGGTTGTTGGCCAGGTTGTCTGAACAATTAGGCCAAGCGAATATTTCTTCAGCTGACACGGGAACTGCTAGAAAAGGTATACTTGTGGCTGATACTGGTGAATGGGTACAGATCCAACAATCTGCCAGGGGTTGCGTATTATTTAACAAGTCATGCACTAATTTTCTATGATGTTGTACGAATCTATTGTTCAAAGGGGCTAGAGAATTCAGTCTTTCCTATGCCTCCGTTGAGGTTAACATTATTAACATCAATATCATGAGTCTTATACTGCTTTTTTGCAATGGCTTGCATGTATCCATGATGCCTTTCCTTCAAGCTTGACTGCTGTTGGAGTTGTTAACAGGACTTGGAAAGGTCCGTCAAATCTCGGTTCCAGAGTCTTTCTGGTGTGTCTTTTCACGTAGACTTGATCACCAGGTTCCAACTTGTGGCCTCCTTCGAGATTTTCTGGATCTGGAAGGGAAGCAAAAACTTGCGAATGCACTTTAGTTAAACGTTTTTGTAATTCTTGTACATAAGCAGTTAAAGTCTCAGTATTCAACATCAGTTGTTGTGGAAAATAACAACCCAAATTTGCTGCTCTACCAAAAAGAATCTCATGTGGTGACAGCTTAGCCTTCCCCCTTGGGGTGTTTCGGATGGAATACAGGGCAAGTGGTAGACACTCGGTCCAAGGCTTTCCTGTTTCTGCCATGGCCTTCTGGATTTTTAATTTTATTGTCCCATTTAATCTTTCCACTTTACCTGAACTCTGTGGATGATATGGAGTGTGAAACTGGTTTTCTACTCCCAACATTTTCATAACATTCTGGAATATTTCCCCAGTAAAATGGGTACCCCTATCTGACTCGATCACCTCAGGCATGCCGTAACGGGGTATCAGTTCATGTGCTATTTTAATGGCAGTAGTTTTTGCTGAGGCTTTACGAACTGGATAAGCCTCTGGCCACCCTGAGAACATGTCCACACACACAAGCACATATTCGTATCCATTGTACCTAGGAAGTTGGATGTAGTCGATCTGGAGTCTTTGAAAGGGATACAGTGGTCTTACATGATGCTTGGTTGGGGTTTTAATGGCCTGACCTGGATTGTGTGCCAGGCATATAGCGCATGCAGCACACATGTTCCGAGCAAAATTACCAAAGCCTGGAGCCAACCACCTTTCTTTTACCTTGAGCTTCATACCATTTGCCGACACATGCGTGGATAGGTGGAGGTCACTTGCCACTGCGGGGTACCAGGCTCTGGGTAAACACAACAAAGTTCCTTTTTTCCATAATCCTTGCTGATCTTCTGCCCCTTTTTTCTGCCACTGCCCTCGTTCTTCGTCGTCTACCTGTTTCTGAGCTTCCTTCAATCTTTCCTCATCATCTTCAGAGCTATCTAGTGTGTGGGCATGATGTAAGGGTTTACGTGCTGCCTGTTTTGCTGAATTATCGGCTTTATCGTTACCCCTGGCTTCCTCGGTGTCGAGTCTCACATGTGCAGCTACCTTTATCACCGGTATTTCTTTAGTTTCTTGTGCTGCCTCCAGAATCTGTCTAATGAGGGAGGCATGTTTAACAGGTTGGCCTGAAGCAGTCATATAACCTCTGGCTCTCCATATTACGCCAAAATCGAAAATAATGCCATGTGCATATCTAGAATCAGTGTATATGTTTGCTGTCTGATCTTTGGCTATTTTTAGAGCTTCAACTAATGCCGTAAGTTCTGCTTCTTGTGCAGACTGATTAGCAGGGAGAGGTTCTGCTTTCAGCACTTCATGCTGAGTTACTACCGCATAACCTGTATGAAATTGTCCATTCATATCTGCATATCTACTGCCATCTATGAAAAGTTCAAATGTAGCATTACAGAGTGGCTTGTCACGTACATTACATAAGCCCTGAGTCTCTTGTTCCATTAATTGTACACAATCATGCATTGACTTTGATGGGTCAAAGGAGTTGGAGAGTGCAGTTTCAAAGGAGTTGGAGAGTGCAGTTTCCTCAGGTATGGTACCCCCCTCAGACTCTAAAGGGAGCAAAGACGCGAGATTAAGAGTCTGAATCCTGGCAAAGGAAATGTTGGGTGGCAGTAGTAGGGAACATTGGAGACGGAGGTGTCTGGCCATTGAAATATGTTTAGGTTGGACCTGGTTAAGAATGCCATGTACATCATGAGTGGTCTGAACTAGAAGTGGGTGATCAAGAACAATCTCAGAAGCTTTATCTAATAACAGTGAAATTGCGGCTACTACTCTTACACAAGAAGGTGCGGCTCTAGCTACAGGGTCCAGATGAGCTGATATGTATGCCACAGGTCTCTGTTTGTTTCCATGTTTTTGTGTGAGCACCCCTGTAGCATGTGAGGATATCTCAGCTGCCATCAATTGAAAAGGTTTAGTGTAGTCTGGGAGTCCCAAAGCCGGAGCTGATACCAGTGCTGTTTTCAAAGAGGAAAATGACTGTTTAGCCTCTTCACTGAGTGAACATGGTGTGTTGGCAATACAGTCATATAAAGGCTGCATGAGTTGACTTGCATGTATGATCCACTGTCTACAGTGTGAAACAATACCTAGGAAAGCACGCAGCTGTTTGTGATTCCTGGGTTCAAGCATGTTACGTATGGCTTCCGTACGTTGAGGTGTGAGGTGTCTGATGCCCTGTGATATGCAGTGACCTAAAAACACGACTGTTTGTTGACAAGCCTGGAGTTTCTGTCTATTTACTTTACAGCCTTCTTGCGCTAGGAAAATTAAGAAATTAACAGTTGAGGTAACTGCCGTCTGCTCATCAGGGCAACAAATAAGTAAGTCATCTACATACTGTAGAATGACTACTCCTGGTTCTGGGATGAAATTTTTTAGCACGGTCTGCATTGCTTCAGAGTACAAAGTTGGTGAGTGTACCATACCTTGTGGCAATCTTGTCCATGCTAATTGTTTACCCTTGAATGTAAAGGCAAACAAATGCCAACAGTTCTTATGTAGTGGCACAGAAAAAAATGCGTTTGATAAGTCAATTACCGTAAAATATGCAGCAGTGCTGGGAATTTGAGACAGTAAGGTATGAGGATTCGGTACCACAGGGGTGACCGGTGCCAAAACCTTATTGATTTCCCGTAAGTCGTGCACCATGCGATATTTCACCATAGTTTCTTTGGAGGACACTTTCTTTTTAACAGGATATAATGGTGTATTGGCGGGTGACCTGATTTCTACCAAAACACCTTGTAACACATAATCCTGAATTTGTTGAGAAATCGCCTGTTCTTGCTGGGCGCTGATGGGGTATTGCCTAAGCTGAGGTAATATGGTTCCCGGGGCAGTTTCTAACAGTATAGGAGCTACTGATAAAAATCCTACATCAGTGTCTCCTTTTGCCCATAGGCTGTCAGGAACCCGAGACAAGTCAATTTTTGCTTGTTGAGTGTAAATTTCGGGAAAATCCTCCATTGCCTGTATTCTAACATATGGTTCCAAAGTTTCTGCATCTTCAGGGATGGTCAGCATAACTGTGCCATCTTCTCTAAAATGGATGTTTGCATGCATTTTACTTAAGACATCAGTACCCAACAAGCAGGTAGGTGCACCTTTAGCAAATAAAAATTTGGATACAAAAGTTTTAGGGCCAAAGCTCACATTTAAAGGTTTTGTAAAGGGCAACGCCTGAATTTTACCATCATACCCTTCTGCATATGTAACCTTTGAGGATATATTGTCAGGATATGGTAAAAAGTCCTGATTTAAAATGGAGGATGTTGCTCCCGTATCTATCAGAAAAGGTACATTTTTACCCTCAACTTCAACTTGTATTATTGGTCTTCTAGAAGGAAGAGAGACCTGCATAACTTTCAGTCATTCTGAGCTGTCTGTTTGATCAGGCACTGGGTTATTTATCCTATTTTTGGGTACAAAGGTTCCTGAATCTATATCTGCTTTTCTCTTCCTACATTCCCTTTGGAAATGTCTTGGCTTCTTATAGTAATGACAAGTAAACTTTTGATTAGCAGAGCCAGTATTAGCCTGTGCAATTCTTACTGGCTTAGAATTTTCTCTTAAGTCCATTTCTATCCCTACAGCTTTCTGTCTAGCCAGGTGTGGGTCTTCCAAGGTTCTCCAATCAGGGGTTGCGGCCTTAAGATTTTCCTTCACTTTTGGAGACAATCCATCTATAAAGGTTTTTGTAACTAACCTCATCATTCCTGGAGCGGTTAGATCCATGCCTTCATCTCTGAAATTATTTTCTACACTTAGATAATATTCGTCTACTGATTGTCCAGATTTCTGAGCCACCACTCCCGTTGTTCCTCTCTGCCTCTGTCTCTCCCTCATGAAAACCATTAAGTGATCTACAAATTGTGTACCTGATTCTATCATTTGTAAGGCACCATCTCCTGGTCCGGCTAAACTTTGAGGTGGTGTTTGGAGAAAAGATGGGGCATGTGGGTTAAGGTATGGGGGTGGGGTATTTTTAGATTCCACATTTTGTTTTTCTCCACAGCCTGTGGGTCTAATACACCACTTTTTACTCTGTTGATTATATGTCCATCCCTCATTTTCTGCTACCCTAGAGACATCAATCAATGCTTGGATCTGATCTATCCATTTCTTGTCTCTGATTATGCCTTTTTTCCTTTCCTGAATTCCTTCCCATAGTTTTCTACTAAAAGCTTCTGCCCTAGTAACTCCAAACTTACTAAAAATCTTTTTCAGCCCCTTAGTGGCATCTTCACCACTTCTCTCCTTTATGATAGTATAGATATCTAATTCTTCTGGTTCCGACTT
Source organism: Ranitomeya imitator (assembly GCF_032444005.1). Classification (NCBI taxonomy): domain Eukaryota; kingdom Metazoa; phylum Chordata; class Amphibia; order Anura; family Dendrobatidae; genus Ranitomeya; species Ranitomeya imitator. The sequence continues at coordinate 507,742,464 of NC_091286.1, forward strand.
TGTTTGCTTATTTCCCATTTTCTTATCCTGAGCTTTCTTGCCCTAGGTGGCGTTTGGGTATGAGAATACCTCGTTACCTTCTTCCTAAGGAGCTAGGATGTCTTTTTCTTGCCCTAGGTGGCGTTTGGGTATGAGAATACCTCGTTACCTTCTTCCTAAGGAGCTAGGATGTTTAAACTGTGTTGATGTAAGAAAATCCTGATTCCTAGACCTATAGCAAACAACACAAATGCAACCAGACAGAAAAAGAAAAAGAACATACAACGTATCTTGTCCCAGGCTAATTTATCTGTCCTGGGCTTATACTATCACATACAACGTATTCTTGTCCCAGGCTAATAGCGCGGAGGTCTCCCCGAAAGGACGCAACCACGTTGCCCAGTGGGACAGTCACTTCTTCTGTTTCAACCCCCTGGGCGGCTTATAGGGCTATTCCCAACTTCCACACACCTTCTATTCACATTCACTCTCATTCAATGCCGTACTCCGTGAGGTGATCAATTCCTAAATAGTTCAAGAACCCAAGCTATAGGTATCCTCCTCTACTAGAACTACCCGCTAAAGAACACGACACAGAAAATCTTACGGACAGTGCAGGGCAGATATAAGAGATCTAACAGTGTCTCTTACCTGGCCAGGTTTTTGTTCATCTGCCGTCCATTATCCCAGATTCTCTTTTCGTTCGTATTCTGCCGGTGTTCTTGAAGGAATACACAGACCTCGGGTCCCTGTTCGGGCGCCAGGAAATGTCAGGATCACACTCAGTCGGAGCAGCCTTTGGAAGTGGGGAATCACCAGAAATAATACACAAGACACGTCTTGTATAGTGTATCACTGGGAAGTCTCTGAAGCACGCCTGCCTTCAAGGTGCTATCCCTTCTTTATATAGTTGTTTCAGTAGGTTTAGTGGTTATACAAGTTTTGCATGTTTAAACAAAGAGACAAAACAGGAAAGAAAGAAAAGAAAAGAAAACAGTTTCGTGGGCGGCAGTTTCACAACAAACAGTACAAAGGCAATTCCACAGACAAGAAAAACAGGATTTCATACTATAGCTAAAATGTCCTTGAATGGACAGGTCAATATTTATCACAAATTCTTTTTTTTTATTTTTGTTCATTGAGGTAATCATTTTTGTTCTGCTCTTCACAATGGGCAGTATGTCTATCTCCTTACATAAGTATACTGGAAATATACTTTGAATGAGGGAAATAAGGGTTTAGGATAATCACGGGTCTTGGAAAACCCCTTATAAATGTAATGCAGAGCAGACCTTTCTGAACCAAGCAACATGGTAAAATGTCGTGCCGCCATGTCAATAATTGGAAACACTGTATGACACGTTGGTGATATATTTTCATAGACACGTCATAAATAGGGTTGAGCGACTTTTACTTTTTCAGGATCGAGTCGGGTTTCGCGAAACCCGACTTTGTCAAAAGTCGGGTTGGGTGAAATCGGCCGATCATTGCGAAAAGTCGGGGGGCCAACTGAAACACGAAACCCAATGCAAGTCAATGGGGAATAAAAGTCGGCAGTGAGTGGAGAAAAGAAAAACACCTACAGAGCCCATTTTAATGTCAAAAACATCAATTCTTGTTACTGAAGCTTGTCAATCTTAATTAACCTTATAATAATAGTTAGGTATTGAAAATTGGGGATCATTTGGTTAAAGTTGTGGGGGGGGGGAGGGCTGGCTCAATTTTTTCTTGGGCCCAGGAAATGTGGAATACGTCACGGTGGTGGAGCAGGGAGAGGTAAGTATTTCAACTTTGCAAGTGCTGTGATCCTGAGCAAGCAGGGGGGGCACACTCGTTCGCATTGGCACTGACACAGGGCCCCTCAAAGTACGGCGTTGTGTTTGACGGCGGGGGCGCCTCCCACCGGCAGTGACACTTTTGCGTACTATGACGGGCCCTGTGACAGTGACGTCACCAACGAGTATGCCCCCCCCCATCTGATGAAGGAACCTGCACTTTCATATGCACCTTCCTCTTTGTCCCCGTGTAAGGTGGTATAGTATGCGGGAAGGGGAACCTGACTTTCAGCAGGGTCAGATTCTGGCTGTGTAGAGTGCAAGGGGAATGTAGTGGTTGGGTCTATGTACCAGCAGACCCATCAAGCAGTGGCTGGGTAATAGGCAGGATGAGGAGGAAACACAGATATAGGCCCAAAATAAAAAAGGCTAAAAGCAGAAAAAAATTGGTAACAGGAGCAAACAGGCAGCATTGCTTTGTTCAGTGGAGGACAACAACAAGCAGCAGCAGACACTGTTAGTAGGGCCCAACCAAACTAGTAGGGCAAATACAGTTTCAAATTCTAAATACAGGCCGAAAGCCTGTAGATTGAAACTCAGCTTTGTTTCTTTGAGGAAACCAAGAGGCAGCAGCAGACATCACTAGGCCCAAACCAAGAACCAGGCCAAATGCAGTTTCATATTGTTGATAGAGGCCGAAAGCCTGTAGATTGAAACTCAGCTTTGTTAGTAGAGGTAGAGTGGGCACACCCACCTGTCCAGGCAAACGGCACTTGCACGGGTGCTTGCGCCAAGTGGTGACCACGGTCCTGTGGGGGGAGTCAGCCCATTTAGGGAGGTATAAAAATGGCCTATGGTGGACATTCAGCAGCTGCAAATGGAGGCATTGGCAAAGTCAGTAATAGGAGGGCAAAAGCGAGTCATTTATCACCCAAGCTACGTGACAGCAGGGGAAGGTGGGGCAAAAGAATTGGCATGATTGGTTCATTTTAATGAAGGTTAGATCATCTACATTTTGGGTAGCCAGTAGGGTTGAGCGACCTTGACCTTTTTAGAGTCGAGCCGTGTTTCGCGAAACCCGACTATCTTAGAAGTCGAGTCGAGTGGAATCGGCCGATTATCGCGAAAAGTCGGGTATCGACCGAAACACGAAACCCAATGCAAGTCAATGGGGGAGCATAGTCGGCAGTGAGTGGAGGCCAGGGGTGGTAGGGCTAGGGCAAGGTGGGGGGTAGGACTGGTTCAGGTAATTAGTGGGCCCAGGAAATCTGGACCACGTCACGGCAGTGGAGCAGGGAGAGGTAAGTATTTCAACTTTGCAAGTGCTGTGATACTGAGCAAGCAGGGGGGGCCCACTCGTTGGCACTGGCACAGGGCCCCTCAAAGTACAGCGGTGTGTTTGCACGGCGGGGGCGCCTCCCACCGGCAGCAACACTTTTGCGTACTATGAGAGGCCCTGTGCCAGTGACGTCGCCAACTAGTATTCCTCCCCCCACCTGATGAAGGAACCTGCACTTTCATCTGCACCTTCCTCTTTGTCCCCGTGTAAGGTGGTATGGTATGCGGGAAGAGGAACCTGACTTTCAGCAGGGTCACAATCTTGCTGTGTAGCGTGCACGGGGAATGTTGCGTTATGGGTCAATGTACCAGCAGACTCATCTATCACTGGCTGGGCAATGGGCAGGATGAGGAGGAAACACAGATATAGGCCCAAAGAATAAAGTTGGCTAAATGCAGTTCAAAATTGGTAACACAGGACTAACCAGGGGGCATTGCAGTGGAGGACAACTGGAATGAGAGGCTGACACAGAGAGTAGGCCCAAATCAGTAAGTAGTCGAAATGCAGTTCAAAATTGGCAACCGTAGTAAACAGGCGGCACAGCTTTGTTCAGTGGAGGAGAACAGCAAGGAGTGGCAGACACCGATAGTAGGCCCCAACCCAACTAGTAGGCCAAATGCAGTCTAACATTAACAACTACTTAACGAGAGCCTGAAAATGGAATTTCAGGACAGGAAACCAGGAGAACAGCAAGGAGCGGCAGACACTGTTAGTAGGCCCCAAACCAACTAGTACGCCAAATGCAGTTGTTCCATTTAAGCACTATTTAACAAGAGACTGAAGATAGAAGCTCAGGAAAGGCAACCTGGAGAACACCTTGGAGTGGAAGACACCGTCTCCACACCCCATACCCAATTTGTAGGCCTAATGCAGTGTAGTTTCCAACAACTACTAAACGAGAGCATTAAGATTGAAGCAATGGAGAGGAAACCTGGGGAACACCTTGGAGTGGAACACACCGTCTCTCTACACCCCATACCCAATTTGTAGGCCTAATGCAGTGTAGTTTCCAACAACTACTAAACGAGAGCATTAAGATTGAAGCAATGGAGAGGAAACCTGGGGAACACCTTGGAGTGGAACACACCGTCTCTACACCCCATACCAAATTTGTAGGCCTAATGCAGTGTAGTTTCCAACAACTACTAAACGAGAGCATTAAGATTGAAGCAATGGAGAGGAAACCTGGGGAACACCTTGGAGTGGAACACACCATCTCTACACCCCATACCCAATTTGTAGGCCTAATGCAGTGTAGTTTCCAACAACTACTAAACGAGAGCATTAAGATTGAAGCAATGGAGAGGAAACCTGGGGAACACCTTGGAGTGGAACACACCGTCTCTCTACACCCCATACCCAATTTGTAGGCCTAATGCAGTATAGTTTCCAACAATTACTAAACGAGAGCATTAAGATTGAAGCAATGGAAAGGAAACCTGGGGAACACCTTGGAGTGGAACACACCGTCTCTCTACACCCCATACCCAATTTGTAGGCCTAATGCAGTGTAGTTTCCAACAACTACTAAACGAGAGCATTAAGATTGAAGCAATGGAGAAGAAACCTGGGGAACACCTTGGAGTGGAACACACCGTCTCTCTACACCCCATACCCAATTTGTAGGCCTAATGCAGTGTAGTTTCCAACAACTACTAAACGAGAGCATTAAGATTGAAGCAATGGAGAGGAAACCTGGGGAACACCTTGGAGTGGAACACACCGTCTCTCTACACCCCATACCCAATTTGTAGGCCTAATGCAGTGTAGTTTCCAACAACTACAAAACGAGAGCATTAAGATTGAAGCAATGGAGAGGAAACCTGGGGAACACCTTGGAGTGGAACACACCGTCTCTACACCCCATACCCAATTTGTAGGCCCAATGCAGTGTAGTTTCCAACAACTACTAAACGAGAGCATTAAGATTGAAGCAATGGAGAGGAAACCTGGGGAACACCTTGGAGTGGAACACACCGTCTCTCTACACCCCATACCCAATTTGTAGGCCTAATGCAGTGTAGTTTCCAACAACTACTAAACGAGAGCATTAAGATTGAAGCAATGGAGAGGAAACCTGGGGAACACCTTGGAGTGGAACACACCGTCTCTACACCCCATACCCAATTTGTAGGCCTAATGCAGTGTAGTTTGCAACAACTACTAAACGAGAGTAGGAAGATCGAAGCAATGTGGACGAAACCTGGGGCACACCTTGGGGCGGCAGACACCGTTAGTAGGCCCTACCAAAGTTGTAGCCCCAATGCAGTTTTAAAATTCCTAGAGGCTGAAAACAAGACTATTGACGCTCAGCTTTTTTCAAAGGAACACAGCTGTATTGAGTGGCACAGACAGACACAGGTAGTAGGCCTTAAACCAAAAATGTGGCTCACTGCAGCTTAAAAAACGTTACAGGGGTACACAGGCAGCATTGCTCTGGGCAGTGGAGGACAATTTCAATAGTGGACCGCAGACAGACTTTGTATGCCTACTATTAAAAAAAGGATGCTCTATGCAATTAAAAATAGTTTCCAGGAGTACACGGGCAGCAGTGGTCTGGTCAGTGGAGGAGTAGTAGAAAGAACGGGCCGCAGACAGGCTTCGAAGGCCTAACATAAAAAAAATTGGGCTGTAGGCACTTTTAAATAGGTTCCAGGGGTCCATGGGCAGCAGTGGTCTGGTCAGTGTAGTAGTAGTAGTAGAAAGAACGGGCCGCAGACAGGCTTCGAAGGCCTAACATAATAAAATATTGGGCTGTAGGCACTTTTAAATAGGTTCCAGGGGAACACAGGCAGCAGTGGTCTGGTCAGTGTAGGAGTAGTAGAAAGAACGGGCCGCAGACAGGCTTTGAAGGCCTAACATAAAAAAATATTGGGCTGTAGGCACTTTTAAATAGGTTCCAAGGGTACACGGGCAGCAGTAGACTGGTCAGTGTAGTAGTAGTTGAAAGAACGGGCCGCAGACAGGCTTTGAAGGCCTAACATAAAAAAATATTGGGCTGTAGGCACTTTTAAATAGGTTCCAGGGGTACACGGGCAGCAGTAGACTGGTCAGTGTAGTAATAATAACCTCAGAAAAAGTACATGCCTAGGGAAGGCAGCTTTAACGAAAGATAAATGCATCCAAAAATAGAACAAGAGAAAGCTATAGCCTTAAAATAGTAAACATACTTTATTTCAATCAAAAGAGATAAAAAGACATTATCATAAAGGTAGATATAAAAAGAGCTATGCGGATACACAGTGCAAATGGTATAATCGCCCCAGACTAAGACCAGGCAATGTCATGGGTCATTAGGTACATGGTAAAGTCAAGAGCGTGCAGACGCTTATAGAGACTAGTAAAGTGCTAATGTGCTTTAGTGGAGGGATTCTATATGTCAAAAGGAAGACTGATAGGAAGAGGATTGCAGGTTAGTACAAGTATTAATATATCCTAGTGGATGGCGTGACCTAACTACGCTACCAACAATTAAGCAAGTGCTGCTAAAGCAAACTGATGTGGTGACCCAAAGAGGATAAGGCACAGTGGCAGGGACACATTACCTGTAGCCGTGGAGCGATTCCCCGACGCGCGTTTCGCGTGTAGCTTTAACGAGGGGTGAGGTGCAGAGAGGAGTTACCGGCTTATATCATGTATGGACATAATGGCAGCGGCTGAGGCGGCGCTTCCGCCGGGAGGATCCGCAGACGTCATCGGGCCTCGGCGTCATGCGGCGGCGTTCCTCCCCGCTCGACGCGTCAGAGCGGGGAAGCAGCACCGCATCACAGTAGACGCGTTGCCCCGGCAACGCCCAAGGAGGACGCCCAGCGGGAGCGCACACCGCTGCAGAGGCGGCTTAAGCAGGTATCGGTGTGTACAGCGGGCAACTGCCAGGGGCTAGGAGTAAGGTGTTAGGACTGGCGGAACGCACCAAGAGAGATGTAATGGATGCGTTCGCAGTCCGGGGTCCACCGTGCAGGTGAAACCTGCTGCTAGGACATGACAGACTATATGGCGGTACTCATAAGTATACACGCGTGGGTTAAACCTCACCCAGCGTGAAGAAAGCGATCCTGTTGCGTCACAGGATCGCGGTACCGCACATAGAGCGCGAGCAAGTGGTCAGCGAACTAGACCCTAACAGGGATAGTAGTCCGATTAGACCCTTGCTGGCACTACACCACAACTGGGTGTGAAAAGTATATACAATAGAGGCACCGAAGTGCAAACTGTGCCGTGCTGGCAGGCACCACTAAGTACCCAGACATGGGTCAGGAAGCGCACACAGGCGCGTGGCGCCGCACTGGCGGTCACAGCAGAGGACGCTGACACGTGTGTGACACGTTGAGTGTTAAGTCGGGCGCTAGATAGCAGCCATACACCATACGCGAACAATCATACAGTAGGGTAGGGGTATTTAAAGGACGACTTGCACTCACAACAAACACACGTATAAAGTTGTACACTAGCGCATGGCCGTGCGGTCATGCGCAGTTTATATAGCTGCAGGACAGGAAGCGGCCACAGAAACTTTGCCCTTCCAAGACCTGCCAAGAGGACCAATAGAATGCGCTGCAGAGTCTGAGCACATGACCCTCGATCTCCAACGGGAGATCTTGCCCTGGGCATGCTCAGTGTGCGCAGACAAGGACTTAGTCCCAGAGAAGTCCACTCGCTGCTGACCAGTATTGGCTTTAAAGGCAGAAGCTGGAGAAGCAGCAGTAACTCTTCTCACAGAGTCAGACTGAGCGAGACGCTGGGATCGACGTCCCTGCTGAGCAGGCTCCACTGCGGCTGGAGGAGAATGGGAGACCGCAGCGGAGACGGATCGAGATTCCCCCTGTGCAGCAGAGGAAACTCGACTCCTAACATTACCCCCCCTCCTAGGGCCCCCCCCTCCTTGGGCCTCGCTACGTTCGAAGGCAGCAATGAGCTGTGGGGCCTGAATGTTTTCAGCAGTTCTCTGGACCATAACCCTTCCAATCCACCAGATAGAACTTTTTGCCGCGTACCACCTTACACCCCAAAATAGCGTTCACCTCGTAATTGTCCGTAGACGAACCCGATGTCCCGGCAGATGACTCGGAAAACCGGGACATGTATACGGGTTTCAAGAGGGACACATGAAAGGTGTCGGTGATACCCAAGCGTGGAGGAAGAGCCAGGCAGTAGACCACAGGATTAACCTGTTCGAGAACCTTGAAGGGACCCAAGTAGCGAGGAGCAAACTTAGTGGACTCAACTCGCAGCCTGATGTTACGGGCGGAGAGCCACACCAAGTCGCCAGGGACAAAAGTCGGAGCAGGGCGCCGATGAACATCGGCGGAGGACCTCATTCTCTCCTTGGAGGCCCGAATGGCATCCTGCGTGCGATCCCAAATGTCCCGTGCCTCCACAGCCCAGTCTGCCACCCTGGGATCAGCGGAAGACACAGGCATGGGCACTGGAACACGCGGATGCTGGCCGTAATTTAAGAGGAATGGAGTCTGACCGGTGGAGTCGGCTACGGCATTGTTAAGTGCAAACTCTGCCCACGGTAGCAAGGATGCCCAGTCATCCTGTCTGGCAGAAACAAAATGTCGCAGATATGTGACCAAGGTCTGGTTGGCCCTTTCTACCAACCCATTCGTCTCGGGATGATATGCCGAAGAGAGATTTAACTCAATACTGAGTAAACGACATAGCTCCCTCCAGAATCGAGACGCAAACTGGGGACCCCGGTCACTAACAATTTTGTCTGGCATACCGTGTAAGCGAAAGATATGCTTGATAAACAAGACAGCCAACGCCCGTGCAGATGGTAGCCGTGGAAGAGGCACCAAATGCACCATTTTGGAGAAATGGTCGGTGATCACCCAGATAATGGTGCAAAAACGAGACTTGGGTAAGCCAACCACAAAGTCCATCCCGACCATCTCCCAGGGCCTGTCAGCCACGGGCAGAGGGTAAAGCAAACCAGCTGGCCGTTGCCGAGGAGTCTTGTTCCTGGCGCAAGAGACACACGCCCGAACGTACTCCGCGACATCACGAGCCATATGCGGCCACCAGTATGTCCTCGCCAGTAACTCAGATGTCCTTTTAGTACCAAAATGTCCACCCACCCTGGACGAGTGCGCCCAAGAGAGAACCTCCGGCCGCAAACTAGATGGAACAAAAGTCTTGCCCGGGGGCACAGACTCCAGCGAAACCGGGGCCACGGTTCTCAAACTCTCGGTGGGGACAATAAGCCGAGGCTCCTCCTCCTCCTCCGCAGATGACACAACGGAGCGAGAGAGAGCATCGGCCCGAATGTTCTTCTCCCCAGAAAGGAAATGGAGGGTGAAATGAAACCGGGAGAAGAACAAGGACCATCTGGCCTGGCGAGAATTCAACCGCTGAGCTGTCTGCAGATACACCAAATTTTTGTGATCTGTGAAGACTTGGAAGGGAAAACGTGCTCCCTCCAAGAGATGTCTCCACTCCGAGAAAGCCAACTTCATGGCTAGCAACTCCCTGTCCCCGATGGAATAATTCCTCTCTGCTGGTGCGAAGGTCTTGGAGAAAAAGAAGCAAGGATGCTTCCGACCTTGAGCATCCTTTTGGAAGAGGACTGCTCCAGCACCAACAGAAGAGGCATCCACCTCCATGATAAATGGCTTATCAACATCGGGGCGATGAAGTATGGGAGCGCTAGCGAAGTGTGACTTTATAGAGATAAAGGCCTTGGAGACCTCCTCAGACCACAATTTAGGATTTGCCCCTTCTTGGTGAGGGCAACCAAGGGAGCTACCAAAGTTGAGAAATGCGGGATGAACTGGCGATAATAATTGATGAACCCCATAAAGCGCTGCACCGCTTTAAGAGAATGAGGTTCCTGCCAGTCCATCACAGCCTGTAGTTTGGCAGGATCCATAGCCAATCCCTGGGCTGAGATGATGTAGCCTAGGAAAGGTAAGGACTCCTGCTCAAACATGCACTTCTCCAACTTGGCATAGAGGGAGTTTGCCCGTAGGAGGTCGAAGACTTTGCAAACATCTCTCCGGTGGGAGTCAATATCTGGAGACTAGATGAGAATATCATCCAGATAGACTACGACCGAGGTGGAAAGCATATCCCGGAAGATATCGTTCACAAAGTCTTGGAAAACGGCTGGGGCATTACAGAGCCCAAAGGGCATCACCAGATATTCATAGTGCCCATCCCTGGTGTTAAAAGCCGTCTTCCATTCGTCCCCCTCACGGATGCGAATCAGGTTGTAAGCACCCCGCAGATCTAATTTAGTAAATACCCTTGCTCCCCGAAGCCTATCGAACAGTTCAGATATCAAAGGCAAAGGGTATTTATTCTTAACGGTGATGGCGTTAAGACCCCTGTAGTCTATGCATGGACGCAATTCCCCACTCTTCTTCTGCACGAAGAAGAATCCTGCCCCAGCAGGTGACACTGACTTCCTGATGAACCCTCTTGCCAGATTTTCCTGTATGTACTGTGACATTGCCTCCGTCTCCGGGAGAGATAGCGGATTGTTGTGAATTCTGTGGCTGAGTTCACTTCTGTGGTCACAAGTGGTATTGCAGTCTCTGGGCTTCCTCCCTCAGGTGTTTTGGTGAGCTCGTTGGCTGCCTTGCTATTTAGCTCCACCTGAGTCTGTCTTCCTTGCTCCTTGTCAATGTTCCAGTGTTGGATCTGAGCTACTGCATCTTTCCTTGGGCCTGCTGCTCTGCTAGATAAGTGCTTCTAGTTTGTTTTCTGTTTTTTCTGTCCAGCTTGCTATTAACTTTTGCTGGAAGCTCTGAGAAGCAAAGGGGTGCACCGCCATGCTGTTAGTTCGGCACGGTGGGTCTTTTTGCCCCTTTGCGTGGTTTTCGTTTTAGGGTTTTTTGTAGACTGCATAGTTCTCTTTGCTATCCTCGCTCTGTCTAGAATATCGGGCCTCACTTTGCTGAATCTATTTCATTCCTACGTTTGTCTTTTCATCTTGCTAACAGTCATTATATGTGGGGGGCTGCCTATTCCTTTGGGGTATTTCTCTGAGGTAAGTCAGGCTTGTATTTCTATCTTCAGGCTAGTCAGCTCCTCAGGCAGTGCCGAGTTGCATAGGTAGTGATAGGCGCAATCCACTGCTGCTTATAGTTGTGTGAGGATAGATCAGGTACTGCAGTCTACAGAGATTCCACGTCTCAGAGCTCGTCCTATTGTTTTTGGTTATTGCCAGATCTCTGTATGTGCGCTGATTACTGCACGCTGTGTTGCCTGATTGCCGGCCATAACAGCGGATAGACTCGACCCCGGGGAGGCTCAGCACCAGGCAAGAGGTCAATAGGACAGTCATAGGGGCGATGGGGCGGAAGGGTCTCCGCCGCCTTTTTGGAGAATACGTCTGCATATGACCAATACTGCTTGGGGAGAGAGGATAGATCTGCGGATACCTCAGTAGTAGCAACCTGAACGCACTCCCTCTGACACCTACCCCCACAAGATTCACCCCAACCCAGAATTCTGCCTGAGGACCACTCGATATGAGGAGAGTGGTACCGTAGCCAAGGTATTCCCAACAGGATCTCATCAATTCCTTCCGGAATGACGAGCAGAGAAATTATCTCCTGAAGGGATGGTCTGGTGTGTTATCTGTGAGGGCAATGTCGACCCATTCACCACTCGCACCGTTACTGGTTGAGCAAGCATAACCAAGGGTATTGCGTGACGTTGGGCGAAGGCAGAAGACATAAAGTTGCCCTCCGCCCCAGAATCCACGCAGAGCTCTACCGAGTGGGAAAATGAGCCAATAGTAATTGTCCCCTTAAAGGACAACTTAGAGGCAAACGTCGCCGTGTCTAGTGTACCTCCACCAACTACCACTAGACGCTGACGTTTCCTCGACCGCTGAGGACATCTGGTGGCTAGATGTCCTGACTGCTGGCAAACATGACAGACCCTGAGTGCACAAGCGGTCCGGGACTTAGATCCTGCTTGTGACACCTCCCTGGCCTCATGTGACTCAGGAACCAGGACTGGAAATTCAAGAGGTTTGGCAAAAGTAGGAGCCAGCCGAAACCTCTGCCTACACTGGGCTCGCTCTAACCTCCGCTCGTTAAAACGGAGGTCAATTCGAGTGGAGACAGTTATTAACTCCTCCAGTGTGGCAGGAATCTCCTTAGTGGCCAGAGCGTCCTTTACGTGGTCAGCCAAGCCCCTCCAAAATATGGGGATAAGAGCTTTATCCGACCAATCCAGCTCAGATGCTAAGGTGCGGAATTGGACGGCAAAATGACTGACCAAGGACTCACCCTGAGTTAATGCCAGCAATTGGAGCGCAGTATCATGGGTGACTTGAGGTCCTAAAAAGACCTGTTTCAGAGCGCTCAGAAACAGCGGAGCACTCTGCACCACATGATCGCCACGCTCCCACAGCGGCGTAGCCCATTCCAACGCCCTGTCCGACAACAGAGACAAAATAAATCCCACCTTAGCCCGCTCTGTGGGAAAACGTGTAGCCAGGAGCTCGAGATGAATAGAGCACTGACTCACAAATCCCCTACAAAACTTGCTATCACCAGAAAATTTTTCTGGCAGCGGGAGGTGAGATAATGTCGGAACAGGGGTGGCAATGGACATAGTAGCTGCAGCCACGCTGGCAGCCTGTACAGCTACTGCAGTAACATCCACAGCTGAGGTCGCGCTCTCAAGAGCCGCCAACCTACCCTCCAGCTGCTGGATATGCCGCAGAGATTGCTGTATGTCTGTCATCACAAGCCAGACCCTGGCGCTAGTGTAATGTTAGGACTGGCGGAACGCACCAAGAGAGATGTAATGGATGCGTTCGCAGTCCGGGGTCCACCGTGCAGGTGAAACCTGCTGCTAGGACATGACAGACTATATGGCGGTACTCATAAGTATACACGCGTGGGTTAAACCTCACCCAGCGTGAAGAAAGCGATCCTGTTGCGTCACAGGATCGCGGTACCGCACATAGAGCGCGAGCAAGTGGTCAGCGAACTAGACCCCAACAGGGATAGTAGTCCGATTAGACCCTTGCTGGCACTACACCACAACTGGGTGTGAAAAGTATATACAATAGAGGCACCGAAGTGCAAACTGTGCCGTGCTGGCAGGCACCACTAAGTACCTAGACATGGGTCAGGAAGCGCACACAGGCGCGTGGCGCCGCACTGGTGGTCACAGCTGAGGACGCTGACACGTGTGTGACACGTTGAGTGTTAAGTCGGGCGCTAGATAGCAGCCATACACCATACGCGAACAATCATACAGTAGGGTAAGGGTATTTAAAGGACGACTTGCACTCACAACAAACACACGTATAAAGTTGTACACTAGCGCATGGCCGTGCGGTCATGCGCAGTTTATATAGCTGCAGGACAGGAAGCGGCCACAGAAACTTTGCCCTTCCAAGACCTGCCAAGAGGACCAATAGAATGCGCTGCAGAGTCTGAGCACATGACCCTCGATCTCCAACGGGAGATCTTGCCCTTGGCATGCTCAGTGTGCGCAGACAAGGACTTAGTCCCAGAGAAGTCCTCTCGCTGCTGACCAGTATTGGCTTTAAAGGCAGAAGCTGGAGAAGCAGCAGTAAGGGTACCGTCACACTATACGATTTACCTACGATCACGACCAGCGATATGACCTGGCCGTGATCGTAGGTAAATCGTAGTGTGGTCGCTGGGGAGCTGTCACACAGACAGCTCTCCAGCGACCAACGATGCCGAGGTCCCTGGGTAACCAGGGTAAACATCGGGTAACTAAGCGCAGGACCGCGCTTAGTTACCCGATGTTTACCCTGGTTACAAGCGTTAAACTAAAAAAAAAACAAACAGCACATACTTACATTCTGGTGTCCGTCAGGTCCCTTGCAGTCTGCTTCCCGCACTCAGTGACTGCCGGCCGTAAAGTGAAAGTGAAAGCACAGCCGCTGTGCTCTGCTTTCACTTTACGGCCGGCAGTCACAGTGCGGGAAGCAGAGACGGCAAGGGACCTGACGGACACCAGAATGTAAGTATGTGCTGTTTGTTTTTTTTTAGTTTAACGCTTGTAACCAGGGTAGACATCGGGTAACTAAGCGCGGTCCTGCGCTTAGTTACCCGATGTTTACCCTGATTACAAGCGAACGCATCGCTGGATCGCATCGCTAGATCGCTAGATCGGTGTCACACACACCGATCTAGCGATGACAGCGGGAGATCCAGCGATGAAAGAAAGTTCCATACGATCTGCTACGACGTACGATTCTCAGCAGGATCCCTGATCAGCATATGCTCTGATGATGGGCACTTCTCCGAACAGGCAGCCGCATTAACCACACGTTTTCAAGATAGAGGATACTCTAATAGAAGTATAAAGAGGGGCCTAAAAAGAGCCCAAAAGGCCAATCGTATAGACCTACTGAAACCTCGCAGTAAAACTACCTCTGACGCAAAAATCCGTTTCATTACCACATACAATCAAAGTTGGAAAGATATGACAACAGCGCTTACAAAATATTGGCCTCTCTTAAAAGTTGATCGTACCCTCGCTAAGCATCTCTCGGATCGACCTTCTGTCACCTACAGGAAATCCCCTAACCTCAAAGACCAATTGGTCCGGAGTTACTACTCGGGGTCTACTCCAGAAAAGGCATTTTCATCGAAAGGACCTAAATGGGGCTTTTACCCTTGCGGCAACTGCATTGCTTGCCCCAACATGTCACGGGCCACCACGTTTAAATCTTGGGATGGGAGAACGACGTTTTCAATCACTCAACACATTACATGTGATACCATTGGGGTGGTCTATTATATTTCTTGCCCCTGTTCAAAAATTTATGTGGGCCTTACCTCGAGACCACTTAAAACGAGAATCAGAGAGCATTATCGAGACATCATTAATGCCCAGGAGATTGAGGACCTTGCCATCCTAAAACCGGTACCTAAACATTTCAAGGTGGCACACGGTTGCGATGCCTCCCTTTTAAAAGCCTTTGGCATAGACAAAATTCATATAGATGCTAGGGGGGGTAACTGGAGGAAATCCCTTGCCCAATTGGAGGCCCGATGGATCCACAGAATAGGGTCAGTTCAGCCGTATGGTTTAAATGAAATTCTCAGTTTTGCCCCATTTCTCTAATCTGTTTTATTATTATTTTTTTTAGTGCTTTTATCATGTTTTTATATTAATATCTATACTTTTCTTCTGTAATAGCTTCACCTGTGCATTCCGTCTACGGTACTCTTCTCTCTTTTGAAGTCCACGGACATGATGGAGGCTAGCTGCTGTGTAGTGGAGAAGATCTGCGCATTACAACGAACTGTAATCGGCATAATCCATGCCATATGGGGACTACTTCTTTCCATCTTGGAGTTTTGTAATCGTTTACACTATGTTACCTATATATATGCTCTCTTTTTATACATATGTCTGTTTTTCGGCTACTTTTATATGCATTACGGCTCTTAGACTATATGGCACATATGCCGTTTTTTTCTCTTCATACACTGATATATATATATATTTTATGTTTTCTAAAATTGGTAGGTTTTTTTAGGCGCAACTCTTGCCTCTTTATACACCTTTCCCCTTTATTCCTTTCCCATCTTCCCAGGAGCAGCCTCTGCCCACATCACACACCTTCCCCTTCCACTGCTTCCCCATTAGTACACTTGTTCCCTTATTATCCATAGGCCCTTCATGGACCCCTATACACGCCTTTCATTCACAGATTTGTATCAGACACAGAGCATAGGTACCTTCCTCCTAGCCCCTGGCAGTTGCCCGCTGTACACACCGATACCTGCTTAAGCCGCCTCTGCAGCGGTGTGCGCTCCCGCTGGGCGTCCTGCTTGGGCGTTGCCGGGGCAACGCATCTACTGTGATGCGGTGCTGCCTCCCCGCTCTGACGAGTCAAGCGGGGAGGAGCGCCGCCGCATGACGCCGAGGCCCGATGACGTCTGCGGATCCTCCTGGCGGAAGCGCCGCCTCAGCCGCTGCCATTATGTCCATACATGATATAAGCCGGTAACTCCTCTCTGCACCTTACCCCTCGTTAAAGCTACACGCGAAACGCGCGTCGGGCAATCGCTCCACGGCTACAGGTAATGTGTCCCTGCCACTGTGCCTTATCCTCTTTGGGTCACCACATCAGTTTGCTTTAGCAGCACTTGCTTAATTGCTGGTAGCGTAGTTAGGTCACGCCATCCACTAGGATATATTAATACTTGTACTAACCTGCAATCCTCTTCCTATCAGTCTTCCTTTTGACATATAGAATCGCTGCACTAAAGCACATTAGCACTTTACTAGTCTCTATAAGCGTCTGCACGCTCTTGACTTTACCATGTACCTAATGACCCATGACATTGCCTGGTCTTAGTCTGGGGCGATTATACCATTTGCACTGTGTATCCGCATAGCTCTTTTTATATCTACCTTTATGATAATGTCTTTTTATCTCTTTTGATTGAAATAAAGTATGTTTACTATTTTAAGGCTATAGCTTTCTCTTGTTCTATTTTTGGATGCATTTGGTCAGTGTAGTAGTAGTTGAAAGAACGGGCCACAGACAGGCTTCGAAGGCCTAACATAAAAAAATATTGGGCTGTAGGCACTTTAACATTGGTTCAAGGGGTACACGGGCAGCAGTAGACTGGTCAGTGTAGTAGTAGTAGAAAGAACGGGCCGCAGACAGGCTTCGAAGGCCTAACATAATAAAATTGGACAGGCTGTAGGCACTTTATAATTGATTCCAGGGGTACACGGGCAGCAGTAGACAGGTCAGTGGAGGCCTAGTGGAAGGAGGGACCCTAGACAGGCTTCGAAGGCCTAAGATAATAATTTGGGCTGGCTGTAGGCAATTTACAATTGGTTCCAGGGGTACACGGGCAAAAGTAGACAGGTCAGTGGAGGCCTAGTGGAAGGAGGGACCGCAGACAGGCTTCGAAGGCCTAAGATAATAAATTGGGCTGGCTGTAGGCAATTTACAATTGGTTCCAGGGGTACACGGGCAGCAGTAGACAGGTCAGTGGAGGCCTAGTGGAAGGAGGGACCGCAGACAGGCTTCGAAGGCCTAACATAATAAATTGGGCTGGCTGTAGGCAATTTAAAATTGGTTCCAGGGGTACACGGGCAGCAGTGGTCTGGTCAGTGGAGGCCTAGTGGAAGGAGGGACCGCAGACAGGCTTCGAAGGCCTAACATAATAAATTGGGCTGGCTGTAGGCAATTTAAAATTGGTTCCAGGGGTACACGGGCAAAAGTAGACAGGTCAGTGGAGGCCTAGTGGAAGGAGGGACCGCAGACAGGCTTCGAAGGCCTAACATAATAAAATTGGATTGGCTGTAGGCACTTTACAATTGGTTCCAGGGGTACACGGGCAGCAGTGGTCTGGTCAGCGGAGGCTGATTGTAATGAGTGTCTGCCAGTTAGTAGTCCAAAACAATAAATAAATGTGAATGTCTCGCATTAAAACAAAACGAAAACACTAAAGGGTGCAATCATTAGGTACAGGGGTGGGATCCTCTGCGTAGTTTCAGACCTACTAATTTGGCGCAAAGTATTTACTTTGGTAAATAGAGGACACTGCCCCTGACTATGTTAAGTACCATCATACATGTCAACACAATGGTATTGTCAGTGGCAGGAATGGAAGGATGTCAGCGCATAGACTAAACATTGATGGAAGTGTGAGAGATAAATGTGGAAGTGGTAGAGCAATGTTTGACCTGGGGGTGGGTGAACTCTCTTGTGGCCGGCGGTACAGGCCCAGGGCCCCTGATGTTACAACAGTGTGTCTGACGTTGGGTGCGCACCACCACCGCCAGAGACACTTTATTGTACTATGAGGGACCCAGTGGCAGTGCTGTCAACCAAAAGCGGGCACACCCACCTCTTCAGACAAACAGCACTCTCACGGGTGCTTGCGCCAAGTCGCGATACCACGGCCCCGTGTGGGGAGTTTGGCCATTTAGGGAGGTGTAAACATGTCGTATGATGGACAATCAGCTGCAGCAAATTAAGACATTAGAAAAGTAATTCACAGTAGTCCACAGGCAAGAGCTTTTCATAGGAAAGCTAGGTGTCGGCCGGGCAAGGTGGGGCAAAAGAATTCGAAATCCAGTTGTGGTTCATTTTAATGAATGTTAGATCATCAACATTTTGGGTAGCCAGACAAGTCCTTTTTTCGATTAATATTGAACCTGCAGCACTGAATACTCTTTCTGATAGGACACTAGCTGCCGGGCAAGCAAGCTCCTGCAATGCATATTCTGCCAATTCTGGCCAGGTGTCTAATTTGGATGCCCAGTAATCAAATGGGAATGATGGTTGAGGGAGAACATCGATAAGGGATGAAAAATAGTTAGTAACCATACTGGACAAATGTTGTCTCCTGTCACTTTCAATTGATGCAGCAGTACCTGTCCTGTCTGCGGTCATAGCAAAATCACTCCACAGCCTGGTCAGAAAACCCCTCTGTCCAACGCCACTTCTGATGTGTGCACCCCTAACACTCCTGGTCTGCTGCCCCCTGGAACTCGTGTGAGAACGATCATGGGCGCTGTGTGCTGGGAATGCCTGAAGCAAACGGTCAACAAGAGTTGATTGTTTGGTTGCTAATATTAGTTCCAAGTTCTCATGTGGCATAATATTTTGCAATTTGCCTTTATAGCGAGGATCAAGGAGGCAGGCCAACAAGTAATCGTCATCGTTCATCATTTTCGTAATGCGTGTGTCCCTTTTGAGGATACGTAAGGCATAATCTGCCATGTGGGACAAAGTTCCAGTTGTCAAATCTGCGGTTGTGATTGGTTGAGGGGCAGTTTCAGGCAAATCTACGTCACTTGTGTCCCTCAAAAAACCAGAACCCGGCCTTGCCACGCAACCAATTTCCAGTGCCCCCGGGAAAGCTTCCGCATTAAAAATATACTCATCCCCATCATCCTCCTCATCCTCCACCTCCTCTTCGCCCGCTACCTCATCCTGTACACTGCCCTGACCAGACAATGGCTGACTGTCATCAAGGCTTTCCTCTTCCTCTGGTGCAGACGCCTGATCATTTATGTGCGTCAAACTTTGCATCAGCAGACACATTAGGGGGATGCTCATGCTTATTATGGCGTTGTCTGCACTAACCAGCCGTCTGCATTCCTCAAAACACTGAAGGACTTGACACATGTCTTGTATCTTCGACCACTGCACACCTGACAACTCCATGTCTGCCATCCTACTGCCTGCCCGTGTATGTGTATCCTCCCACAAAAACATACCAGCCCTCCTCTGTTCGCACAGTCTCTGAAGCATGTGCAGTGTTGAGTTCCACCTTGTTGCAACGTCTATGATTAGGCGATGCTGGGGAAGGTTCAAAGACCGCTGATAGGTCTGCATACGGCTGGAGTGTACAGGCGAACGGCGGATATGTGAGCAAAGTCCACGCACTTTGAGGAGCAGGTCGGAGAACCCAGGATAAGTTTTCAATAAGCACTGCACCACCAGGTTTAAGGTGTGAGCCAGGCAAGTAATGTGTTTCAGCAGCCATGAAATTCCTTCCGTTATCACTCACTACCTTGCCTGCCTCAAGATCTACTGTGCCCAGCCACGACTGCGTTTCTTGCTGCAAGAACTCAGACAGAACTTCCGCGGTGTGTCTGTTGTCGCCCAAACACTTCATAGCCAATACAGCCTGCTGACGCTTGCCAGTAGCTGGCCCATAATGGGACAACTGGTGTGCAACAGTGTCAGCTGCCGATGGAGTGGTTGGGCGACTTCGGTCTGTGGAAGAGCTCTCGCTTCTGCAGGAGGACGAGGAGGAGGAGGAGGGGGTGCGAACGCCTACAGCCAACTGTTTCCTAGACCGTGGGCTGGGCACAACTGTCCCTAAATTGATGTCCCCTGTGGACCCTGCATCCACCACATTCACCCAGTGTGCCGTGATGGACACGTAACGTCCCTGGCCATGCCTACTGGTCCATGCATCTGTAGTCAGGTGCACCTTTGTACTCACAGATTGCCTGAGTGCATGGACGATGCGCTGTTTAACATGCTGGTGCAGGGCTGGGATGGCTTTTCTGGAAAAAAGTGTCGACTGGGTAGCTCGTAGCGTGGTTCAGTGTACTCCATCAGGGCTTTGAAAGCTTCGCTTTCAACTAACCGGTAGGGCATCATCTCTAACGAGATTAGTCTAGCTATGTGGGCGTTAAAACCCTGTGTACGCGGATGCGAGGATAAGTACTTCCTTTTTCTAACCAGAGTCTCATGTAGGGTGAGCTGGACTGGAGAGCTGGAGATCGTGGAACTAGTGTGTGTGCCGGTGGACATGGCAGACTGAGAGGCGGTTGGAGACGGTATTGTTTCCGCCGGTGCCCTAGATGCAATATTTCCTCCTACAAAACTGGTGATTCCCTGACCCTGACTGCTTTTGGCTGGCAAAGAAACCTGCACAGATACTGCCGGTGGTGCGGAAAATGGTGGCCTTACAGTGACGGAAGGGATGTTGCGTTGCTGACTAGCTTCATTGGCCGAGGGTGCTACAACCTTAAGGGACGTTTGGTAGTTAGTCCAGGCTTGAAAATGCATGGTGGTTAAATGTCTATGCATGCAACTTGTATTGAGACTTTTCAGATTCTGACCTCTGCTTAAGCTAGTTGAACATTTTTGACAGATGACTTTGCGCTGATCAATTGGATGTTGTTTAACAAAATGCCAGACTGCACTCTTCCTAGCATCGGATCCCTTTTCAGGGATTGCAGACTGAGCTTTAACCGGATGGCCACGCTGTCCTCCAACAGGTTTTGACTTTGCCACGCATTTTGGGCCAGATACGGGCCCGGCAGATGGAACCTGTTGCGATGTTGATGCCTGCTGCGGTCCCTCCTCCACCTCCGCTTCAGAACTACTGCTGCCTGCACCCTGTTCCCCCAATGGCTGCCAATCGGGGTCAACAACTGGGTCATCTATTACCTCCTCTTCTAGCTCGTGTGCAACTTCGTCTGTGTCACCGTGTCGGTCGGTGGTATAGCGTTCGTGACGGGGCAACATAGTCTCATCAGGGTCTGATTGTGGATCAGTACCCTGAGAGGGCAATGTTGTGGTCTGAGTCAAAGGACCAGCATAGTAGTCTGGCTGTGGATCAGTGCACTCCATGTCAGAATCTACTTGTAATGGGCATGGCCTGTTAACTGTTTCACTTTCTAAGCCAGGAAAGGTATGTGTAAAGAGCTCCATGGAGTAACCCGTTGTGTCGCCTGCTGCATCCTTCTCTCTTGTTGTTGTTTTTGCTGAAGAGGACAAGGAAGCGACTTGTCCCTGACCGTGAACATCCACAAACGACGCGCTGCTTTTACATTTACCAGTTTCAGAAAAGGAGGCAAAAGAGCTAGAGGCTGAGCCTGCAAGGTAAGCCAAAACTTGCTGTTGCAGCTCCGGCTTTAAAAGCGGTTTTCCTACTCCCAGAAAAGAGAGCGTTCGAGGCCTTGTGTAGCCAGACGACGAACCTGGCTCCACAGCTCCAGACTTAGGTGGAATATTTTTTTTTTCCCACGACCACCTGATGCTCCACTACCACTACCATCATTACCAGCTGACAATGAACGCCCACGGCCACGACCTCTTGCACCAGACTTCCTCATTGTTTTATAAACTTAACCAAAGTAACTATATTTGTTGCGCTCAAACAACTTACACGGTGAGCTATAACTTCAGTATGATTTCGATATCCCTTTACAGGTTGGTGAGACCGCAAGGAAAATCAGGCACAATGTTACACACTCTGTTTTCTGTGGCACCAAATCACAGAAATGCCACACACGCAGGACTGTCACTCAAGCACAAATGTCAATATTAATCTCCCATTTTTTTTTTTTTTTTTTTTTCAGGGAGACTTTAGAAACAAAATAAAATAAAATGATTTTTTTCAGGAAGAATTTAGAAACCAAATAAAATAGATTTTTTTCAGGGAGAATTTAGAAACCAAATAAAAAAAAAATAGGCTTTCTATGGCCCACTGATTGAGAGATGGCACACACAGGAGTCAGGAGTGGCACACAAGCCCAGAGGCCAATATTTATCTCCCACTGATTGATTTAGTGATTTTTTCAGGTAGAATTTAGAACCCAAATCAAGCAAAAAAATAAATAGGCTTTCTATGGCCCACTGAGTGAGAGATGGCACACACAGGAGTCAGGAGTGGCACACAAGCCCAGAGGCCAATATTTATCTCCCACTGATTGATTTAGTGATTTTTTCAGGTAGATTTTAGAACCCAAATCAAGCAAAAAAATAAATAGGCTTTCTATGGCCCACTGAGTGAGAGATGGCACACACAGGAGTCAGGAGTGGCACACAAGCCCAGAGGCCAATATTTTTCTCCCACTGATTGATTTATTGATTTTTTTCACGTAGAATTTAGAACCAAAATCAAGCCAAAAAATTAATAGGCTTTCTATGGCCCACTATTTGAGAGAGAGAGAGAGAGAGATGGCACACCCAGGAGTCAAGACTGGCACACAAGCAGAAAGGGCAATATTAATCTCCCACTGTTTTTTGTTTTTTTTTCAGGGAGACTTTAGAAACAAAATAAAATAAAATGATTTTTTCAGGAAGAATTTAGAAACCAAATAAAATAAAATGAATTTTTTCAGGGAGAATTTAGAAACCAAATAAAAAAATAGGCTTTCTATGGCCCACTGAGTGAGAGATGGCACACACAGGAGTCAGGAGTGGCACACAAGCCCAGAGGCCAATATTTATCTCCCACTGATTGATTTAGTGATTTTTTTCAGGTAGATTTTAGAACCCAAATCAAGCAAAAAAATAAATAGGCTTTCTATGGCCCACTGAGTGAGAGATGGCACACACAGGAGTCAGGAGTGGCACACAAGCCCAGAGGCCAATATTTATCTCCCACTGATTGATTTAGTGATTTTTTCAGGTAGAATTTAGAACCCAAATCAACTAAAAAAATAAATAGGCTTTCTATGGCCTACTGAGAGAGATGGCACTCTAGCAGAAATGCCAATCTTAACCTCCCACAAAAAAAAAAAAAAAAAACAGGGACTGTCCTACAATTACTATCTCCCTGCAGTAATCTCAGCCAGGTATGGCAGGCAGCAATAAGAAGTGGACTGATGCACAAATTAAATAAAAAGTGTGGACAAACAAAAAAGATAGCTGTGCAGAAAGGAAGGAACAAGAGGATTTGTGCTTTGAAAAAAGCAGTTGGTTTGCACAGCGGCGTACATACAGCAATGCAGCTATCGGGGAGCCTTCTAGGGCAGCCCAATGAGCTACAGCGCTGAGGAAAAAAAAAATAAAAAATGTAGCTTCCACTATCCCTGCACACCGAAGGTGGTGTTGGACAGTGCAAATCGCTACAGCACAAGCAGTTTGGTGGTTAATGGACCCTGCCTAACGCTATCCCTGCTTCTGACGAAGCGGCAGCAACCTCTCCCTAAGCTCAGATCAGCAGCAGTAACATGGCGGTCGGCGGGAACGCCCCTTTATAGCCCCTGTAACGCCGCAGACAGCAAGCCAATCACTGCAATGCCCTTCTCTAAGATGGTGGGGACCAGGACCTATGTCATCACGCTGCCCACACTCTGCGTTCACCTTCATTGGCTGAGAAATGGCGCTTTTCGCGTCATTGAAACGCGACTTTGGCGCGAAAGTCGCGTACCGCATGGCCGACCCCGCACAAGGGTCGGATCGGGTTTCATGAAACCCGACTTTGCCAAAAGTCGGCGACTTTTGAAAATGAACGACCCGTTTCGCTCAACCCTAGTAGCCAGACGTGTCCTTTTTTCGGTCAGTATTGAACCAGCAGCACTGAAGACTCTTTCTGAAAGCACACTGGCAGCAGGGCAAGCGAGCTCCTGTAATGCATATTCTGCCAATTCGGGCCAAGTGTCTAGTTTAGATGCCCAGTAATCAAAGGGGAATGACCTGTGAGGGAGAACATCGATAAGGGATGAAAAATAGTTTGTATCTATACTGGACAAATGCTGTCTCCTGTCACTTAGATGCAGCAGTCCCTGTTGTGTCAGCGGTCATTGAAAAATCACTCCACAACCTTGTTAGAAAACCCCTCTGTCCAATGCCACTTCGGATTTCTGCACCTTTAGCACCTCTGCCATGTTGCCCCCTACGGCAAGTGTGAGGACCATCACAACCTCTGTGTGCTGGGAATGCCTGAACCAAGCGGTCTACAAGAGTTGCTTGTTTGGCACCCAATATTTGTTCAAGGTTCTCATGTGGCATGATGTTTTGCATTTTCCCTTTATAGCGTGGATCCAGGAGGCAGGCCAACCAGTAATCGTCATCGGTCATCATTTTGACAATGCGGGGGTCCCTTTTTAGAATACGCAAGGCATACTCAGCCATGTGGGCCAATGTTCCTGGTGTCAATTCACTGGTCCTGCTGGGTTGAGGAGCACTTTCTTGGAAATCCACATCACAAGTGTCCCGCAAGAAACCTGTACCTGACCTTGCAACGCCACCAGTTTCAAGTGGCCCCTGAGAAGCATCCTCCTCCCATACATAGTCATCCCCATCATCCTCCTCCTCATCCTCTTCGACCGCCACCTCGTCCTGGACAGTTCCCTGACCCAGACAATGGCTGACTGTCATCAAGGATTCCCTCCTCCTCGGCTGCAGACGCCAGCTCCTTGATGTGCGTCAAACTTTGCATCAGCAGACGCATAAGTGGGATGCTCATGCTTATGATGGCGTCGTCTCCACTTGCCAGCCGTGTACATTCCTCGAAACACTGAAGGACTTGACAGAGGTCTTGTAGCTTGGACCACTGCACACCAGACAACTACATGTCTGCCATCCAACTGCCTGCCCGTGTATGCGTATCCTCCCACAAATACATGACAGCACGCCTGTTGTGAATTCTGTGGCTGAGTTCACTTCTGTGGTCACAAGTGGTATTGCAGTCTCTGGGCTTCCTCCCTCAGGTGTTTTGGTGAGCTCGTTGGCTGCCTTGCTATTTAGCTCCACCTGAGTCTGTCTTCCTTGCTCCTTGTCAATGTTCCAGTGTTGGATCTGAGCTACTGCATCTTTCCTTGGGCCTGCTGCTCTGCTAGATAAGTGCTTCTAGTTTGTTTTCTGTTTTTTTCTGTCCAGCTTGCTATTGTCTTTTGCTGGAAGCTCTGAGAAGCAGAGGGGTGCACCGCCGTGCTGTTAGTTCGGCACGGTGGGTCTTTTTGCCCCTTTGCGTGGTTTTCGTTTTAGGGTTTTTTGTAGACTGCATAGTTCTCTTTGCTATCCTCGCTCTGTCTAGAATATCGGGCCTCACTTTGCTGAATCTATTTCATTCCTACGTTTGTCTTTTCATCTTGCTAACAGTCATTATATGTGGGGGGCTGCCTATTCCTTTGGGGTATTTCTCTGAGGTAAGTCAGGCTTGTATTTCTATCTTCAGGCTAGTCAGCTCCTCAGGCAGTGCCGAGTTGCATAGGTAGTTGTTAGGCGCAATCCACTGCTGCTTATAGTTGTGTGAGGATAGATCAGGTACTGCAGTCTACAGAGATTCCACGTCTCAGAGCTCGTCCTATTGTTTTTGGTTATTGCCAGATCTCTGTATGTGCGCTGATTACTGCACGCTGTGTTGCCTGATTGCCAGCCATAACAGTACAAGGAGCCACACCAATGATTCCCAATAGAGGGAAAAAAGAAATCCTGACATCATTTTTTTTTCTTAGCTCTGTCTTCAGTCTTTTTTTTCCCCTAGACATTAGAGTGCTTCAGGACACAGCTGTGGACATGGATATTCAGGCTCTGTGCTCCTCAATGGATAATCTCGTTGTAAATGTACAAAAGATTCAAGATACTATTGATCAGAAATCGATGCTAGAACCAAGAATTCCGATTCCTGATTTGTTTTTTGGTGACAGAACTAAATTCCTGAGCTTCAGAAATAATTGTAAGCTATTTTTGGCCTTGAAACCTCATTCTTCTGGTAATCCTATTCAACAGGTTTTGATTATTATTTCTTTTTTGCGCGGCGACCCACAGGACTGGGCGTTTTCTCTTGCACCAGGAGATTCTGCATTGAGTAATGTTGATGCATTTTTCCTGGCGCTCGGATTGCTTTACGATGAGCCTAATTCAGTGGATCAGGCTGAGCAAAATCTGCTGGCTTTATGCCAGGGTCAGGATGATGTAGAAGTATATTGTCAGAAATTTAGGAAATGGTCAGTACTCACTCTGTGGAATGAATCTGCACTAGCGGCTTTGTTCAGAAAGGGTCTCTCTGAAGCTCTTAAGGATGTAATGGTGGGATTTCCTATGCCTGCTGGTTTGAATGAGTCTATGTCCTTGGCCATTCAGATCGGTCGTCGCTTGCGCGAGCGTAAATCTGTGCACCATCTGGCGGTACTGCCTGAGAGTAAACCTGAGCCTATGCAGTGCGACAGGACTATGATTAAAGTAGAACGGCAAGAACACAGACGTCTGAACAGACTGTGTTTCTATTGTGGTGATTCTACTCATGCTATTTCTAATTGTCCTAAACGCACTAGGCGGTTCGATAGCTCTGCCGTTATTGGTACTGTACAGTCCAAATTCCTTTTGTCCATTACCTTAATGTGCTCTTTGTCATCGTATTCTGTCATGGCGTTTGTGGATTCAGGCGCTGCCCTGAATCTGATGGATTTGGATTATGCTAAATGTTGTGGATTTTTCTTGGAGCCTTTGCGGTGTCCTATTCCGTTGACAGGAATTGATGCTACACCTTTGGCCAAGAATAAGCCTCAGTACTGGGCCCAGCTGACCATGTGCATGGCTCCTGCACATCAGGAAGTTATTCGCTTTCTGGTACTGCATAATTTGCATGATGTGGTCGTGTTGGGGTTGCCATGGCTACAAACCCATAATCCAGTATTGGATTGGAACTCTATGTCGGTAACCAGCTGGGGTTGTCAGGGAGTACATGGTGATGTTCCATTTTTGTCTATTTCGTCATCCATTCCTTCTGACATCCCAGAGTTCTTGTCGGACTTTCAGGATGTATTTGAAGAGTCCAAGTCTGATGCCCTACCTCCGCATAGGAATTGTGATTGTGCTATCGATTTGATTCCTGGTAGTAAATTCCCTAAGGGTCGTTTATTTAATTTGTCCGTACCTGAACACACCGCTATGCGCAGTTATGTGAAGGAGTCCCTGGAGAAGGGACATATTCGCCCATCGTCGTCACCATTGGGAGCAGGGTTCTTTTTTGTAGCCAAGAAGGATGGTTCGCTAAGACCGTGTATTGATTACCGCCTTCTTAATAAGATCACTGTTAAGTTTCAGTATCCCTTGCCATTGATTTCTGACTTGTTTGCTCGGATTAAGGGGGCTAGTTGGTTTACTAAGATTGATCTTCGTGGTGCGTATAATCTGGTGAGAATCAGGCAGGGAGATGAATGGAAAACGGCATTTAATACGCCCGAGGGTCATTTTGAGTATCTGGTGATGCCGTTCGGACTTGCCAATGCTCCATCTGTTTTTCAGTCTTTTATGCATGACATTTTCCGTGAGTATCTGGATAAATTCTTGATTGTTTACTTGGATGACATTTTGATCTTCTCAGATGATTGGGAGTCTCATGTGAAGCAAGTCAGAATGGTTTTCCAGGTACTGCGTGCTAATTCCTTGTTCGTGAAGGGATCAAAGTGTCTCTTCGGTGTGCAGAAAGTTTCATTTTTGGGGTTCATCTTTTCCCCTTCTACTATCGAGATGGATCCGGTTAAGGTTCAGGCCATTCAGGATTGGACTCAGCCGACATCTCTAAAAAGTCTGCAGAAATTCCTGGGCTTTGCTAATTTTTATCGTCGCTTCATCTGTAATTTTTCTAGCATTGCCAGACCATTGACCGATTTGACCAAGAAGGGTGCTGATTTGGTTAATTGGTCTTCTGCTGCCGTGGAAGCTTTTCAGGAGTTGAAGCGTCGTTTTTGCTGTGCCCCTGTGTTGTGTCAACCTGATGTTTCTCTTCCGTTCCAGGTCGAGGTTGATGCTTCTGAGATTGGTGCAGGGGCGGTTTTGTCACAGAGAGGTTCTGGTTGCTCAGTGTTCAAACCATGTGCTTTCTTTTCAAGGAAATTTTCTGCTGCTGAGCGTAATTATGATGTGGGCAACCGAGAGTTGCTGGCCATGAAGTGGGCATTCGAGGAGTGGCGTCATTGGCTTGAGGGTGCTAAGCATCGCGTGGTGGTATTGACTGATCATAAGAACTTGACTTATCTCGAGTCTGCCAAGCGCTTGAATCCTAGACAGGCCCGTTGGTCGTTATTTTTTGCTCGTTTTGATTTTGTGATTTCATACCTTCCGGGCTCTAAAAATGTGAAGGCGGATGCTCTGTCTAGGAGTTTTGTGCCCGACTCTCCGGGGTTATCTGAGCCGGCGAGTATCCTCAAGGAAGGAGTCATTGTGTCTGCCATCTCCCCTGATTTGCGGAGAGTGTTGCAGAAATTTCAGGCTAATAAACCTGATCGTTGTCCGGCCGAGAAACTGTTCGTCCCTGATAGGTGGACTAGTAAAGTTATCTCTGAACTTCATTGTTCGGTGCTGGCCGGTCATCCAGGAATCTTTGGTACCAGGGAGTTGGTTGCTAGATCCTTCTGGTGGCCATCTCTGTCACGGGATGTGCGTGCTTTTGTGCAGTCCTCTGGAATTTGTGCTAGGGCTAAGCCCTGCTGTTCACGTGCCAGTGGGTTGCTTTTGCCCTTGCCGGTCCCGAAGAGGCCTTGGACACATATTTCGATGGATTTCATTTCTGACCTTCCCGTTTCTCAAAAAATGTCGGTCATTTGGGTGGTCTGTGATCGCTTTTCTAAAATGGTCCATCTGGTGCCCTTGGTTAAATTGCCTTCCTCCTCTGATTTGGTGCCTTTGTTCTTCCAGCATGTGGTTCGTTTACATGGCATTCCTGAGAATATTGTTTCTGACAGAGGTTCCCAGTTTGTCTCGAGGTTCTGGCGAGCCTTTTGTGGTAGGATGGGCATTGACCTATCTTTCTCCTCGGCCTTCCATCCTCAGACTAATGGCCAGACCGAACGAACCAATCAGACCTTGGAAACATATCTGAGATGTTTTGTTTCCGCTGACCAGGATGATTGGGTGTCATTTTTGCCGTTGGCTGAGTTCGCCCTTAATAATCGGGCCAGCTCGGCTACCTTGGTCTCTCCATTTTTCTGCAATTCTGGGTTCCATCCTCGTTTCTCTTCAGGACAGGTTGAGTCTTCGGACTGTCCTGGTGTGGATTCTGTGGTGGACAGGTTGCAGCAGATCTGGACTCAGGTAGTGGACAATTTGACCTTGTCCCAGGAGAAGGCTCAGCTTTTCGCTAATCGCAGACGCCGTGTGGGACCCCGACTTCGTGTTGGGGATTTGGTTTGGTTATCTTCTCGTCATATTCCTATGAAGGTTTCCTCTCCTAAATTTAAACCTCGTTTTATTGGTCCGTATAGGATTTCTGAGATTCTCAATCCGGTGTCTTTTCGTCTGACCCTCCCAGACTCCTTTTCCATACATAATGTATTCCATAGGTCGTTGTTGAGGAGATACGTGGCACCTATGGTTCCATCTGTGGAGCCTCCTGCCCCTGTTTTGGTGGAGGGGGAATTGGAGTATATTGTGGAGAAGATTTTGGATTCTCGTGTCTCTAGACGGAAACTCCAGTATCTGGTCAAATGGAAGGGTTATGCTCAGGAAGATAATTCCTGGGTTTTTGCCTCTGATGTCCATGCCCCAGATCTTGTTCGTGCCTTTCATGTGGCTCATCCTGGTCGGCCTGGGGGTTCTGGTGAGGGTTCGGTGACCCCTCCTCAAGGGGGGGGTACTGTTGTGAATTCTGTGGCTGAGTTCACTTCTGTGGTCACAAGTGGTATTGCAGTCTCTGGGCTTCCTCCCTCAGGTGTTTTGGTGAGCTCGTTGGCTGCCTTGCTATTTAGCTCCACCTGAGTCTGTCTTCCTTGCTCCTTGTCAATGTTCCAGTGTTGGATCTGAGCTACTGCATCTTTCCTTGGGCCTGCTGCTCTGCTAGATAAGTGCTTCTAGTTTGTTTTCTGTTTTTTTCTGTCCAGCTTGCTATTGTCTTTTGCTGGAAGCTCTGAGAAGCAGAGGGGTGCACCGCCGTGCTGTTAGTTCGGCACGGTGGGTCTTTTTGCCCCTTTGCGTGGTTTTCGTTTTAGGGTTTTTTGTAGACTGCATAGTTCTCTTTGCTATCCTCGCTCTGTCTAGAATATCGGGCCTCACTTTGCTGAATCTATTTCATTCCTACGTTTGTCTTTTCATCTTGCTAACAGTCATTATATGTGGGGGGCTGCCTATTCCTTTGGGGTATTTCTCTGAGGTAAGTCAGGCTTGTATTTCTATCTTCAGGCTAGTCAGCTCCTCAGGCAGTGCCGAGTTGCATAGGTAGTTGTTAGGCGCAATCCACTGCTGCTTATAGTTGTGTGAGGATAGATCAGGTACTGCAGTCTACAGAGATTCCACGTCTCAGAGCTCGTCCTATTGTTTTTGGTTATTGCCAGATCTCTGTATGTGCGCTGATTACTGCACGCTGTGTTGCCTGATTGCCAGCCATAACACACGCCTCTGTTCACACAGCCTCTGAACTATGTGCAATGTGGAGTTCCACCTTGTTGCAACGTCGATAATTAGGCGGTACTGTGGAAGATTGAGCGATCGCTGATGGTTCAGCATACGGCTGGAGTGTACAGGCGACCGGCGGATGTGCGAGCAAAGTCTTCGCACCTTCAGGAGCAGGGCTGGTAACTCTGGATAATTTTTAAGAAAGCACTGCACCACCAGGTTCAAAGTGTGAGCCAGGCAAGGTATGTGTTTGAGTTGTGAAAGGGATATGGCAGCCATAAAATTCCTTCCATTATCACTGACTACCTTGCCTGCCTCAAGATGTACACTGCCCAGCCATGACTGAGTTTCTTGCTGCAAGAACTCGGCCAGAACTTCCGCGGTGTGTCTGTTGTCGCCCAAACACTTCATTTCAAACATGTCCTGCTGACGCTTCCCACTAGCTGTTCCGTAATGGGACACCTCATGTGCAACACTGGCAGCTGCGGATGGAGTGGTCGTGCGACAGCGCTCTGTGGATGAGCTTTCGCTTCTGGAGAAGGAGGAGGAGGAGGTGGGGTGGCGAACGTCTACAGCCAACTGTTTCCTAGATCGTGGGCTAGGCAGAACTGTCCCACTATTGCTGTCCCCTGTGGACCCTGCATCCACGACATTAACCCAGTGCGCCGTGATGGACACGTAACATCCCTGGCCATGCCTACTGGTCCTGACAGACTGCCTCAGTGCATGGACAATGTGGTCTTTGACATGCTGGTGGAGGGCTGGGATGGCTTTTCTCGCAAAGAAGTGGCGACTGGGTAGGTCATAGCGTGGTACTGCGTAGGCCATCAGGGCTTTGAAAGCTTCGCTTTCAACCAACCGGTAGGGCATCATCTCTAACGAGATAAGTCTGGCAATGTGGGCGTTCAAAACCTTTGTACGCGGATGACAGGATGAGTACTTTTGTTTCCTAACAAGAGTCTCTTCTAGGGTGAGCTGGACAGGAGAGCTGCCTATTGTGGAACTAGCGGTGGTGGTGGTTGTGGACATGGCAGATTGAGAGTGAGTTGGTGATGTTGGCCTACATACAGTGCTTCCTACCAATAACCTTCTGACTCCCTGACTGCTTTGGCCTCGCGATGATCCCTCCACATTTGCTGATGGTGTCCTAACCGGTGGGCTTACAGTGAGGGAAGCAATGTTGCAGTGCTGACTACCTTCATTTAGACCTGGTGCACCAACGTTACGGGACGTTAGGTAGTTAGTCCAGGCTTGCAAGTGCATGCTGTTTAAATGTCTACGCATGCACTTTGTATTTAAATTGTTAAGAATCTTCCCTCTGCTAAAGGTCTGTGAGCATTTTTTAAAGATCACTTTTGACTGATCATTGGGATCTTGGTCAAAAAAAATGCCACACTGCACTCTTCCTACTATGGAATTCCTTTTCAGGCATTGCACGCTGTGCAACTTTCACAGGATGGCAACGCTGTTCTTAAACTGGTTTTGTCAAACGTTTTTTGCCTGATACGCGCCTGCCAGATGACAGCTGTTGCGATGTAGATTGGTGCTGCTGTGGATAACCCTCCTCCGCTTCTGAGCTAGTGGCAGCGCCACCCTTTTCCCCCAATGGCTGCCAATCTGGGTCAAGAACTGGGTCATCTATCACCTCCTCCTCCTCAATGTCATGTGCACCTTCCTCAGTGTCACCGTGTAAGGTGCTATAGCGTTCGGGACAGGGCACCATAGTCTCATCAGGGTCAGATTCTGGCTCAGCAAACTGCGAGGGCAATGTAGTGATCTGACTCGATGGAACAGCATCATAATCTAGCTGTGGCTGTTCATCAGTGCACTCCATGTCCGATTCTTCTTGTAATGGGCAGGGTACAATTTCCCTTTCTAACCCAGGCACGGTATGTGTAAAGAGCTCCATGGAGTAACCTGTTGTGTCGCCTGATGCATCCTTCACTTTTGGTTTGGGAGAAGGACACAAGGAAATGTCTTGTTCCTGACCGGGAGCATCCACTGACGACTGGCTGCTGTGACATTTTGAACTTTGGGAAGAGGAGGCCAAAGAGCTAGAGGCTGAGTCAGCAAGGAAAGCCAAAACTTTTTCCTGCTGCTCTGGCTTTAAAAACTGTTTTCCTACTCCCAGGTAAGGGAGCCTTCTAGGCCTTGTGTAGCCAGACGATGACGCAGGCTCAACACCTCCAGCCTTAGGCGCTACTGTGCTTTTGCCACTACCACCAGATGCAGCACCACCATCAGTACCAGCTGACAACTCCGCCCACGGCCTCTTCCACCAGACTTCCTCATTTTTGGGGGGGAGACACAGAACCACAACTCTGGCCCTGTGGTATAACAGTAAGCTATGAACGTGGCAGAAAGTGGCTGCCTGATATATACGACACACTAGCAGTACAGCAGAATATACACTGTGTGCGAATTTTAATCTCCCTTTTTTTGGGGGGGAGACACAGAACAAAAACTCTGGCCCAGTGGTATAACAGTAAACTATGAACGTGCCAGAAAGTGGCTGCCTGATGTATACGACACACTAGCAGTACAGCAGAATATACACTGTGTGCAAATTTTAATCTCCCTTTTTTTGGTAGGGAGACACAGAAGCACAACTCTGGCCCAGTGGTATAACAATAAACTATGAACGTGGCAGAAAGTGGCTGCCTGATATATACGATACACTAGCAGTACAGCAGAATATACACTGTGTGCAAATTTTAATCTCCCTTTTTTTGGGAGGGAGACACAGAAGCACAACTCTGGCCCAGTGGTATAACAGTAAACTATGAACGTGGCAGAAAGTGGCTGCCTGATATATATGACACACTAGCAGTACAGCAGAATATACACTGTGTGCAAATTTTAATCTCCCTTTTTTTTGGGGGGGAGACACAGAACCACAACTCTGGCCCAGTGGTATAACACAACACTATGAATGTGCCAGAAAGTGGCTGGAATTATTATTTCAAAAAAATAAAAAATTAAAAAAAATAACAAGCTCCCTACAATGAGCTCAGGACAAGTATGGCAGCAATAAAAAGGACTGCTTAACACAAAAATGTGGACAAATAAACAAGATAGGTAACTGTGCAGAAAGGAGCAACAGGAATTTTGCTTTTAAAAAAGCAGTTGGTTTTCACAGCACCGTGCACACAGCTATGCAGCTGCTGCACTAAAATACGACCTCCACTGTCCCTGCACAAAAAGGTGGTGTGGGACAGTGAAAATCGCTCCAGCACAAGCGGTTTGGGGGTTTATATTTCCTCCCTAACTCTGTCCCTGCTTCTGACTAACTGCAGCAACACCTCTCCCTATGCTCAGATCGGCAGAAGTAAGATGGCGGTCGGCGTGCACGCCCCTTTATACCCCCTGTGACGCCACAGACAGCAAGCCAATCACTGCCATGCCCTTCTCAAAGATGGTGGGGACCGAGACCTATGTCATCACGCTGCCCACACTATGCGTCCTCCTTCATTGGATGAAAAACGGCGGTGACAGCGTCATATGAAACGCGACTTTGGCGCTCTGATCGTGTATCGCATGGCCGATCCCACTGTAGGATCGGTTTGGGTTTCATGAAACCCGACTTTGCCTAAAAGTCGCCGATTTATGAAAATGACCGATCCGTTTTGCTCAACCCTAGTCATAAACAAAAATAAAAAAATAGTGACATCTTGTAATTCCCCATTCATTGGTAATAAGCTTCTAATGACAATTCCTGACAAAAACAATTAATGACTAATAAATATTGCAGAAAATTAGTTTTGCTTCAGAAATCCAAAGCAAATTACATGTGTCATTGCCAAGGCAGCAGATACCATAAGAAATTCTGTTATTTTGACATCCTCCTGTTTTCACACATATTTTGGTCATGTTATGTGTTTATTAGGTTCCTATTGTGGTTACTGCGTGGATACATATTAGCAGTTCTGAATTATAAATGTTGCTACTTACATCAGACTCTACTCTTTATCTAATCTAATGTTAGAACTGTTTGCAATATTCTTATAAGTCTTATTATGGCTGTAGGAGTCATTTTAAAGCAATAACAATACAACTTGTTCTCTTTCACAATGACAACATGTTGTGCACAGTAGAGATTTCTTGCAATTATCTTGCTTACTTGCCTTTTTTTCCAGGAATATAAATTATTGAGATTTGGGTTACATTGCCTTCTACTTTGATTTTGAAATATCTAAACCTAATATAAAATTTTTCCTGCTTTTTAAAATTCAAAGTCTAAAAAATTAATTGCCATCAAGTACGTACAAATTATAGAACGTTGCTCTCCTTTGAGAACAAGGGAGTGTATGTAAAATGACTGCTTCTGCAGCAATTAGTTCCAATCCGCCCCCTGTTATTGTAGAAAAGGCTTCTACCATATGTCAGAAGAGAACAAAGCTGAAATGTCTGTGTAATCTACATGCTGAAAAATGGCCCGTGCTTAGGAACTTTATTGAATCATTTATTAAATTGCATAATAATAAAATCAGCTTTAATTCTACATGAGAAAGTGTAATTGATTAAAGAATGCTTCTGCTTTTACTTCCAAGGATAATCTTCTGTTTCTAAATCAGCTTTAATCTTCTGTAATTCTACTTAGCCGACTATCCGATTATTTATCATTGCCTTAATAGATCAAACTGCTCAGTAATAATATTAGTGCTGGTCCTTTATTTTTATGAACATCGGAACTTAACCTTTATAATGTTCTATTGGATGTACTGGTTAGAGCAATGGCAGACACTAACAGAAGAGGGCCCCTGTGCAAGAGCCGTATATGGGCCCCTTGCAGACCAATAGTTCATCACAACTCACACTATGTGTTGGAGATGGAAGTGGACCACCTTATCTCTTGGGCTCTATGCAGCTGCACAGATTGCACCAATGGTATGTCCACTCCTAGGTTAGAGTTACTTGAAGTGCATGTTATCTGAAAGCATCCATGCTAAAATAGTAACATAGTAACATAGTTAGTAAGGCCGAAAAAAGACATTTGTCCATCCAGTTCAGCCTATATTCCATCATAATAAATCCCCAGATCTACGTCCTTCTACAGAACCTAATAATTGTATGATACAATATTGTTCTGCTCCAGGAAGACATCCAGGCCTCTCTTGAACCCCTCGACTGAGTTCGCCATCACCACCTCCTCAGGCAAGCAATTCCAGATTCTCACTGCCCTAACAGTAAAGAATCCTCTTCTATGTTGGTGGAAAAACCTTCTCTCCTCCAGACGCAAAGAATGCCCCCTTGTGCCTGTCACCTTCCTTGGTATAAACAGATCCTTAGCGAGATATTTGTATTGTCCCCTTATATACTTATACATGGTTATTAGATCGCCCCTCAGTCATCTTTTTTCTAGACTAAATAATCCTAATTTCGCTAATCTATCTGGGTATTGTAGTTCTCCCATCCCCTTTATTAATTTTGTTGCCCTCCTTTGTACTCTCTCTAGTTCCATCATATCCTTCCTGAACACCGGTGCCCAAAACTGGACACAGTACTCCATGTGCGGTCTAACTATGGATTTGTACAGAGGCAGTATAATGCTCTCATCATGTGTATCCAGACCTCCAGAAAATAAGTTTTCCCATTCAAGTGGTCCCCAGCAGCCATTCATATAACTTTCTAAATAGTTTCTATAAGCAGATATGTCCCAATTCATCATTGCAGGCAGAGATATGTCACAATTCGGTGCTACATCCTGTAGTCACATTGTATGTTCACTTAACCCCTTTATGACCTTTGACGTACATTTATGTCAAAAGTTGTGTCCCTGCCTTTGATGTGGGCTTAATCAGTCATCATGTGACTTTAACAGCCATGGCAGGGAACACCCATCAACCAGCTAAATCCCGCTGTTAATTACTAACAGTGGGATTTAATACACGCCAGACAGAAGCGCGTCATTCATCCTACCTATCAGCACCCCTGTCATATGATCGCGTGGCACCAGTGGGTTGTCAGGACAGCCGGAGGTTTGCTGAAGACCCCTGTGCCTTTTATTACGATATTCCTGTGAATGCCGGTTCACGGCCGTTGTTCATAGGAAATCTTGATTTCTGCTATACACAGCAGTGTTGAAGCACCGCTAAGTATAGCACTGGCGATCGGGTGATCACAACTTCCAGTCTCCTAAATGGATTATTAGATATAGTAAAACAAAGTTTTTCAAAATATGAAAAAAATAAAAAAAAACAAGAGTTAAAATCACCCACATTTTGTCCCATTAAAAAATTAAACACTTAAAATAAATATACATATTTGGTACTACTGCATGCACAATGGTCCGATCAATCAAAATATAAAATAAATGAATCCGATAGTTAAACGGCGTAGCGAGAAAAAAATAAAAACGTCAGAGTTAGGTTTTTTGACCACATTGCAATAAAATGTATCTAACCCAAAATGTAAGCACATCAGCTCAGGGCATAAAAAATAGGCGATCCGCAGCCCCAGTCCCCGAAAAATGAAAATGTTACAGGTCTCAAAAAATGGCGACACAGGCGGAAAAAAAATTCTAATAAATTTTAAAATTCTTTTTAACAAGTTAAATAAAAAATAGCTATACATGTTTGGTATTTGCGTAATCATACTTACCTGGGGAATCATAATACCAGGTCAGTTTTACCATGTAGCGAACATGATAAATAATTAAAAAAAAAACAATTGTGAAATTGCACTTTTGGCTGCAATTTCAACCTACTTGGAATTTCTTTCCTGCTTAACAGTGGATCACATGATAAAATAGATGGAATCATTAAAAAGTTGAACTTGTCTCACAAAAAACAAGCTTTCATATACCTATGGGAATGGGAAAATAAAAAAGTTATGGCTCTTGGAATAAGGGGAGGAAAAAACGAAAGTGCAAAAACAGAAAATTGCAAGGTTATGAATGGGTATTAAAGAATACCTCACTATAACTTCCTCATTGATGACATCTTATTTAAAAGCACATTACAGCTTTAACAAATAATGCCCTTTTGTTGACTTTATTGATGTCTACTTGCAGTCATTTAAGAGTAACTTTGAGGTTGATACACCACAGAGCAGCAGCTGTATGTGGCCAAGAACATTTAAACAACAGTCATGCAGTTTTACAAAAAAAAGTGGGATGTCATTTCTAACCCTTTAATGACTATATTATATGATATGATGTATATCCATCAAGAGTGTGTGCTTTTTGTGGACAATGACGGATAATAACTAGTGATGAGCAAAAGTGCTTGGTGATACTTACTGACAAATAGCTTACTTTCCCACTTTGCAGGGAGGCAATGGACACCACTTCTGAAGGCACACCTGTGTGAGCAGGTGCTTGGTTGGATAGCAGATATGCTTCCAGCATGCTTGCCAGCACAACCCAGTCTTCCACATGGTCCAGTCTCGCCTTCCAAGAGTCTAGATGACGTATTGCTCACTCTTATCTCCCTTCCTCCCTTCATGTTTAGCCCCAGGGGACCAGTGATCCCACGCTATGACTCTCCGGGGAGCTCTTTACATCATCATTTCTTGCTTTTGGCCTCTCAGCCTGCATGTTCAAAGA
Source organism: Ranitomeya imitator (assembly GCF_032444005.1). Lineage (NCBI taxonomy): Eukaryota > Metazoa > Chordata > Amphibia > Anura > Dendrobatidae > Ranitomeya > Ranitomeya imitator. The sequence continues at coordinate 507,780,620 of NC_091286.1, forward strand.
GTGACAAGAGAGGAGGATATGCTGTTTAGTGATGCACAAAACTTAAAACAACCATAGTCACAAGAAGATAACTGTAGGGAATGGCAAATTTTTTCTAAGGAGGTAGATAATGAAGAGACACAGTTGCGGAAAAGTCAGATTGTTGTTAAGTCCCAAGACAGGAGGACCAGGCTGCTGCTGTGGAAGATGAAATGGTGGATGATGAAGTCACAGACCCAACTTTGGAAGCTGGCATGCAGAGAGAGTCCAGCAGTGCTGAGGTAGAAGGATCAGCAGCACCGAAACAGGCAGTTAGAGGAAGTGGGGTGACTAGAGGAGAAGGCGGGCAACTGTTTTACAGAGCACCGACACTCATGAATTTCTTTGTCAAAGTGTTCTCAAGTCTGGGACTTTCTTAAAGAGAGTTCTGAGGCAAAAAAATGGTCATTTGCAAACTGTGCCATGCCAAGGCCAGCAAGTGCCTGACCACTAAGAGCCTCACCACCATCAGCATGATCAGGCACATGTCATCTTAGCACCCACCTGGATAGACTGAATGCCTGGGTCTAGAATTGGTGCCAGTGCCTCTTCCCCTGTGCTAGGTGCTTGTCAATAACCTGCCCATGACACTGATGCAGATGTCTCCTGCCCTGCATCTGTCCTTTTACATTCTGAGGCACCATCATCAGGCACTTCCAAATCCTTGTCCCATTTAGCTGTCCCTACCCCAGGCCTTGGAAAGAAAAAGAAAGTTTCCAACCACCCACCCAGAAATCCAAATGCTAAACAGGAACATTTCCATGCTGCATGCCATGGAAATGTTGCTGTTTAGGCTTTCCGCCAACTCATGGCGGCAGCTGTCCCTCGGTACTCAGTCCCCAGCCACACCTATTTCTACTGGTGAGACATCCATGCCTTGTACCAGCATGTGTCCAGGAACATCGCCCATACCCTTACCAATTCACTTACTAGGATTGTCCACTTACTGACCGACATGTGGACAAGCGCTTGTAGAGTGGGACATTACATTTCCCTGATGGCACAATGGGTGCTCTGCAGTGCTGCCTCAGCAAAGTGGCAACGAGCTCTGCTGAAGCTAATTCATCTATTAGGCAAACCGCACACTGCAGCAAAGTTATTGATCGGAATAACAGACCAGACAGATCTGTGGCTCTCACCGCTAAACCTGCAACCAGGCATGGTCATGTGAGGTAATGGCAAGCATGAAGCTTGGCAAGCTCACACACGATTCATGCTAGGCGCACGTGCTCAACTTGGTAGTTCATCGGTTTCTGAAAACCTAACTAGGTTTGGCAGAATTTCTAGTCAAGGTATGCCACTTCAGTGTCACTCTTGAAAGTAGAGAGGTCCGAGTCTCCAACCTTGCTATGCTCCTGTTAAACCCTGATCTATCCCTTCCCCACCCCATGAGACATGGACAAAAATATAATGCAAATAAGACACAAAGACAAAACAGGGATAACAGAAAACATCTATCATAGAAAAGCATTAACTAACAATATGGAGGAGTAAAGAGACAGGGAGGAATAAACTAAATTGGAACAGGAATCAAAATATAAACACGCATACTACAGTCACCAAACCACAGAACACTTCTATAACAACTCGGCTCTAACCACTTATCTTAAGCACACAGTGCAGGAAAACAAATCTTTCACCAGCATGGACAAGAAGGTCTGACCAGTTTATATTGGAAGAGGTAATGACCAGATCAGAAGCAGCTGAAATGGAGCTGCATATTTCTGACCAGCACAGAAAGGGTCATTAACTTTGTCAGCACCAGAAGAAACTAATATGGGAAATTTAACATGGGACACAAATCACACCATCACTAAAGATGACTTGCGAATTATTACCCAACCTGTATCTCTAACTCCAGGTCTTCCAGGGATATGTTGTGGTGAAGTATATCGTGGCACAGCTGTGTCAGTGCACAAGATAGTTTTCCCACACCAGTAAACATATAATAGGTAAATAACTTGGCACTCAACTTGTCAATGGTGATGATTAGGGTTGAGCGAAACGGGTCGTTCATTTTTAAAAGTCGCCGACTTTTGGCAAAGTCGGGTTTCATGAAACCCGACCCGACCCCTGTGCGTGGTCGGCCATGCAGTACGCGACTTTCGCGCCAAAGTCGCGTTTCAATGACGCGAAAAGCACCATTTCTCAGCCAATGAAGGTGAACGCAGAGTGTGGGCAGCGTGATGACATAGGTCCTGGTCCCCACCATCTTAGAGAAGGGCATTGCAGTGATTGGCTTGCTGTCTGCGGCGTCACAGGGGCTATAAAGGGGTGTTCCCGCCGACCGCCATCTTACTGCTGCTGATCTGAGCTTAGGGAGAGGTTGCTGCCGCTTCGTCAGAAGCAGGGATAGCGTTAGGCAGGGTCCATTAACCACCAAACCGCTTGTGCTGTAGCGATTTCCACTGTCCAACACCACCTTCGGTGTGCAGGGACAGTGGAAGCTACATTTTTTTTTTTCTCAGCGCTGTAGCTCATTGGGCTGCCCTAGAAGGCTCCCTGATAGCTGCATTGCTGTGTGTACGCCGCTGTGCAAACCAACTGCTTTTTTCAAAGCACAAATCCTGTTGTTCCTTCCTTTCTGCACAGCTATCTTTTTTGTTTGTCCACACTTTTTATTTAATTTGTGCATCAGTCCACTCCTTATTGCTGCCTGCCATACCTGGCTGAGATTACTGCAGGGAGATAGTAATTGTAGGACAGTCCCTGTTTTTTTTTTGTTTTTTTTAATTCTCCCTAAAAAAATAAGTTGTGGGACATTAAGATGGGCTTGTGTGCCACTCCTGACTCCTGTGTGTGCCATCTCTCACTCAGTGGGCCATAGAAAGCCTATTTATTTTTTTGCTTGATTTGGGTTCTAAATCCTACCTGAAAAAATCAATAAATCAATCAGTGGGAGAAAAATATTGGCCTCTGGGCTTGTGTGCCACTCCTGACTCCTGTGTGTGCCACCTCTCACTCAGTGGGCCATAGAAAGCCTTTTTTTTAATTTGGTTTCTAAATTGTCCCTGAAAAAATCATTTTATTTTATTTGGTTTCTAAATTCTTCCTGAAAAAATCATTTTATTTTATTTTGTTTCTAAAGTCTCCCTGAAAAAAATAAAAATAAATAAAACAGTGGGAGATTAATATTGCCCTTTCTGCTTGTGTGCCAGTCTTGACTCCTGGATGTGCCATATCTCTCTCTCTCTCAAATTGTGGGCCATAGAAAGCCTATTTATTTTTTTGCTTGATTTGGGTTCCAAAATCTACCTGAAAAAATCAGTACATCAGTCAGTGGGAGAAAAATATTGGCCTCTGGGCTTGTGTGCCACTCCTGACTCCTGTGTGTGCCATCTCTCTCTCTCAAATTGTGGGCCATAGAAAGCCTATTTATTTTTTTGCTTGATTTGGGTTCCAAAATCTACCTGAAAAAATCACGACATCAATCAGTGGGAGAAAAATATTGGGACCTCTGGGCTTGTGTGCCACTCCTGACTCCTGTGTGTGCCATCTCTCTCTCTCTCTCTCTCAAATTGTGGGCCATAGAAAGCCTATTTATTTTTTTGCTTGATTTGGGTTCCAAAATCTACCTGAAAAAAATCAGTACATCAATCAGTGGGAGAAAATTATTGGCCTCTGCGCTTGTGTGCCACTCCTGACTCCTGTGTGTGCCATCTCTCACTCAGTGGGCCATAGAAAGCCTATTTTTTTTTTATTTGGTTTCTAAATTGTCCCTGAAAAAATCATTTTATTTTATTTGGTTTCTAAATTCTTCCTGAAAAAATCATTTTATTTTATTTTGTTTCTAAAGTCTCCCTGAAAAAAAAAGAAAAATCAGTGGGAGATTAATATTGACATTTGTGCTTGAGTGACAGTCCTGCGTGTGTGGCATCTCTGTGATTTGGTGCCACAGAAAACAGAGTGTGTAACATTGTGCCTGATTTTCCTTGTGGTCTCACCAACCTGTAAAGGGATATTGAAATCATACTGAAGTTATAGCTCACCATGTAAGTTGTTTGACAGCAACAAATAAAGTTACTTTGGTTAAGTTTTTAAAACAATGAGGAAGTCTGGTGCAAGAGGTCGTTGGCGTTCATTGTCAGCTGGTAATGATGGTAGTGGTAGTGGAGCATCAGGTGGTCGTGGGAAAAAAAATATTCCAGCTAAGTCTGGAGCTGTGGAGCCAGGTTCGTCGTCTGGCTACACAAGGCCTCGAACGCTCTCTTTTCTGGGAGTAGGAAAACCGCTTTTAAAGCCGGAGCAGCAACAGCAAGTTTTGGCTTACATTGCAGACTCAGCCTCTAGCTCTTTTGCCTCCTCTTCTGAAACTGGTAAATGTAAAAGCAGTGCGTCGCTTGTGGATGTTCACGGTCAGGAACAAGTCGCTTCCTTGTCCTCTTCAGCAAAAACAACAACAAGAGAGAAGGATGCAGCAGGCGACACAACGGGTTACTTCATGGAGCTCTTTACACATACCGTCCCTGGCTTACAAAGTGAAACAGTTAACAGGCCATGCCCATTACAAGTAGATTCTGACATGGAGTGCACTGATGCAGAGCCACAGCCAGACTACTATGCTGGTCCTTTGACTCAGACCACAACATTGCCCTCTCAGGGTACTGATCCACAATCAGACCCTGATGAGACTATGTTGCCCCGTCACGAACGCTATACCGCCGACCGACACGGTGACGCAGACAAAATTGCACACGAGCTAGAAGAGGAGGTAATAGATGACCCAGTTGTTGACCCCGATTGGCAGCCATTGGGGGAGCAGGGTGCAGGCGGCAGTAGTTCAGAAGTGGAGGTGGAGGAGGGGCCGCAGCAGGCATCAACATCGCAACAGGTTCCATCTGCCGGGCCCGTATCTGGCCCAAAACGCGTGGCAAAGCCAAAACCTGTTGGAGGACAGCGTGGCCATCCGGTTAAAGCTCAGTCTGCAGTGGCTGAAAAGGGATCCGAGGCTCGAAAGAGTGCAGTCTGGCATTTTTTTAAACAACATCCAATTGATCCGCACAAAGTCATCTGTCAAAAATGTTCAACTAGCTTAAGCAGAGGTCAGAATCTGAAAAGTCTCAATACAAGTTGCATGCATAGACATTTAACCACCATGCATTTTCAAGCCTGGACTAACTACCAAACGTCCCTTAAGGTTGTAGCACCCTCGGCCAATGAAGCTAGTCAGCAACGCAACATCCCTTCCGTCACTGTAAGGCCACCATTTTCCGCACCACCGGCAGTATCTGTGCAGGATTCTTTGCCAGCCAAAAGCAGTCAGGGTCAGGGAATCACCAGTTTTGTAGGAGGAAATATTGCATCTAGTGCACCGGCGGAAACAATACCGTCTCCAACCGTCTCTCAGTCTGCCATGTCCACCGGCACACCCGCAAGTTCCACGATCTCCAGCTCTCCAGTCCAGCTCACCCTACATGAGACTCTCGTTAGAAAAAGGAAGTACTTAGCCTCGCATCCGCGTACACAGGGTTTTAACGCCCACATAGCTAGACTAATCTCGTTAGAGATGATGCCCTACCGGTTAGTTGAAAGCGAAGCTTTCAAAGCCCTGATGGAGTACACTGAACCACGCTACGAGCTACCCAGTCGACACTTTTTTTCCAGAAAAGCCATCCCAGCCCTGCACCAGCATGTTAAACAGCGCATCATCCATGCACTCAGGCAATCTGTGAGTACAATGGTGCACCTGACTACAGATGCATGGACCAGTAGGCATGGCCAGGGACGTTACGTGTCCATCACGGCACACTGGGTGAATGTGGTGGATGCAGGGTCCACAAGGGACATCAATTTCGGGACAGTTGTGTCTAGCCCACGGTCTAGGAAACAGTTGGCTGTAGGCGTTCGCACCCCCTCCTCCTCCTCCTCGTCCTCCTGCAGAAGTGACAGCTCTTCCACTGACCGCAGTCGGCCAACCACTCCATCGGCAGCTGACACTGTTGCACACCAGTTGTCCCATTGTGGGCCAGCTTCTGGCAAGCGTCAGCAGGCTGTATTGGCTATGAAGTGTTTGGGCAACAACAGACACACCGCGGAAGTTCTGTCCGAGTTCTTGCAACAAGAAACGCAGTCGTGGCTGGGCACAGTAGATCTTGAGGCAGGCAAGGTAGTGAGTGATAACGGAAGGAATTTCATGGCTGCCATCTCCCTTTTCCAACTGAAACACATTCCTTGCCTGGCTCACACCTTAAACCTGGTGGTGCAGTGCTTATTGAAAACTTATCCTGGGTTCTCCGACCTGCTCCTCAAAGTGCGTGGACTTTGCTCACATATCCGCCGTTCGCCTGTACACTCCAGCCGTATGCAGACCTATCAGCGGTCTTTGAACCTTCCCCAGCATCGCCTAATCATAGACGTTGCAACAAGGTGGAACTCAACACTGCACATGCTTCAGAGACTGTGCCAAGAGAGGCGGGCTGTTATGTTTTTGTGGGAGGATACACATACACGGGCAGGCAGTAGGATGGCAGACATGGAGTTGTCAGGTGTGCAGTGGTCGAAGATACAAGACGTGTCAAGTCCTTCAGTGTTTTGAGGAATGCACACGGCTGGTTAGTGCAGACAACGCCATAATAAGCATGAGCATCCCCCTAATGTGTCTGCTGATGCAAAGTTTGACGCACATAAAGGATCAGGCGTCTGCACCAGAGGAAGAGGAAAGCCTTGATGACAGTCAGCCATTGTCTGGTCCGGGCAGTGTACAGGACGAGGTAGCGGGCGAAGAGGAGGTGGAGGACGAGGAGGATGATGGGGATGAGTATATTTTTAATGAGGAAGCTTTCCCGGGGGCACTGGAAATTGGTTGCGTGTTAAAGCCGGGTTCTGGTTTTTTGAGGGACACAAGTGACGTAGATTTGCCAGAAACTGCCCCTCAACCAATCACAACCGCAGATTTGACAAATGGAACTTTGGCCCACGTGGCGGATTATGCCTTACGTATCCTCAAAAGGGACACACGCATTACTAAAATGATGAACGATGACAATTACTGGTTGGCCTGCCTCCTTGATCCACGCTATAAAGGCAAATTGCAAAATATTATGCCACATGAGAACTTGGAACTAATATTAGCAACCAAACAATCAACTCTTGTTGACCGTTTGCTTCAGGCATTCCCAGCACACAGTGCACGTGATCGTTCTCACACGAGCTCCAGGGGGCAGCAGACCAGGAGTGTTAGGGGTGCACACATCAGAAGTGGCGTTGGACAGAGGGGTTTTCTGACCAGGCTGTGGAGTGATTTTGCTATGACCGCAGACAGGACAGGTACTGCTGCATCAATTGAAAGTGACAGGAGACAACATTTGTCCAGTATGGTTACAAACTATTTTTCATCCCTTATCGATGTTCTCCCTCAACCGTCATTCCCATTTGATTACTGGGCATCAAAATTAGACACCTGGCCAGAATTGGCAGAATATGCATTGCAGGAGCTTGCTTGCCCGGCAGCTAGTGTCCTATCAGAAAGAGTATTCAGTGCTGCAGGTTCAATATTAACCGAAAAAGGACTCGTCTGGCTACCCAAAATGTTGATAATCTAACATTCATTAAAATGAACCACAACTGGATTTCGAATTCTTTTGCCCCACCTTGCCCGGCCGACACCTAGCTTTCCTATGAAAAGCTCTTGCCTGTGGACTACTGTGAATTACTTTTCTAATGTCTTAATTTGCTGCAGCTGATTGTCCAGCATACGACATGTTTACACCTCCCTAAATGGCCAAACTCCCCAAACGGGGCCGTGGTATCGCGAATTGGCGCAAGCACCTGTGAGAGTGCTGTTTGTCTGAAGAGGTGGGTGTGCCCGCTTTTGGTCGACAGCACTGCCACTGGGTCCCTCATAGTACAATAAAGTGTCTCTGGCGGTGGTGGTGCGCACCCAACGTCAGACACACTGTTGTAACATGAGGGGCCCTGGGCCTGTACCGCCGGCCACAAGAGAGTTCACCCACCCCCAGGTCAAACATTGCTCTACCACTTCCACAGTTATCTCTCACACTTCCACCAATGTTTAGTCTATGCGCTGACATCCTTCCATTCCTGCCACTGACAATACCATTGTGTTGACATGTATGATGGTACTTAACATAGTCAGGGGCAGTGTCCTCTATTTACCAAAGTAAATACTTTGCGCCAAATTAGTAGGTCTGAAACTACGCAGAGGATCCCACCCCTGTACCTAATGATTGCACCCTTTAGTGTTTTCGTTTTGTTTTAATGCGAGACATTCACAATTATTTATTGTTTTGGACTACTAACTGGCAGACACTCATTACAATCGGCCTCCGCTGACCAGACCACTGCTGCCCGTGTACCCCTGGAACCAATTTTAATTTGTCTACAGCCAGACCATTTTATAATGTTAGGTCTTCGAAGCCTGTCTGCCATCCCTCCTTCCACTAGGCCTCCACTGACCTGTCTCCTGCTGCCCGTGTACCCCTGGAACCAATTTTAAATTGCCTACAGCTAGCCCATTATATTATGTTAGGCCTTCGAAGCCTGTCTGCGGCCTGTTCTTTCTACTACTACACTGACCTGTCTACTGCTGCCCGTGTACCCCTGGAACCAATTTTAAATTGCCTACAGCCAGCCCATTTTTTTATGTTAGGCCTTCAAAGCCTGTCTGCTGTCCCTCCTTCCACTAGGCCTCCACTAACCTGTCTACTGCTGCCCGTGTACCCCTGGAAACAATCATAAATTGCCTACAGTTAGCCCATTTTATTATGTTAGGCCTTCGAAGCCTGTCTGCGGCCCGTTCTTTCAACTACTACTACACTGACCTGTCTACTGCTGCCCGTGTACTCCTGGAACCAATTATAAAGTGCCTACAGCCTGTCCAATTTTATTATGTTAGGCCTTCGAAGCCTGTCTGCGGTCCCTCCTTCCACTAGGCCTCCACTGACCTGTCTACTGCTGCCCGTGTACCCCTGGAACCAATTGTAAATTGCCTACAGCCAGCCCAATTTATTATGTTAGGCCTTCGAAGCCTGTCTGCGGTCCCTCCTTCCACTAGGCCTCCAGTGACCAGACCACTGCTGCCCGTGTACCCCTGGAACCAATTTTAAATTGCCTACAGCCAGCCCATTTTATTATGTTAGGCCTTCGAAGCCTGTCTGCGGCCCGTTCTTTCTACTACTACTACACTGACCTGTCTACTGCTGCCCGTGTACTCCTGGAACCAATTATAAAGTGCCTACAGCCTGTCCAATTTTATTATGTTAGGCCTTCGAAGCCTGTCTGCGGTCCCTCCTTCCACTAGGCCTCCACTGACCTGTCTACTGCTGCCCGTGTACCCCTGGAACCAATTGTAAATTGCCTACAGCCAGCCCAATTTATTATGTTAGGCCTTCGAAGCCTGTCTGCGGTCCCTCCTTCCACTAGGCCTCCAGTGACCAGACCACTGCTGCCCGTGTACCCCTGGAACCAATTTTAAATTGCCTACAGCCAGCCCATTTTATTATGTTAGGCCTTCGAAGCCTGTCTGCGGCCCGTTCTTTCTACTACTACTACACTGACCTGTCTACTGCTGCCCGTGTACTCCTGGAACTAATTATAAAGTGCCTACAGCCAGCCCATTTTATTATGTTAGGCCTTCGAAGCCTGTCTGCGGCTTGTTCTTTCTACTACTACTACACTGACCAGTCTACTACTGCCCGTATACCCCTGGAACCAATGTTAAAGTGCCTACAGTCCAATATTTTTTTATGTTAGGCCTTCGAAGCCTGTCTGCGGCCCGTTCTTTGTACTACTCCTACACTGACCAGACCACTGCTGCCCGTGTACCCCTGGAACCTATTTTTTATTGCATAGAGCATCCTTTTTTTAATAGTAGGCGTACAAAGTCTGTCTGCGGTCCACTATTGAAATTGTCCTCCACTGCCCAGAGCAATGCTGCCTGTGTACCCCTGTAACCATTTTTTAAGCTGCAGTGAGCCACATTTTTGGTTTAAGGCCTACTACCTGTGTCTGTCTGCGCCACTCAATTCAGCTGTTTTCCTTTTAAAAAAACTGAGCGTCAATAGTCTTGTTTTCAGCCTCTAGGAATTTTTAAACTGCATTGGGGGTACAACTTTGGTAGGGCCTACTAACGGTGTCTGCCGCCTCAAGGTGTGCCCCAGGTTTCGTCCACATTGCTTCGATCTTCCTACTCTCGTTTAGTAGTTGTTGGAAACTACACTGCATTAGGCCTACAAATTGGGTATGGGGTGTAGAGACGGTGTGTTCCACTCCAAGGTGTTCTGCAGGTTGACTTTCCTGAGCTTCTATCTTCAGGCTCTCGTTTAGTAGTTGTTGGAAACTACACTGCATTAGGCCTACAAATTGGGTATGGGGTGTAGAGACGGTGTCTTCCACTCCAAGGTGTTCTCCAGGTTGCCTTTCCTGAGCTTCTATCTTCAAGCTCTCGTTTAGTAGTTGTTGGAAACTACACTGCATTAGGCCTACAAATTGGGTATGGGGTGTAGAGACGGTGTGTTCCACTCCAAGGTGTTCTGCAGGTTGACTTTCCTGAGCTTCTATCTTCAGGCTCTCGTTTAGTAGTTGTTGGAAACTACACTGCATTAGGCCTACAAATTGGGTATGGGGTGTAGAGACGGTGTCTTCCACTCCAAGGTGTTCCCCAGGTTTCCTCTCCATTGCTTCGATCTTCTGGCTCTCGTTTAGTAATTGTTGGAAACTACACTGCATTAGGCCTACAAATTGGGTATGGGGTGTAGAGAGATGGTGTGTTACACTCCAAGGTGTTCCCCAGGTTTCCTTGCCATTGCTTCGATCTTCTGGCTCTCGTTTAGTAGTTGTTGGAAACTACACTGCATTAGGCCTACAAATTGGGTATGGGGTGTAGAGACGGTGTCTTCCACTCCAAGGTGTTCCCCAGGTTTCCTCTCCATTGCTTCGATCTTCTGGCTCTCGTTTGGTAGTTGTTGGAAACTACACTGCATTAGGCCTACAAATTGGGTATGGGGTGTAGAGACGGTGTCTTCCACTCCAAGGTGTTCTCCAGGTTGCCTTTCCTGAGCTTCTATCTTCAGGTTCTCGTTTAGTAGTTGTTGGAAACTACACTGCATTAGGCCTACAAATTGGGTATGGGGTGTAGAGACGGTGTGTTCCACTCCAAGGTGTTCTCCAGGTTGACTTTCCTGAGCTTCTATCTTGAGGCTCTCGTTTAGTAGTTGTTGGAAACTACACTGCATTAGGCCTACAAATTGGGTATGGGGTGTAGAGACGGTGTCTTCCACTCCAAGGTGTTCCCCAGGTTTCCTCGCCATTGCTTCGATCTTAATGCTCTCGTTTAGTAGTTGTTGGAAACTACACTGCATTAGGCCTACAAATTGGGTATGGGGTGTAGAGACGGTGTCTTCCACTCCAAGGTGTTCCCCAGGTTTCCTCTCCATTGCTTCGATCTTCTGGCTCTCGTTTAGTAGTTGTTGGAAACTACACTGCATTAGGCCTACAAATTGGGTATGGGGTGTAGAGAGATGGTGTGTTACACTCCAAGGTGTTCCCCAGGTTTTCTCTCCATTGCTTCGATCTTCTGGCTCTCGTTTAGTAGTTGTTGGAAACTACACTGCATTAGGCCTACAAATTGGGTATGGGGTGTAGAGAGATGGTGTGTTACACTCCAAGGTGTTCCCCAGGTTTCCTCGCCATTGCTTCGATCTTAATGCTCTCGTTTAGTAGTTGTTGGAAACTACACTGCATTAGGCCTACAAATTGGGTATGGGGTGTAGAGACGGTGTCTTCCACTCCAAGGTGTTCCCCAGGTTTCCTCTCCATTGCTTCGATCTTCTGGCTCTCGTTTAGTAGTTGTTGGAAACTACACTGCATTAGGCCTACAAATTGGGTATGGGGTGTAGAGAGATAGTGTGTTACACTCCAAGGTGTTCCCCAGGTTTCCTCGCCATTGCTTCGATCTTCTGGCTCTCGTTTAGTAGTTGTTGGAAACTACACTGCATTAGGCCTACAAATTGGGTATGGGGTGTAGAGATGGTGTGTTACACTCCAAGGTGTTCCGCAGGTTTCCTCGCCATTGCTTCGATCTTAATGCTCTCGTTTAGTAGTTGTTGCAAACTACACTGCATTAGGCCTACAAATTGGGTATGGGGTGTAGAGACGGTGTCTTCCACTCCAAGGTGTTCCCCAGATTTCCTCTCCATTGCTTCGATCTTCTGGCTCTCGTTTAGTAGTTGTTGGAAACTACACTGCATTAGGCCTACAAATTGGGTATGCGGTGTAGAGACGGTGTCTTCCACTCCAAGGTGTTCCCCAGGTTTCCTCTCCATTGCTTCGATCTTCTGGCTCTCGTTTAGTAGTTGTTGGAAACTACACTGCATTAGGCGTACAAATTGGGTATGGGGTGTAGAGAGATGGTGTGTTACACTCCAAGGTGTTCCCCAGGTTTCCTCGCCATTGCTTCGATCTTAATGCTCTCGTTTAGTAGTTGTTGGAAACTACACTGCATTAGGCCTACAAATTGGGTATGGGGTGTAGAGACGGTGTCTTCCACTCCAAGGTGTTCCCCAGGTTTCCTCTCCATTGCTTCGATCTTCTGGCTCTCGTTTAGTAGTTGTTGGAAACTACACTGCATTAGGCCTACAAATTGGGTATGGGGTGTAGAGACGGTGTCTTCCACTCCAAGGTGTTCTCCAGGTTGCCTTTCCTGAGCTTCTATCTTCAGGCTCTCGTTTAGTAGTTGTTGGAAACTACACTGCATTAGGCCTACAAATTGGGTATGGGGTGTAGAGACGGTGTCTTCCACTCCAAGGTGTTCTCCAGGTTGACTTTCCTGAGCTTCTATCTTCAGGCTCTCGTTTAGTAGTTGTTGGAAACTACACTGCATTAGGCCTACAAATTGGGTATGGGGTGTAGAGACAGTGTCTTCCACTCCAAGGTGTTCTCCAGGTTGCCTTTCCTGAGCTTCTATCTTCAGGCTCTCGTTTAGTAGTTGTTGGAAACTACACTGCATTAGGCCTACAAATTGGGTATGGGGTGTAGAGACGGTGTCTTCCACTCCAAGGTGTTCCCCAGGTTTCCTCTCCATTGCTTCGATCTTCTGGCTCTCGTTTAGTAGTTGTTGGAAACTACACTGCATTAGGCGTACAAATTGGGTATGGGGTGTAGAGAGATGGTGTGTTACACTCCAAGGTGTTCCCCAGGTTTCCTCGCCATTGCTTCGATCTTAATGCTCTCGTTTAGTAGTTGTTGGAAACTACACTGCATTAGGCCTACAAATTGGGTATGGGGTGTAGAGACGGTGTCTTCCACTCCAAGGTGTTCCCCAGGTTTCCTCTCCATTGCTTCGATCTTCTGGCTCTCGTTTAGTAGTTGTTGGAAACTACACTGCATTAGGCCTACAAATTGGGTATGGGGTATAGAGACGGTGTCTTCCACTCCAAGGTGTTCTCCAGGTTGCCTTTCCTGAGCTTCTATCTTCAGGCTCTCGTTTAGTAGTTGTTGGAAACTACACTGCATTAGGCCTACAAATTGGGTATGGGGTGTAGAGATGGTGTCTTCCACTCCACGGTGTTCTCCAGGTTGCCTTTCCTGAGCTTCTATCTTCAGGCTCTTGTTAAATAGTGGTTAAATGGAACAACTGCATTTGGCGTACTAGTTGGTTTGGGGCCTTCTAACAGTGTCTGCCGCTCCTTGCTGTTCTCCTGGTTTCCTGTCCTTAAATTCCATTTTCAGGCTCTCGTTAAGTAGTTGTTAATGTTAGACTGCATTTGGCCTACTAGTAGGGTTGGGGCCTACTATCGGTGTCTGCCACTCCTTGCTGTTCTCCTCCACTGAACAAAGCTGTGCCGCCTGTTTACTACGGTTGCCAATTTTGAACTGCATTTCGACTACTTACTGATTTGGGCCTACTCTCTGTGTCAGCCTCTCATTCCAGTTGTCGTCCACTGCAATGCCCCCTGGTTAGTCCTGTGTTACCAATTTTGAACTGCATTTAGCCCACTTTATTCTTTGGGCCTATATCTGTGTTTCCTCCTCATCCTGCCCATTACCCAGCCAGTGATAGATGAGTCTGCTGGTACATTGACCCATAACGCAAAATTCCCCGTTCACGCTACACAGCAAGATTGTGACCCTGCTGAAAGTCAGGTTCCTCTTCCCGCATACCATACCACCTTACACGGGGACAAAGAGGAAGGTGCAGATGAAAGTGCAGGTTCCTTCATTAGGTGGGGGGAGGAATACTAGTTGGCGACGTCACTGGCACAGGGCCTCTCATAGTACGCAAAAGTGTTGCTGCCGGTGGGAGGCGCCCCCGCCGTGCAAACACACCGCTGTACTTTGAGGGGTCCTGTGCCAGTGCCAATGCCAACTAGTGGGCCCCCCTGCTTGCTCAGGATCACAGCACTTGCAAAGTTTAAATACTTACCTCTCCCTGCTCCACTGCCGTGACGTGTTCCAGATTTCCTGGGCCCACTAATTACTTGAACCAGCCCTACCCCCCACAACTTTAGCCAAATGACCCCCAATTTCAAATGCCTTCCAATTATTATAAGGTAAATTTCGATTGACAAGCTTCTGTAACAAGAATGGATGTTTTTGCCATTAAAATGGGCAGTGTAGGGGTTTTCCTGGCCTCCACTCACTGCCGACTATGCTCCCCCATTGACTTGCATTGGGTTTCGTGTTTCGGGCGATACCCGACTTTTCGCGATAATCGGCCGTTTCCACTCGACTCGACTTCTAAGATAGTCGGGTTTCGCGAAACACGGCTCGACTCTAAAAAGGTCAAGGTCGCTCAACCCTAGTGATGATATTAAGAAATGTTTTTTTATTACTTGGATAGCAGTCCAAATTAAACGTTTTGGTCAAACATTAGACCTTCTTCAGTAAACTGCGTTACAAATACATGACAAAATATGAACAATAATAAGTATACAAAAGCAATAACAAATAAAGAAAAATAAACAACAAAAAATAAGATAACAAGATAAACCTCACAATCATTGTGTGATATGTGATGGATTAGAGGGCAGGAGAAGTAAGGTAAGGGTAAAGGAACATCTTTTATATACCCGACTGCTTATATGACGAAAATGTAAGATATCACTGGATGTAGAGTAGGTCCTATGGTGTGATTTCAAACGGACCTCTATGGGGAAATAATTTCCCTATAATAGTAAGAAGGAAACTATGTAGTAAGGTGTGCGGTATAGCTAACAGAAATACTGGATAGTGTCGGCATACTAACCGGTAAGCAAAGGATCAATATCACATCTGGGCCTAACGTTCCAGGTTTGAAGTAAAAAACGTGGCTGAAATATAACATATAGATATAGGAAAATACCTAGCATGGAGGCAAAATAACTACACCTATGGGGAGTATATAGAGATTCTCACCTAGTATAGGTAGCTCAACGTGAACAAGAGGCTGGGTATCTCCACTGTAGTTTCAGGAGATAGGTTGATACCCAGTGTAATAGCTGTAATGTAGGATATAACAGAAGAGAATGTATAAGTGCCATCCCTATAAACATGGGAGCGAGTTGTTCAGCATAAGAAATGTGATTCTCACCATAAAAAAGAAAAGAAGCTGTATCTCGTATATTATGGCATCAAAACGCTGGAGTAATGGTGTGTAATCTGAGAGAAGAATAAAATACATGAGATACATATCAATGTAGTGTGGTCCTATGTATATAACACTTAGTGGATAAATGGGCCCCAAAAGAAAGATGTGCAGAATATGGCTCACCTATTGATTAAAGCTCATTAGGATTCCTCATAGAGTGGGCGCACTTGTTAAGTCCGCTGCCTGTGGTGTAGCAAGGATGTTAAACATGTCCGTACTATACATCTAGAATGTCTGTGAGGTAAAGGTATTGTAAGATACCTACCTACACGCAACCTCCGATCCTCTCAAGACCTCCTTCTCTACTCCCCTCTCATCTCTTCTTCCCACAACCGCATCCAAGACTTCTCCCGTGCTTGCCCCATACTCTGGAACTCTCTACCCCAACATATCAGACTCTCGCCTACCATAGAAACCTTCAAAAAGAACCTGAAGACTCATCTCTTCCGACAAGCCTACAGCCTGCAGTGATCCTGAAGTTACTGAACCGCCGCACAACCTGCCCTACCCTCTCCTAGTGTTTCATCACCCATCCCCTGCAGACTGTGAGCCCTCGCGGGCAGGGTCCTCCCTCCTTATGTACCCGTGTGCCTGTTATCTGCTCATGTTTAATGTATTTGTCTATATTTGCCTCGTATTCACATGCAAAGCGCCATGGAATAAATGGCGCTATAAAAATGTATAATAATAATAATAAGATCAAAGAGGAAGCTTACCAGTGTATAGTGGGCGAGTGGTGTACCTCAATGCGGTGTCCGCCGCTAGTTGAATGGCATAGGGCCTGTGGAGCATGTTTAAATAGCTAAAGGGCGGGACCGTGTGTGCAGTCGAAACCGGAAGAGCGTCACGGATCGTGATGCGAACTTCCGGTATACCAGGGTCCGCTGTTGTGAATTCTGTGGCTGAATTCACTCCTGTGGTCACAAGTGGTATTGCAGCCTCTGGGCTTCCTCCCTCAGGTGTTTTGGTGAGCTCGTTGGCTGCCTTGCTATTTAACTCCTCCTGAGTCTGTCTTCCTTGCTCCTTGTCAATGTTCCAGTGTTGGATCTGAGCTACTGCATCTTTCCTGTGGCCTGCTGCTCTGCTAGATAAGTGTTACTTTGTTTTTGTTTCCGTTTTTTCTGTCCAGCTGTGCTATTCTCTTTTGCTGGAAGCTCTGAGACGCAAAGGGTGCACCGCCGTGCCGTTAGTTCGGCACGGTGGGTCTTTTTGCCCCCCTTTGCGTGGTTCTGCTTTAGGGTTTTTTGTAGACTGCATAGTTCTCTTTGCTATCCTCGCTCTGTCTAGAATATCGGGCCTCACTTTGCTGAATCTATTTCATTCCTACGTTTTGTCTTTTCATCTTGCTAACAGTCATTATATGTGGGGGGCTGCCTATTCCTTTGGGGTATTTCTCTGAGGCAAGTCAGGCTTGTATTTCTATCTTCAGGCTAGTCAGCTCCTCAGGCAGTGCCGAGTTGCATAGGTAGTGTTAGGCGCAATCCACTGCTGCTTTTAGTTGTGTGAGGATAGGTTCAGGTATTGCAGTCTGCAGAGATTCCACGTCTCAGAGCTTGTTCTATTGTTTTTGGGTTATTGCCATATCACTGTATGTGCGCTGATTACTGCACACTGTGTTGCCTGATAGCACAGCATAACAGTCCGCTCCACTGTCATGGGAGCTGACAGCTCAAGCGGTCACCTGATCGCTGCATGTCAGGAGTCTAAAGGATGGTGGTGAGTGTGATGTGGTGAGTCGCCAAAACCAGAAGTGCGTCACTGGTCATGACGCATACTTCCTGTTGTATAGGGCCGGCGTTGTGGTCATGGTAACCGGCTAGAAAAAGTGATCACAGTATATGAGAATGGTATGAGAGAACTTGTGAAATTGTGAAATACTTGTACAAAGTGGGTACCATTAAAACATATAACCGGACCTCATTGTATATACCGTATACCTAGGGAAGATAATAAACAAATTGCAGTCGGGTAGGGGACAGAGGACAGGAGAGTCCAAGGGTAGGGAGGGATCTGGAGGTGACTTGCGTGAAGTTGTCAATATAAGCGACTCTGCAGAAAAAGACAGGTAAATTAGCATACATCATAAAGGTAGCAAAATCACTTATATATACAGACATTATTATGAAATCATGAAGACAGTTGACGTAATGTTTATCAATATAGTAGAATAATGATAGTACTACCATGATGTCTAAATGACCTATAGTTCTAGGTAAAGGCTAGGGGATCGTAATCCCTATTTAGGCCCTTTGGAGCAAGGGTCTAACACTCATGAATCCAGTATGCTTCCCTCTTTTTCAGGAGGTGGATTCTGTTGCCTCCCCGTCTGGACACCGGAATATGTTCTAGGACCTGGAATTTTAGTTGTGATATATTGTGTCTCTTGGAGATGAAGTGACTTGGGAGTGGCAGTAACATATTTTGACAGTGAATAGTGGACTTATGCTTAGAAATGCAGGATTTGATTGGCTGGGTGGTCTCCCCAATATACAGAAGATCGCAAGGGCATTTTATAGCATAAACTACAAAAGACGTGTCACAAGTCGAATAGCATTTTACCTTGTACCTTTTGCCAGAATGAGGATGATAGAAGTAGTCCCCCCGAATGATGTTATTGCACTGGTTACAGTGCAGGCACTGGAAAGTGCTGTTTCTGGGTCTGCTGAGAAAGCGTTGTGTGCTGTCCTGTTTGTTTACCCCAAAATCAGCTCTGACTAAAGAGTCCTGGATGTTGGAAGGTCGTTTATAGCATGGTAGGAAGTGCTCCTGGAATTCAGGAATGCCCGGGTGAGCCGTGCGTAATATATTCCAGTGGCGTCTGATCGTATGATATAGAATATGCACGTCTGGGTGATTTACATGGACAAATGGGACTTTTTTTTTGGCCTATGGACGCACTGTTGTGGGAGGGTTAATGGCATCAGTCAGTAGATTAGGGGGGTAGCCCCGTTCTCTGAATTTGGAGTACATTTCATCTGTCCTTATTTTCAGGAGATTAGGTTCAGTGACTATTCTCTGTACTCTTTTGAACTGGGATCGGGGGATGGACTTTTTGGTGGCAATGGGGTGTAGACTTTGAAAGTGCAAGAGACTATTCCTATCAGTTGGTTTTGTATACAAGTCGGTTTTGAGAATTCCTAGTTCGTCCTTCATGACCAAGGTGTCCAAAAAGTTAACTTGTTGTGTGCTGCTTGTTATGGTGAAGGTAAGCCCTGGCCAAGTCGTATTGAGGGTATGGAAGAAGAGGTCCAGGGTTTGTGGTGTGCCAGTCCATAGACAAAAAACGTCATCTATATAACGTTTCCAAAAAGGGCAGTAAGCCTGAAATAATGGGTCAGGGTACACGATCTCTTCTTCGAACAGGGCCATGTAGCTGTTTGCATATGGCGGGGCTACATTCGATCCCATCGCGGTACCTTTTGTCTGTAGAAAAAACTGGTCCTCGAACATAAAAAAATTTTTTGTAAGTACTATAGTCAAGAGGTCAAGACAAAGGTCAATGATGTCAGAATTCAGCTGTGAGACAGTGAGTAGGTGTTTTACACTAAGGATCCCTTGTGAATGCGGGATCGAGGTGTAGAGGTCCTTAACGTCTAGGAAGACTAGTAAAAGGTCCTTCGGAAGGGAAGTCAGTTCCTGTAATTGGTGTAGGAAGTCACCTGTATCAAGCAAGAAAGATGGTAATTTGCGTATAAGAGGGGTGAGTATCTTTTCAAGAAAGATAGCAAGCGGAGAAAGTACTGATTCTGTGGAGGTCACGATAGGACGACCTGGAGGATGTTCAAGGTTTTTGTGTACCTTGGGCAATATATAGAACATCGGAGTGATGGGATGGATTTTGGTCAGGTATTCACATGTTTTTTCATCAATAACACCCTTATCTACGTAGGGAATAAGAGTATCCTTGATGAGGTCTCTAATCATAGTAACATAGTAACATAGTTAGTAAGGCCGAAAAAAGACATTTGTCCATCCAGTTCAGCCTATATTCCATCATAATAAATCCCCAGATCTACGTCCTTCTACAGAACCTAATAATTGTATGATACAATATTGTTCTGCTCCAGGAAGACATCCAGGCCTCTCTTGAACCCCTCGACTGAGTTCGCCATCACCACCTCCTCAGGCAAGCAATTCCAGATTCTCACTGCCCTAACAGTAAATAATCCTCTTCTATGTTGGTGGAAAAACCTTCACTTCCAGACGCAAAGAATGCCCCCTTGTGCCCGTCACCTTCCCTGGTATAAACAGATCCTCAGCGAGATATTTGTATTGTCCCCTTACATACTTATACATGGTTATTAGATCGCCCTCAGTCGTCTTTTTTCTAGACTAAATAATCCTAATTTCGCTAATCTATCTGGGTATAATGTATAATGTATAATGTTCTTCTGTCAACTCTACTGTCATGTCAACTATGTAATTCCTTTATCATTTTTATGATTTAAGTTGTGCTGCTGTGATACCATAATTTCCCACGGGATCCATAAAGTGTATCGTATTGTATCGTATTGTAGTTCTCCCATTCCCTTTATTAATTTTGTTGCCCTCCTTTGTACTCTCTCTAGTTCCATTATATCCTTCCTGAGCACCGGTGCCCAAAACTGGACACAGTACTCCATGTGCGGTCTAACTAGGGATTTGTACAGAGGCAGTATAATGCTCTCATCATGTGTATCCAGACCTCTCATAATGCACCCCATGATGGAAGGATCCGCTAGCAGTAGCCGGTAGACAGTATTGTCATTAAGTTGTCGGTAGACTTCTTTAGTGTAGTCCGACTTGTTCATGACTACAATAGCCCTGCCTTTATCGGCTGGCTTAATTATGATGTCTTTATCATTACGTAACGATTGTAAGGCTTGGAAGTCAAGGGCACTAAGGTTAGAGGAAGTATGTAATTTATGTGCCTCAATATCCTGACGGAGTTTAGCAAAAGACTGTTTGAGAAAACCAATAAAGGTCTCCACGGTCTATAAAGGTCTATACGTACTCTTGTTACGTAGGCCCAGGCTTTGTGAGGAAATTAAAGGATCCACAGCACCTAAGGAGGAGACAGGCGGTGTCTCGGAAGATTCAAAATGAACAAGGGATATGTTACACACTCGTGACAGTCAGAGCCCATTTCTGCAAGTCAGCTACAACTGCCACAAGTTTGCCTTATAAACAAGTCATTATATAGGAAAGAATGTTCCTTAACATTTGTTTTCCTGTAAACTCCAATTTCTCTTCAATTTTGAATGTTTTATTCTGAATCCTTAAAGTGGAGTAAAAGTATGATACCATTATTCTCAGCAGCGATCTTGGAGTCGAAGATGCTTCCAGGGGTCTTTCCCTGCTGTTCTTCTTCCTTTTCAACATTTTCACTGTTCCACAGACCTCCTTGTAGGATCTGCTGGAAAAATGTTCTGATTTCCCATTGATTACCATTACACTTGTTACGCGAAATGAGCAGCCAAACATTGGGAATTGCTCGGTTTGAAGGTAATGAGCATTCGAGCAATTTAGTTCTTGCCCATCCCTAATAATATCTGTCATAATGATCTTGTGTGTTATGCCCACTGTACTCATGCCTGAGAACACAGTTTATACACTGCCAGACTCCAGTCACAGTTACCTGAATAGCAACCATGACATTTAAAGGGGTTTTCCCACGTACAATGTTAATTGTAATCAACATTTAATCAATAGATCTTTGAGTTTCACAATTGAATGTGTTTAAAAAAAAATGTCCGTGGACTGAGATAATCTTTTCAATGTGCCCCTGCTGTGTACTGTGTAATGGCTGTGTCTGACTGTGCAGGAACATGGTCTGATCATACCACAGCTCCTGGGCAGGGAAGGATGCAAAAGTGAGGCTCCAGACAAGACAGAAGGGGATCACAGCTGATTCTTTTTGTGAAAGAGCCCTTCCAGGCTCAGGGATGGATGTTCCCTGGAAGATAACTCAGCCTCCAGAGCCTATTTTACATGAAAGGGGATTTATCTGTGTGAGACCTGTACCTAACACAGAAAAGGAGAAATGAAATTTGGCTTCATTCAAACATATTTTTTACAGCTCTTGATCTCTGCTGTATTTCAACATTGCAGCTCTGTCTGCTTACGAGGTGGAAGCTGAAGCTGAGAGGAATCTGCAGCTGTGACAGGTATAATCACACACAACTGTGAGATCAGGAGAGCAGAGAGCGACCATTACACATCACACTGGTAACACTGGTAGCCATTACACATTACATTGGTAATACTGGCAGCCATTAAACATCACAGTGGTAACACTGGTGTAAAATCACTGCCGCCATCTATGCATAGCTTCCCATCCTCCACCATGCAGAGACCCCTCCCGAGTCTTGCCTTGTGGCTAAGCAGTACTGTTCAGCCGTATATTGGGTATTTCTAGATTCAGTAGAAATTGTGGAATAAATTTTGGAGCAATTGTTACCCAGTGTAAAACTGCAAAATCTGGGACTAAAACTATATTTTTGTGGTAAAAATTTAATTATTTTTTCTTCACAACAATGGTATACATTTCTGTGACCCATCTGTGTTGTCAATATGATCAGGTTTAGTTTGCAAAATGGGATCGCTTATGGGGGGTTTGCTGTACTGGCTCCTCAGGGGCTGTACCAATGTGACCTGGCACTCAAACAGTCCATAAAAATGTGAACTCCAATATGGTGCTTCTTCCATTCTGAGCTTTGCATTGTGCCTCAAAAGTCGTTTTTGACCACATATGGGGTATTGGTGTACTCAAGAGAAATTGAAAAACAAATTTTAGGGTCCATATTCTCCTGTTCTCCTGTTACTTTTGTGAAAATAAAAAAATTGGGGTTACATTTTTTTGTGGGGAAAATGTGATTTTTTTTTTTATTTTTACAACTCAACGTTATAAACTTCTGTGAAACACATGGAGGTTCAAGGTGCTCACCAAGTTTCCAAAATGGCACCACTTGTGAGGGGTTTCTACTCTTTACTAGAGATAAGCAAATATTTTCGGCTCCCTCCTTATTCGACGTTTTGACTGTCACACCGCCGCGACACATGCAGCTGCGGTGCTGAACAGCTGATCAGCAGGAGCGATCCAGGTATTCGGGTATCTGGGGGACAACAAATTCCCTAATGGCCGACCTCTCCTGACTACATAATATATGAATTAGGATGACACATTTAAAAAAGTTCCAGAATAAGGGTTCCTTCCGTAACTTTTTTAATGTGTCATCCTGCTACTGGTAAATATTTGGAAACAATCTGTTCTATCCTTTTTGGTTTTGTGATTTTGCCATACAACAGTC
This sequence comes from Ranitomeya imitator, assembly GCF_032444005.1. Lineage (NCBI taxonomy): Eukaryota > Metazoa > Chordata > Amphibia > Anura > Dendrobatidae > Ranitomeya > Ranitomeya imitator. The sequence continues at coordinate 507,803,510 of NC_091286.1, forward strand.
CTACATTCAACAGGCCCTCTTCTTCTTTCACACAAACTCTGAAATATCAGATAAAGGGAACCTGTCACCATGACAGGCACCATGTTGTAGAGCAGGGAAGCTGAGTGGATTGATATATAGTTTGGGTGTTGGATACCATGATTAAGGCTTCTAGCTGAAATGCGTTGGTTATGTATCGTGGACTTTCATGATGACCAGTGTGTTTTTTTACTTTTTACTACTTTAATAAAGAAAGTTTTTTACACTTTAAATTGGATTTGTCTTTGCTGGAGAACCACTCTCTTTCTTTTTATGCTGCTATCAGGTCCCAGACTAGGACGGCTCTGTGCAATGATCCCTAACCAGAGTGCATTTGAATGCGGTGAGCTGACTTTCCTTGTCCCATTTACCTCTGTTATCTGATATATAGTTTTAGGAGAAATTATTCAGTATAACCCTGTGTTTTCATAATTTAATCCTCTGCTCTTTCTGGGATTTTTGTTCCAGTATACAAAGATAGCAATCAGTCACGGAGAGGACCAACGCTGGACCAAAAATCCCAGAAAGAGCAGGTTAGGCTGAATACTTTCTCTTAAAACTGTATAAAAATCTACTTAACTCCCCCCGATTTATACAATGGTTCCTATAGATTAGACTGCAATATCATGGTGACAGGTTCCCTCCTTTAATTATTAGCTATGAATATAAGTTTAAAAAGTGTAGAAAAAGGGCATAAGTATTTCCAGCTACATAATTAGCATTTTAGTAAATGACTTTAGGATTAGCTTTTGCATATGCTGTAAGATAATTGTTTAGCTTATTCAGAATTGGCAGGAACCAACATCCGTTTTTAACTATCTAGAATTGACCATCATAAAATAATGGTGTTCTATTTTTACCATTATGGCCAACAACCAACATATGCCATGCTAAGGCTTTACAATATATACAGGGTGGACCAGTAATAGGTATAGGGATGTTGCCTTGAAGACATTTCATAAAATATCATAAAATGCAAATATATTTCTCTTGTTGTGTGTCAGTGAGTAAATTTACCCCTGAAATCTGTTGTGTTAGGCTACTTTCACACATCAGGTTTTCAGTGTCAAGCTAAATCCGGCGAATGTTGGATTGTGAAAAACTGATGCGACGGATCCGTTTTTTTGACGGATCTGGCTAGCCTATCTAGATTATTGAATAAAAAAAGAATTTGGAGCATGCTCAGTTTAAAAAACCGGATCAGGCCGCCGGATCCGCCTTTTTCCGGATCCGGCACCTTCCGGCTCCCATAGGCTTCCATTCTAGCAAACAGCCGGAAGCGCCGGATCCGGCACTTCAGGCTTTTTTCGCCGCAGACAAAAAACGTTACAGTAGATGTTTTTTCCAGACGCCGGAATCGGAATTTGAGCCGGATCTGGCAACAACCGGAAGAAACGCAGGGCCATGCGGCGCGATCCGGGGCTAATACAAGTCAATGGGGGAAAAGCCGGTTCCGGTTTTCAGTTTTACAGGTTCCCGGTTTTTCTCTCAAGAGCCGGATTTAGCCTGAAACAAAAAACCTGATGTGTGAAAGTAGCCTTAAATAGCATTGATTCTTCTCTGTACACTGAACATACAGCACACATCCAATGTATACAAATTTTATGAAAACATCTGTAAGGGATGTAGACACAGAGAGGCTTTCTGTATTAATGCAATTCTGTATACAACTATCTATCTGCCTTTCTATCTAAGGCTAGGTACATATCTGCTTCGGAGGTCCTGTTAGAAGTGTCTGTTGCAGATTCCATAAAAAAGCTGGAAAAATCGCGCAGCACAATGCATTATTTTTTTACACAAAAAATTACAGAAATCCAATGCACCTTAAGTATACTCAATGTGGTCCATCAAGTGTCATTGGTGTAATCAGCTGAGCATTCATGCTTTAATGAGGAGATTAATGAAATCTGTTGCCAGACAGAGACAAAAGGGTCACATGTTAGAGACCCTTGTTTCCCTCACCATCACCTTTCGGGGAAGAGTTGCAGGAGACCAGTAGATGGTCATCTGGGGCTGACAAAATTGACATTTTTTGTTGACCTAAACCAATGTGTGTGAAGGCCTTTACTGCTGCTTCTGCTGATCATACAAAATACAACAGCTCAATGTCTGGGTAGATAGACATAAGGACAATGTTGTTAATGGCGTCAGATACAGGGAGGAGTTGTGTACTTTCTACATGTGGCTGTGATAATTGTGGGTTTCAGGTCTCTATCATCCTAAGAAAGCCATAAACATTGGACAAAACTCAAATGGTTGATTATGACAAATTTCCATAAGTGTTCAAAACAGTAGTCCAGCTGCATCACTGGCAGGAAAAAAAACAATACTGGGGGTTTTGCCTTCCTATGGATCAACATGATAGGCTATAGGATGAACTCGATGGACTTAAAGGGGTGGTCGATGGACTTTATGGGTACCTGGTGTGCTGAGACCAGAGCGCCATTCTCTGCACACTACTGGATATTCTAACACCGTGCTTTGACAATGCGCTCTCCTCTGTGTTACCAGATCATTACTACTGATCTGAGCTGGCAACACAGAGTGTGTACTGTAATTGTGTACATTGCACAGCGCACAGCATTCTGGGACTCAGCAGGGACCAGGCTAGCATGCACTGGGATTCTCAAATAAAGCACCATCAGACAGGAACTATGGGGGGAAAAGAATACAATAACAATTAGATAGTGTAACTAGGTAAAAGTATGGAATGTTTAATGCAAGCATGTTAGAAATTCATTTAGATCACAGCACAAAATAGACTGGGATTTAGATGAAAATTTCTTTGGCCTTCAGACCACCCCTTTAAATCTACCTTCAACCTTAAACACTATGAAACTATGAATGTAGTCTTTAATGTTTTTTGGGGGCCATTCGTTTAGCTGTGTGTGAATCTGTCATTGCTTGCTTTACAGATCTATTCATTATGACCTGGATCCCAAATACAGATCTAAATCAGTTTGTCTCCTGAGGGCAAGCCATTCTGTGCACAGCACCGTACATGGGACATCTTGGAAGGGATTCCCTGTTTGGGTCTCCTGTCACTGCTTTGCAGACATTTGTGTCTCGATGTATTATACCCAAAGAATAACATGTCTTTGCAGGAGTTTCTGAATCAAGAATTTTGGTGATGAGCTATATTAATCAGACTATTTGGATGTGTATATGCCGGCCTCTATTAGAATCTGTGAAGAATGAATCATGAAGTCTAACATTTCTCTTGTTTCATTCTAGCTTTGCGCTATGTGTGATGCTAACAAATTTGGCTTTGGGCTAATCAGAACTACGTAGCACAGCAAGTTCTAACAGAAGACAGCAATTCCATGAACTTTGCTCTGCTGACTCATGAGTCAGTCTTCTCCGTGAGAGACACACATGATGTGGAGCATGCACAAGTCAACTTCCTGTTGAGTGACACACCAGCAAAACAATTTACTGTTCTGATCATAAAACAGAAGTTACTTACTGAAAACATATCGGAAGTAGTTTTTGAAAAATTTTGAAAAATGGGAAAATAACCATTTCTTAATACCATTTAAGGAAGCATATTATTTCAGATCAGATGCTGTATTTTCTCCAGAAATACATATCACGGTACATCATACTGTTAGGCCATAGTCCAGAGGCACACAGCACATGAGATAGTCACTGTAGGCCAAAATCACCAGGTTTCCCTGAGTTTGCACTTGGACATATAGGAGCCTTACGTATCATGCACTGACAACTCCATAGTCAACAGTGTGCGCCCCCCACATAGTCTGACAATGCTCGCACTAGTTGGACATTGCATAGTCTGACAATGCTCGCACTAGTTGGATGTTGCATAGTCTGACAATGCTCGCACTAGTTGGATGTTGCATAGTCTGACAATGCTCGCACTAGCTGCACAGTGTATAGTCTGACAATGCTCGCACTAGGTGGACATTGCATAGTCTGAGAATGCTCGCACTAGTTGGACATTGCATAGTCTGACAATGCTCGCACTAGTTGGATGTTGCATAGTCTGACAATGCTCGCACTAGTTGGATGTTGCATAGTCTGACAATGCTCGCACTAGCTGCACAGTGTATAGTCTGACAATGCTCGCACTAGTTGTCCATTGCATAGTCTGACAATGCTCGCACTAGTTGGACATTGCATAATCTGACAATGCTCGCACTAGTTGAACAGTGAAGAGTCTGACAATGCTCGCACTAGTTGGACATTGCATAGTCTGACAATGCTCGCACTAGTTGGACATTGCATAATCTGACAATGCTCGCACTAGTTGAACAGTGAAGAGTCTGACAATGCTCGCACTAGTTGGACATTGCATAATCTGACAATGCTCGCAATAGTTGGACATTGCATAGTCTGACAATGCTCGCACTAGTTGGACATTGCATAGTCTGACAATGCTTGCACTAGTTGAACAGTGAATAGTCTGTCAATGCTCGCACTAGCTGGAAAGTGTATAGTCTAACAATACTCGTACTAGTTGGACATTGCATAGTCTGAAAATGCTCGCACTAGTTGGACAGTGCATAGTCTGTCAATGCTCGCACTAGTTGGACATTGCATAATCTGACAATGCTCGCACTAGTTGAACAGTGAAGAGTCTGACAATGCTCGCACTAGTTGGACATTGCATAGTCTGACAATGCTCGCACTAGTTGGACATTGCATAATCTGACAATGCTCGCACTAGTTGAACAGTGAAGAGTCTGACAATGCTCGCACTAGTTGGACATTGCATAATCTGACAATGCTCGCAATAGTTGGACATTGCATAGTCTGACAATGCTCGCACTAGTTGGACATTGCATAGTCTGACAATGCTTGCACTAGTTGAACAGTGAATAGTCTGTCAATGCTCGCACTAGCTGGAAAGTGTATAGTCTAACAATACTCGTACTAGTTGGACATTGCATAGTCTGAAAATGCTCGCACTAGTTGGACAGTGCATAGTCTGTCAATGCTCGCACTAGCTGGACAGTGTATAGTCTGACAATGCTGGCACTAGTTGGACATTGCATAGTCTGACAATGCTCGCACTAGTTGGACATTGCATAATCTGACAATGCTCACACTAGTTGAACAGTGAAGAGTCTGACAATGCTCGCACTAGTTGGACATTGCATAGTCTGACAATGCTCGCACTAGTTGGACATTGCATAGTCTGACAATGCTTGCACTAGTTGAACAGTGAACAGTCTGTCAATGCTCGCACTAGCTAGACAGTGTATAGTCTAACAATACTCGTACTAGTTAGACATTGCATAGTCTGAAAATGCTTGCACTAGTTGGACAGTGCATAGTCTGTCAATGCTCGCACTAGCTAAACAGTGTATAGTCTAACAATACTCGTACTAGTTGGACATTGCATAGTCTGAAAATGCTTGCACTAGTTGGACAGTGCATAGTCTGTCAATGCTCGCACTAGCTGGACAGTGTATAGTCTGACAATGCTGGCACTAGTTGGACATTGCATAGTCTGACAATGCTCGCACTAGCTGGACAGTGTATAGTCTGACAATACTCGCACTAGTTAGACAGTGTATAGTCTGACAATGCTCACTCTAGTTGGACAGTGCATAGTCGGACAATGCTCGCACTAACTGGACAGTGCATTGTCTGACAATGATCCCACTTTTTGGACAGTGTATAGTCGGACAATGCTTGCACTATTTGGACAGTGCATAGTCTGACAATGCTCGCACTATTTGGACAGTGCATAGTCTGACAATGCTCACACTAGTTGGACAGTGCATAGTCTGACAATGCTCGCACTAACTGGACAGTGTCAAAGTATGTATTGACATTCATCATTGACAAGAGGAATGCTAAAGCCTAGTTGTCAGTTTATCTTTAATAAGTTAATCAATTTAAACTTGAATAAATCTTTTCAAAAAGAATAGCAGAAAAATAGCACAATGCAAATAGGATGCTCATATTGCAGAGAGTGTTAACATTTATGTCAGCACGGTGGCTCATTGGTTGGGAAAACTTTGAAAGTGTCTCCAAGTGCAGTGGCAAAAACCATCAAGCGCTACAAAGAAACTGGCTCATATGAGGATAGCCCCAAGAAAGGAAGACCAAGAGTCACCTCTGCTTCTGTGGATAAGTTTATCCGAGTCACCAGCCTCAGAAATCGCAGGTTAACAACAGCTCAGATTAGAGACCAGGTCAATGCCACACAGAGTTCTAGCAGCAGACACATCTCTACAACAACTTTTAAGACGAGACTTTGTGCAGCAGGCCTTCATGGTAAAATAGCTGCTAGGAAACCACTGCTAAGGACAGGGAACAAGCAGAAGAGACTTGTTTGGGCTAAAGAACACAAGGAATGGACATTAGACCAGTGGAAATCTGTGCTTTGGTCTGATGAGTCCAAATTTGAGATCTTTGGTTCCAACCACCGTGTCTTTGTGCGACGCAGAAAAGGTGAACAGATGGACTCTACCTGCCTGGTTCCCACCGTGAAGCATGGAGGAGGAGGTGTGATGGTGTGGGGGTGCTTTGCTGGTGACACTGTTGGGGATTTTTTAAAAAATTGAAGGCATACTGAACCAGCATGGCTTCCACAGCATCTTGCAGCGGCATGCTATTTCATCCGGTTTGCATTTAGTTGGACCATCATTTATTTTTCAACAGGACAATGACCCCAAACATACCTCCAGGCTGTGTAAGGGCTATTTGACCAAGAAGGAGAGTGATGGGGTGCTACGCCAAATGACCTGACCTCCATAGTCAACAGACCTGAACCCAATTGAGAAGGTTTGGGGTGAGCTGGACCGCAGAGTGAAGGCAAAAGGGCCAACAAGTGCTAAGCATCTCTGGGAACTCCTTCAAGATTGTTGGAAGACCATTCCTGGTGACTATCTCTTGAAGCTCATCAACAGAATGCCAAGAGTGTGCAAAGCAGTCATCAAAGCAAAAGGTGGCTACTTTGAAGAACCTAGAATATAAGACATAATTTCAGTTGTTTCACACTTTTTTGTTAAGTATATAATTCCACATATGTTAATTCATATTTTTGATGCCTTCAGTGTGAATGTACAATTTGCATAGTCATGAAAATACAGAAAAATCTTTAAATGAGAAGGTGTGTCCAAACTTTTGGTTTGTACTGTATGCAAAGCGCTTTGGAATAAGATAGAGCTATATAAGCAATTCAGAATAAATAAACATAAACATATAGCCACGTTGAGATTTAACAATGTTATATTATGTATAATGTCTTCATACACATTTAATATTACTTTATATGATAAAATACAGTAGAAAAACTCATATGGTATCGAAGACAAACACTGTTGGCAGCAGCCACACCTGCTGCTTCTGAGCTTATGAATTAAAAGCCAAAGTGTCAATGAATTTCTGGCAGCATGTCAGATTACACTAGAAAGCAGATAAGGAAGCGCAGCACTTCTGCTGCATTATTTTTCCCTTTATTTTCCCAAAACATAAGTTATGTTAACTGTATTATGGCTGTCTGCAAGATCTATCCATATATTCATGAGAAAAACTATGGTTTTAGTCAGGACATAATAAAAACATTTGGTTTTAGAACATCTTCAAATTAGGGAAGTACAACATTAGATGAACAACAACGCATGAGAAATTACAATGAGTCATCATTTATTTAAGAAAAACTAGACCAAACTGCAGAAGCGGTGGGCGAAAAGTCAAGTACAACCGTGCTGAATTATGAGGGAATCTAACAGGTAGGTGCTGCTGTGAGGACGTGGAATGTCTAAGGCCATGTGCACACGTTCAGGATTTTTCGTGTTTTTTTCGCGTTTTTTCGCTATAAAAACGTGATAAAAACGCGAAAAAAACGCTTACATATGCCTCCTATTAATTACAGTGTATTCCGCATTTCTAGTGCAAATGTTGCTTCTTTTTCCGCGAAAAAAATCGCATTGCGGAAAAAAAAGCAACATGTTCATTAAAAATGCGGAATTGCGGGGATTCCGCACACCTAGGAGTGCATTGATCTGCTTACTTTCCGCATGGGGCTGTGCACACCATGCAGGAAGTAAGCAGATTATGTGCGGTTGGTACCCAGGGTGGAGAAGAGGAGACTCTCCTCCACGGACTGGGCACCATATAATTAGTAAAAAAAAAGAATTAAAATAAAAAATAGTCATATACTCACCCTCTGATGGCCCCGGTGTCTTCCCGCCTCTCTGCGCTGCATGCTGCCGCTTCTGTTCCTATAGATGGTCTGTGTGAAGGACCTACGATGACGTCGCGGTCCTGTGATTGGTCGCGCAACCGCTCACGTGACCGCGACGTCATCGAAGGTCCTGCACACACACACCATCTATAGGAATGGACGCCGCTGAGGAGATCGGCTGTCTGCAGGGTGAGTATAACCATTTTTTTTTTTTTATTATTATTTTTAAACATTCTATTTTTTACTATAGATGCGGCATAGGCAGCATCTATAGTAAAAAGTTGGTCACACTTGTCAAACACTATGTTTGACAAGTGTGACCAACCTGTCAGTCAGTTTTCCAAGCGATGCTACAGATCGCTTGGAAAACTTTAGCATTCTGCAAGCTAACTACGCTTGCAAAATGCTAAGAAAAACGCAAAAAAACCGCAAAAAAAAAAATGCGGATTTCTTGCAGAAAATTTCCAGTTTTCTTCAGGAAATTTCTGCAAGAAATCCGGACGTGTGCACATACCCTTACCCCGTCTCTGCCCTGAAGACCACCGCCATATGCTTATGTGTAATGTGAACAGTGTTTTACACAATATGCATTTAATGTGTATGTGTATATTCCCATGTAATATGCTATGGTCATGTGCAGAATAGCGGGGCAAATGCCAAAACCCCATGATAGTTGTAAGATTGCTCTCACAGAGTGTATTGAGGGACACTCACTTGGCCGGGATTAGGGTACACGGGCACATTTTTTCCAAACAAAAAAGTCCCTTTGGTTTATTAAAGACTCAAACCGTATCAGGAACAGTCCATTACACATTCCATCAGGATATCACATTAAGTCTGCGGCAACTAAACACGCTGGTCCTCCTGACCAGTTGCCGTGGGTTACCACACAGTTCATATAACATAAGAAGCACCAATAATCAATGGTACCTTATGGGAGCTCCTGCCCCACCTGCTGACTCCTTGTCAGTCCTCTCTCTTGGGAAGACTGCCTCACGGGGATCACCAACTTTCCAGGTCGGCACACATTAGTCAGTCCAGACCCACCCAAGGACTGTAGCTTCCCCACACAGTAGCTGTCACTGGCTCTGCAGATCCCTGTCCTCACCTCGTGCTGTTCAGGGATCCGGTCCTACTCCCAGGACCTCCCAACACCCAGGTTACTCAGGATCACACAGCTAGCCTGTCCGGGTAATATTCAGGACGTCCATCCCCGGCCTGGACCGTCCAATACCCAGGCCACCAGTAGCAAAGCCCCACCATGTCCTCTTCAGGAAGCCTCCTCCCAGGTCTTCCAACACAGGTAACTCACAGTGAACATACACAGGACATGTGACCCACACCCTGGTCACATTATATATCCTTAACCACTCCCCTGGGTGGGAGTGTGGGTGTGTGTGACAAGTTTGTCCCGCCCATCTCACATAACTAGCCCTGCCAAACCTCCCATGACTATTACACAACATGCAACATACTTGTGGGACTATAGGTCCCAGAACACCACATCACTTCAGGCTGGCAGCGCAGAGTCTGCTCCTCTGCGACACACATATCGTCCATTCATCACAATGCTGGACTTTGTCTTATGACCACAGCCATGCATGCAACTGCCACGCACTCTCATGGCCTCAATACACCTCTGTGTGCATACTGGGGAGACCCTGCAGCGCCCCCTACCTGTTACAGGGGTCACTGCATCACATAGAGTATGAAGATAAGTGTTTATAGTTGAAATAAAGCAAGGGTTATTATATATATACAGTAGGAAAGAGGAAAAAGATAAGGAATAGTTAATGTTAAGTACAGGCCCACAGATGGGCAGGGAATAGTGTTAATAAAAAGAGAGATACTTCCTGGTTATGGGTGGTTAGGAGTAGTGAAAGGTTTAACCTTTTTCCGACGTTGGGCATAATAGTATGCCCACGTCGGAATCCCTCCATTTGATGTTGGCTGTTTGGTTCAGCTGACATGTGCCTCTAACAGCCACGGGTAGAATCGCGATATACCCGCAGCTGTTAACCTGCTAAATGCTCTGTCAATCTCTCACAGCGGCATTTAACTCGCGCTTCCAGTAAGCATGCCAGAAATCTCGCCCATCAGTGACCCCATCACATGATCGCGGGTCACCGATGGGTTGGCATGAGAACCAGAGGTCTCCAGCAGACCTCTATGATTGTCATAGCCTGGTGGTCAGTGCTCATAGCAAGTAAGAATTTCTGCTACAAACAGGCAATCTGATCATCGCCTGTATGTAGCAAAGTCGATCAGACAACTGCAGCTTCTAATCTCGCATGGAGACTGTTGAAACATGCACAAAGTTAAAAAAAAAGTTTTAAAAAATATTTTAAAAAAAACATAAAAGTACAAATCACCCCCCATTTTGTTGTGAATTCTGTGGTCAAGCTCCCTCCTGTGGTCATGAGTGGTACTTCGGCTGGTTCTGTCCATGAGCTTCCTCTGGTGGATGTGAGTGGGGCTGCGGCTTCTGAGTTTCCTTCCTCAGGTGACGAGGTTAAGTCGTTAGGTGCTGCTCTATTTAACTCCACCTAGTTCTTTGTTCCTGGCCTCCAGTCAATGTTCCAGTATTGGTTTTGCTCTCTCCTGGATCGTTCTTGTGGCCTGTCTGCCCTGCATAAGCTAAGTTCTGCTTGTGTTACTTTTGTTTGCTATTTTTTCTGTCCAGCTTGCTATATTGGTTTGTCTTGCTTGCTGGAAGCTCTGGGACGCAGAGGGAGCACCTCCGTACCGTTAGTCGGTGCGGAGGGTCTTTTTGCGCCCTCTGTGTGGTTGTTTGTAGGTTTTTGTGCTGACCGCAAAGCTATCTTTCCTATCCTCGGTCTATTCAGTAAGTCGGGCCTCACTTTGCTAAAACCTATTTCATCTCTGTGTTTGTATTTTCATCTTTACTCACAGTCATTATATGTGGGGGGCTGCCTTTTCCTTTGGGGAATTTCTCTGAGGCAAGGTAGGCTTATTTTTCTATCTTCAGGGCTAGCTAGTTTCTCAGGCTGTGCCCGAGGCGCCTAGGTCTGGTCAGGAGCGCTCCACGGCTACCTCTAGTGTGGTGTGATAGGATTAGGGATTGCGGTCAGCAGAGTTCCCACGTCTCAGAGCTCGTCCTATGTTATTAGTAACTATCAGGTCACTTTGTGTGCTCTTAACCACCAGGTCCATTGTGTTTCTGAATCACCAGTTCATAACAGTACTGGAGGCCCAAAGCCTAATGCTTCTCAATAGAGGGAAAAGAGAAGTTCTGAGACCATTTCTTTTTCTCTGCACTGTTTTTTGTCTTTCTTTTCCCCTAGACATTTGGGTGGTTCAGGACACAGGTGTAGTGATGGACATTAAAGGTCTGTCTTCTTGTGTGGATAATCTCACTGCAAGAGTACAAAAAATTCAAGATATTATGGTTCAGAAATCTATGTTAGAACCTAGAATTCCTATTCCTGATTTATTTTCTGGAGATAGAGCTAAGTTTCTGAATTTCAAAAATAATTGCAAACTGTTTCTGGCTTTGAAGCCCCGCTCCTCTGGTGCCCCACTTCAACAAGTTAAGATCATTATTTCTTTATTACGTGGCAACCCTCAAGACTGGGTATTTTCCCTTGCGCCAGGAGATCCTGCATTATGTAATATTGATGCGTTTTTTCTGGCGCTCGGATTGCTTTATGATAAACCTAATTCAGTGGATCAGGCAGAGAAAAATTTGCTGGCTCTGTGTCAGGGTCAGGATGAGGTAGAGATATATTGTCAGAAGTTTAGGAAGTGGTCTGTGCTCACTCAATGGAATGAATGTGCGCTGGCACCAATTTTCAGAAAGGGTCTCTCTGAAGCCCTTAAGGATGTCATGGTGGGATTTCCTATGCCTGCTGGTCTGAATGAGTCTATGTCTTTGGCCATTCAGATCGATCGACGCTTACGTGAGCGTAAAACTGTGCACCATTTGGCGGTATTATCTGAGTATAAACCTGAACCTATGCAATGTGATAGGACTTTGACCAGAGCTGAACGGCAAGAACACAGAAGTCGGAATGGGCTGTGTTTTTACTGTGGTGATTCCACTCATGCTATTTCCGATTGTCCTAAGCGCACTAAGCGGTTCGCTAGGTCTGCCACCATTGGTACGGTACAGTCGAAATTTCTTTTGTCCGTTACTTTGATCTGCTCTTTGTCATCCTATTCTGTCATGGCATTTGTGGATTCAGGCGCTGCCCTGAATTTGATGGACTTGGTGTTTGCTAGGCGCTGTGGGTTTTTCTTGGAGCCCTTGCAGTATCCTATTCCATTGAGAGGAATTGATGCTACGCCTTTGGCCAAGAATAAGCCTCAGTACTGGACCCAACTGACCATGTGCATGGCTCCTGCGCATCAGGAGGATATTCGCTTTCTGGTGTTGCAGAATCTGCATGATGTGGTCGTGTTGGGGTTGCCATGGCTACAACTCCATAACTGTTGTGAATTCTGTGGCTGAGTTCACTTCTGTGGTCACAAGTGGTATTGCAGTCTCTGGGCCTTCTCCCTCAGGTGTTTTGGTGAGCTCGTTGGCTGCCTTGCTATTTAGCTCCACCTGAGTCTGTCTTCCTTGCTCCTTGTCAATGTTCCAGTGTTGGATCTGAGCTTCTGCATCTTTCCTTGGGCCTGCTGCTCTGCTAGATAAGTGCTTCTAGTTGTTTTCTGTTTTTTCTGTCCAGCTTGCTATTAACTTTTGCTGGAAGCTCTGAGAAGCAAAGGGGTGCACCGCCGTGCTGTTAGTTCGGCACGGTGGGTCTTTTTGCCCCTTTGCGTGGTTTTCGTTTTAGGGTTTTTTGTAGACTGCATAGTTCTCTTTGCTATCCTCGCTCTGTCTAGAATATCGGGCCTCACTTTGCTGAATCTATTTCATTCCTACGTTTGTCTTTTCATCTTGCTAACAGTCATTATATGTGGGGGGCTGCCTATTCCTTTGGGGTATTTCTCTGAGGTAAGTCAGGCTTGTATTTCTATCTTCAGGCTAGTCAGCTCCTCAGGCAGTGCCGAGTTGCATAGGTAGTGATAGGCGCAATCCACTGCTGCTTATAGTTGTGTGAGGATAGATCAGGTACTGCAGTCTACAGAGATTCCACGTCTCAGAGCTCGTCCTATTGTTTTTGGTTATTGCCAGATCTCTGTATGTGCGCTGATTACTGCACGCTGTGTTGCCTGATTGCCAGCCATAACAGTACAACGAGCCACACCAATGATTCCCAATAGAGGGAAAAAAGAAATCCTGACATCATTTTTTTTTCTTAGCTCTGTCTTCAGTCTTTTTTTTCCCCTAGACATTAGAGTGCTTCAGGACACAGCTGTGGACATGGATATTCAGGCTCTGTGCTCCTCAATGGATAATCTCGTTGTAAATGTACAAAAGATTCAAGATACTATTGATCAGAAATCGATGCTAGAACCAAGAATTCCGATTCCTGATTTGTTTTTTGGTGACAGAACTAAGTTCCTGAGCTTCAGAAATAATTGTAAGCTATTTTTGGCCTTGAAACCTCATTCTTCTGGTAATCCTATTCAACAGGTTTTGATTATTATTTCTTTTTTGCGCGGCGACCCACAGGACTGGGCGTTTTCTCTTGCACCAGGAGATTCTGCATTGAGTAATGTTGATGCATTTTTCCAGGCGCTGGGATTGCTTTATGATGAGCCTAATTCAGTGGATCAGGCTGAGAAAAATCTGCTGGCTTTATGCCAGGGTCAGGATGATGTAGAAGTATATTGTCAGAAATTTAGGAAGTGGTCAGTACTCACTCTGTGGAATGAATCTGCACTAGCGGCTTTGTTCAGAAAGGGTCTCTCTGAAGCTCTTAAGGATGTAATGGTGGGATTTCCTATGCCTGCTGGTTTGAATGAGTCTATGTCCTTGGCCATTCAGATCGGTCGTCGCTTGCGCGAGCGTAAATCTGTGCACCATCTGGCGGTATTGTCTGAGAGTAAACCTGAGCCTATGCAGTGCGACAGGACTATGACTAAAGTAGAACGGCAAGAACACAGACGTCGGAACAGACTGTGTTTCTATTGTGGTGATTCTACTCATGCTATTTCTAATTGTCCTAAACGCACTAGGCGGTTCGATAGCTCTGCCGTTATTGGTACTGTACAGTCCAAATTCCTTTTGTCCATTACCTTAATGTGCTCTTTGTCATCGTATTTGTGGATTCAGGCGCTGCCCTGAATCTGATGGATTTGGATTATGCTAAACGTTGTGGATTTTTCTTGGAGCCTTTGCGGTGTCCTATTCCGTTGAGAGGAATTGATGCTACACCTTTGGCCAAGAATAAGCCTCAGTACTGGGCCCAGCTGACCATGTGCATGGCTCCTGCACATCAGGAAGTTATTCGCTTTCTGGTACTGCATAATTTGCATGATGTGGTCGTGTTGGGGTTGCCATGGCTACAAACCCATAATCCAGTATTGGATTGGAACTCTATGTCGGTAACCAGCTGGGGTTGTCAGGGAGTACATGGTGATGTTCCATTTTTGTCTATTTCGTCATCCATTCCTTCTGACATCCCAGAGTTCTTGTCGGACTTTCAAGTTGTATTTGAAGAGTCCAAGTCTGATGCCCTACCTCCGCATAGGAATTGTGATTGTGCTATCGATTTGATTCCTGGTAGTAAATTCCCTAAGGGTCGTTTATTTAATTTGTCCGTACCTGAACACACCGCTATGCGCAGTTATGTGAAGGAGTCCCTGGAGAAGGGACATATTCGCCCATCGTCGTCACCATTGGGAGCAGGGTTCTTTTTTGTAGCCAAGAAGGATGGTTCGCTAAGACCGTGTATTGATTACCGTCTTCTTAATAAGATCACTGTTAAGTTTCAGTATCCCTTGCCATTGATTTCTGACTTGTTTGCTCGGATTAAGGGGGCTAGTTGGTTTACTAAGATTGATCTTCGTGGTGCGTATAATCTGGTGAGAATCAGGCAGGGAGATGAATGGAAAACGGCATTTAATACGCCCGAGGGTCATTTTGAGTATCTGGTGATGCCGTTCGGACTTGCCAATGCTCCATCTGTTTTTCAGTCTTTTATGCATGACATTTTCCGTGAGTATCTGGATAAATTCTTGATTGTTTACTTGGATGACATTTTGATCTTCTCAGATGATTGGGAGTCTCATGTGAAGCAAGTCAGAATGGTTTTCCAGGTACTGCGTGCTAATTCCTTGTCCGTGAAGGGATCAAAGTGTCTCTTCGGTGTGCAGAAAGTTTCATTTTTGGGGTTCATCTTTTCCCCTTCTACTATCGAGATGGATCCGGTTAAGGTTCAGGCCATCCAGGATTGGACTCAGCCGACATCTCTAAAAAGTCTGCAGAAATTCCTGGGCTTTGCTAATTTTTATCGTCGCTTCATCTGTAATTTTTCTAGCATTGCCAGACCATTGACCGATTTGACCAAGAAGGGTGCTGATTTGGTTAATTGGTCTTCTGCTGCCGTGGAAGCTTTTCAGGAGTTGAAGCGTCGTTTTTGCTGTGCCCCTGTGTTGTGTCAACCTGATGTTTCTCTTCCGTTCCAGGTCGAGGTTGATGCTTCTGAGATTGGTGCAGGGGCGGTTTTGTCACAGAGAGGTTCTGGTTGCTCAGTGTTCAAACCATGTGCTTTCTTTTCCAGGAAATTTTCTGCTGCTGAGCGTAATTATGATGTGGGCAACCGAGAGTTGCTGGCCATGAAGTGGGCATTCGAGGAGTGGCGTCATTGGCTTGAGGGTGCTAAGCATCGCGTGGTGGTTTTGACTGATCATAAGAACCTTACTTATCTTGAGTCTGCCAAGCGCTTGAATCCTAGACAGGCCCGTTGGTCGTTATTTTTTGCTCGTTTTGATTTTGTGATTTCATACCTTCCGGGCTCTAAAAATGTGAAGGCGGATGCTCTGTCTAGGAGTTTTGTGCCCGACTCTCCGGGGTTGTCTGAGCCGGCGAGTATCCTCAAGGAAGGAGTCATTGTGTCTGCCATTTCCCCTGATTTGCGGAGAGTGTTGCAGAAATTTCAGGCTAATAAACCTGATCGTTGTCCGGCCGAGAAACTGTTCGTCCCTGATAGGTGGACTAGTAAAGTTATCTCTGAACTTCATTGTTCGGTGCTGGCCGGTCATCCAGGAATCTTTGGTACCAGGGAGTTGGTTGCTAGATCCTTCTGGTGGCCATCTCTGTCACGGGATGTGCGTGCTTTTGTGCAGTCCTGTGGAATTTGTGCTAGGGCTAAGCCCTGCTGTTCACGTGCCAGTGGGTTGCTTTTGCCCTTGCCGGTCCCGAAGAGGCCTTGGACACATATTTCGATGGATTTCATTTCTGACCTTCCCGTTTCTCAAAAAATGTCGGTCATTTGGGTGGTCTGTGATCGCTTTTCTAAAATGGTCCATCTGGTGCCCTTGGTTAAATTGCCTTCCTCCTCTGATTTGGTGCCTTTGTTCTTCCAGCATGTGGTTCATTTACATGGCATTCCTGAGAATATTGTTTCTGACAGAGGCTCCCAGTTTGTCTCAAGGTTCTGGCGAGTCTTTTGTGGTAGGATGGGCATTGACCTATCGTTCTCCTCGGCCTTCCATCCTCAGACTAATGGCCAGACCGAACGAACCAATCAGACCTTGGAAACATATCTGAGATGTTTTGTTTCCGCTGACCAGGATGATTGGGTGTCATTTTTGCCGTTGGCTGAGTTCGCCCTTAATAATCGGGCCAGCTCGGCTACCTTGGTCTCTCCATTTTTCTGCAATTCTGGGTTCCATCCTCGTTTCTCTTCAGGACAGGTTGAGTCTTCGGACTGTCCTGGTGTGGATTCTGTGGTGGACAGGTTGCAGCAGATCTGGACTCAGGTAGTGGACAATTTGACCTTGTCCCAGGAGAAGGCTCAGCTTTTCGCTAATCGTAGACGCCGTGTGGGACCCCGACTTCGTGTTGGGGATCTGGTTTGGTTATCTTCTCGTCATATTCCTATGAAGGTTTCCTCTCCTAAATTTAAACCTCGTTTTATTGGTCCGTATAGGATTTCTGAGATTCTCAATCCGGTGTCTTTTCGTCTGACCCTCCCAGACTCCTTTTCCATACATAATGTATTCCATAGGTCGTTGTTGAGGAGATACGTGGCACCTATGGTTCCATCTGTGGAGCCTCCTGCCCCTGTTTTGGTGGAGGGGGAATTGGAGTATATCGTGGAGAAGATTTTGGATTCTCGTGTCTCTAGACGGAAACTTCAGTATCTGGTCAAATAGAAGGGTTATGCTCAGGAAGATAATTCCTGGGTTTTTGCCTCTGATGTCCATGCCCCAGATCTTGTTCGTGCCTTTCATGTGGCTCATCCTGGTCGGCCTGGGGGTTCTGGTGAGGGTTCGGTGACCCCTCCTCAAGGAGGGGGTACTGTTGTGAATTCTGTGGCTGAGTTCACTTCTGTGGTCACAAGTGGTATTGCAGTCTCTGGGCCTTCTCCCTCAGGTGTTTTGGTGAGCTCGTTGGCTGCCTTGCTATTTAGCTCCACCTGAGTCTGTCTTCCTTGCTCCTTGTCAATGTTCCAGTGTTGGATCTGAGCTTCTGCATCTTTCCTTGGGCCTGCTGCTCTGCTAGATAAGTGCTTCTAGTTGTTTTCTGTTTTTTCTGTCCAGCTTGCTATTAACTTTTGCTGGAAGCTCTGAGAAGCAAAGGGGTGCACCGCCGTGCTGTTAGTTCGGCACGGTGGGTCTTTTTGCCCCTTTGCGTGGTTTTCGTTTTAGGGTTTTTTGTAGACTGCATAGTTCTCTTTGCTATCCTCGCTCTGTCTAGAATATCGGGCCTCACTTTGCTGAATCTATTTCATTC
Organism: Ranitomeya imitator; assembly: GCF_032444005.1. Lineage (NCBI taxonomy): Eukaryota > Metazoa > Chordata > Amphibia > Anura > Dendrobatidae > Ranitomeya > Ranitomeya imitator. The sequence goes on from NC_091286.1 coordinate 507,821,500, forward strand.
CTACGTTTGTCTTTTCATCTTGCTAACAGTCATTATATGTGGGGGGCTGCCTATTCCTTTGGGGTATTTCTCTGAGGTAAGTCAGGCTTGTATTTCTATCTTCAGGCTAGTCAGCTCCTCAGGCAGTGCCGAGTTGCATAGGTAGTGATAGGCGCAATCCACTGCTGCTTATAGTTGTGTGAGGATAGATCAGGTACTGCAGTCTACAGAGATTCCACGTCTCAGAGCTCGTCCTATTGTTTTTGGTTATTGCCAGATCTCTGTATGTGCGCTGATTACTGCACGCTGTGTTGCCTGATTGCCAGCCATAACACATAACCCAGTATTGGATTGGAAGTCTATGTCTGTGTCCAGCTGGGGTTGTCAGGGGGTACATGGTGATGTTCCATTTCTGTCTATTTCATCATCCACCCCTTCTGAGGTCCCAGAGTTCTTGTCGGATTGCCGGGATGTATTTGATGAGCCCAAGTCCAGTGCCCTACCTCCGCATAGGGATTGCAAATGTGCTATCGATTTGATTCCTGGTAGTAAGTTTCCTAAAGGTCGACTGTTTAATTTGTCTGTGCCTGAGCACGCCGCTATGCGGAGTTACGTAAAGGATTCCTTGGAGAAGGGTCATATTCGCCCGTCGTCATCACCATTGGGAGTAGGGTTCTTTTTTGTGGCCAAGAAGGATGGTTCGTTGAGACCTTGTATTGATTACCACCTTCTAAATAAAATCACAATCAAATTTCAGTAACCCTTGCCGCTGCTGTCTGATTTGTTTGCTCGGATTAAGGGGGCTAGTTGGTTCACCAAGATAGATCTTCGTGGTGCGTATAATCTTGTGCGTATTAAACAGGGCGATGAATGGAAAACAGCATTTAATATGCCCGAGGGCCATTTTGAGTACCTGGTTATGCCTATCGGGCTTTCCAATGCTCCATCAGTATTTCAGTCCTTTATGCATGACATCTTCCGTGAGTACCTGGATAAATTCCTGATTGTATACTTGGATGATATTTTGGTCTTCTCGGATGATTGGGAGTCTCACGTGAAGCAGGTTAGAATGGTGTTCCAGGTCCTGTGTGCGAATTCTTTGTTTGTGAAGGGGTCAAAGTGTCTCTTTGGTGTTCAGAAGGTTTTATTTTTGGGTTTCATTTTTTCCCCTTCTACTATCGAGATGGACCCTGTTAAAGTTCAGGCCATTTATGATTGGACTCAGCCGACATCTCTGAAGAGTCTGCAAAAGTTCCTGGGCTTTGCTAATTTTTATCGTCGCTTCATCAATAATTTTTCTAGTATTGCCAAACCGTTGACTGATTTAACCAAGAAGGGTGCTGATGTGGTCAATTGGTCTTCTGCTGCTGTGGAAGCTTTTCAGGAGTTGAAGCGTCGTTTTTCTTCTGCCCCTGTGTTGTGCCAGCCAGATGTTTCGCTCCCGTTCCAGGTCGAGGTTGATGCTTCTGAGATTGGAGCAGGGGCTGTTTTGTCACAAAGAAGTTCTGATGGCTCGGTGATGAAACCATGTGCCTTCTTTTCCAGGAAGTTTTCGCCTGCTGAGCGTAATTATGATGTTGGCAATCGAGAGTTGCTGGCCATGAAGTGGGCATTCGAGGAGTGGCGTCATTGGCTTGAAGGAGCTAAGCATCGCGTGGTGGTCTTGACTGATCACAAGAACTTGACTTATCTCGAGTCTGCCAAACGGTTGAATCCTAGACAGGCTCGTTGGTCGCTGTTTTTCTCCCGTTTTGACTTTGTGGTTTCATACCTTCCGGGCTCTAAGAATGTGAAGGCGGATGCCCTGTCTAGGAGTTTTTTGCCCGACTCTCCGGGTTTGCCTGAGCCGGCGGGTATTCTCAAGGAGAGGGTAATTTTGTCTGCCATCTCCCCTGATTTGCGGCGGGTGCTGCAAAAATTTCAGGCTAATAGACCTGACCGTTGCCCAGCGGAGAAACTGTTTGTCCCTGATAAATGGACGAGAAGAGTTATCTCTGAGGTTCATTGTTCGGTGTTGGCTGGTCATCCTGGAATCTTTGGTACCAGAGATTTGGTGGCTAGATCCTTTTGGTGGCCGTCTCTGTCGCGGGATGTGCGTTCGTTTGTGCAGTCCTGTGGGATTTG